>NC_092707.1:388656012-388956012 GCF_047496885.1 Scyliorhinus torazame
CCTACCCACTACAACTAGACTGTGCCCTGCACCCGTGCCAACTTCTTATGTGCCTAACGACTGTGCCTTACGGGCCCTACCACTACGTCTAGGTGTGTTCCCACATGGTACAGCAGGAGTGGAGGCGGACTGCTGAGAATCACGCCCTTCGACCTGGCTCCCCGTCGGCACACGTTTCCTGGGGCGGCCCGGCTTCGATGGGCCAGGCTGCTCTGCGGGCGTGCTGGATGGCGTGGTGCCACCCTGACCTGCCCGCTCCCCACCAGATGCGCCAGGGATGGAACGGGGGGAGGCCGAGTGTACCGGGACGTCCCTTGGTGGAGCTACCGGGACGGGCCCCAGAACCACCTCCTCCCTCGGGGAGCCCAGTGGCCCCCGGGCCTCACTGTGGGACGGAGATGCGCTCGGAGACATGCCCCGTCGCATCCCCGACACCTGGCGCTGCCAGTCCTGGAGGCCTGCAACGGTATCGACCACGGTCCGAATGTTCGCCGAGACAGGGCCCAGGGAGTGTGACATTCCTGCCAAGGACTGTGCGATCTCGACCTGTGAGTGCGCGACGCCATCCATCACGTGCGCCAGGTGGTCTATGCTCTCCGCGACTGATTGCTGGGACTGAGCCATCGCTTGCTGGGACCGGGCCATGGCATGGTGAGACTCAGCCAGGGCCCGGAGAGCGGCGGCAATGTCGTGTTGGCTCTGGCGCATGGCTACCTGTGAGAGGGCAGCCCTCTCCTGGGCCATGGATGACGCGTGCACGGTAAGCCCAACGCCTTGCAGAACCTGACCCATGGCCAAAACCCCTTCACCCATTGCCTCCAGCGCGGACGCCACCCGTGCGGTGTCGGCCTGGGTGGCTGCATTGAGCGGCACCACTCCCTGCTCCTGGACGCGGATAGACTCCTCCAGCTGCATGTGCAGGTCCTGGAAGATGGCCCTCATCCCGTTACTCAGTCCCTGGGTGTCCACACGCATCGGTTGTCCGGGTGGGTCAATTACATCCAGGAACCCGGGAACCGTCTGGGTGGCAGCTGGTTGCTGGGCCTGGGCTGCCCTCCGACCGTCCAGCCCCTCGGCTGCTCCAAACTCCACCTGCTGTACCGGCTCGGCTGTGGGGCGCGCACCAGACCGTGACCCGGGAGCCTCATCACTTATATGCCCAACCGAGGTGAGTGTCTCTGTGATGGTGAACGGTGTGGGAGACAGCAGTGCCGCAAGCTCGAGGTCATCATCCGTCAAGAAGTCTGGTGTGTATTGGTCCCCCTCATGGCCAGGCGCAAGCTCCATGCGGGCCATGTCGTCTTGACCACCAGTTCGATCCAGTGGGTGTGTGGCCGTGATGTGGGCTTCGGCATTACTGTCCACCCTGTGCCCCTGACTAATGTCTGTCCCGGAGGTCTCATCGTCCCGGTCCTGTGTCCCAGACTGAGAGGTCTGCCCTCCTGTCTGACCGACTGCCAACCTCTGGCGTGCGTCCCTGGGTGCCGTTGCAGTTGCCGATGTTCCGCTGTTTCCTGGGCGAGACGTCCCTGAAGTTTCGGCGGATGGCCCTGGGGAACATAAAGATTCGGGGTTCGTTAGACACGGTGGCCCGGGTGTATGGTGGTGGTGGGTGCACAGTGTGAGGGGGGAGGGGATCGAGGGTGCAGTGGCCAGAGTGTGAGGGGGGATGGGATCGGGGGTGCAGTGGCCAGAGTGTGAGGGGGGGTGGGATCGGGGGTGCAGTGGCCAGAGTGTGAGGGGGGATGGGATCGGGGGTGCAGTGGCCAGAGTGTGAGGGGGGATGGGATCGGGGGTGCAGTGGCCAGAGTGTGAGGGGGGCGATGACGGGTTGGGGGTGGGAGGACATGCAGGGTTCTCTCACTTGCTTCTGCGCCTCCGACCTGGCATGGCGAGATCTCCCGGGTGGCGGATCCCCAGCGAGGTCCAGGGCCCTCTGCTCGTGAATGGTTAGGGGGTGCAGGACCAGAGAACCCCCTCCTGTTCTCTTGCGCGCACGCTGGTTGTGAGCTGTCTTGTCCTGGGTGGGGGAGTTGGATAAAGCATCACTATTCGGCGGGTATCATCAGGGCATGCAGAGAGAGACGACATTGTTGCTGGTTCATGTGGGTTGAGTAGATAGTTGGTCACCGTGACCCTCCCCAACCCCCCACCACCGCCCCTGATGCCCCAACCCCCACAACACTCCCAACCCCCCTGACCCCCCCCCACCACCGCCCCTGATGCCCCAATCCCCCCAACACTCCCAACCCCCCTGACCCCCCCCCCACCACCGCCCCTGATGCCCCAATCCCCCCAACACTCCCAACCCCCCCTGACCCCCCCCACCACCGCCCCTGATGCCCCAATCCCCCCAACACTCCTGACCCCCCCCACCACCGCCCCTGATGCCCCAAACCCCACCCAACACTCCCAACCCCCCTGACCCCCCCCACCACCGCCCCTGATGCCCCAATCCCCCCAACACTCCCAACCCCCCCTGACCCCCCCCACCACCGCCCCTGATGCCCCAATCCCCCCAACACTCCTGACCCCCCCCACCACCGCCCCTGATGCCCCAAACCCCCCCCAACACTCCCAACCCCCCCTGACCCCCCCACCACCGCCCCTGATGCCCCAATCCCCCCAACACTCCCAGCCCCCCCTGACCCCACCCACCACCGCCCCTGATGCCCCAATCCCCCCAACACTCCTGACCCCCCCCCACCACCGCCCCTGATGCCCCAATCCCCCCAACACTCCTGACCCCCCCTGACCCCCCCACCACCACCGCCCCTGATGCCCCAAACCCCCCCCCAACACTCCCAACCCCCCCTGACCCCCCCCCCACCACCGCCCCTGATGCCCCAATCCCCCCAACACTCCTGACCCCCCCACCACCGCCCCTGATGCCCCAAACCCCCCCCCAACACTCCCAACCCCCCCTGACCCCCCCCACCACCGCCCCTGATGCCCCAAACCCCCCCCAACACTCCCAACCCCCCCTGACCCCCCCCACCACCGCCCCTGATGCCCCAATCCCCTCAACCCCCCCTTCATCCCCCACCACCGCCCCTGATGCCCCAATCCCCCCCAACACTCCCAACCCCCTCTGACCCCCCCACCGCCCCTGTTGCCCCAATCCCCCAACCCCCCCTGCCCCCCCACCACCGCCCCTGATGCCCCAAACCCCCAACACTCCCAACCCCCCCTGACCCCCCCACCACCGCCCCTGATGCCCCAATCCCCCCCAACACTCCCAACCCCCTCTGACCCCCCCCCACCGCCCCTGTTGCCCCAAACACCCCCCAACACTCCCAACCCCCTCTGACCCCCCCCACCGCCCCTGTTGCCCCAATCCCCCCAACCCCCCCTGCCCCCCCACCACCTCCCCTGATGCCCCAAACCCCCAACACTCCCAACCCCCCCTGACCCCCCCACCACCGCCCCTGATGCCCCAAATCTCCCCCAACAATCCCAACCCCCTCTGACCCCCCCCCCACCCCACGTTCCCCCCCACCCCTGGGGGCACCCTCATGGCACTTACCCTGGCAGCCCGGGTGAGGTCGTGCAGCTTCTTGCGACACTGCTCCCCCGTCCGGGGGGTCTGCCCCACAGCACTGACTGAGGTGTCAACCTCACACCAACCGCGTCTCAACTTGCTGGATGGCTGGCGATGCCCACGTCTTGGGCAGAGGTTGTCCCTTCTCCACTCCACCTCATCCACCAGGGTGTCCAGGTCCGTGTCCCGGAACCTCGGTGCGGCTCTTCGGGGCTCAGCCATCTCTTCTCTTCTCCTCCAGGTCCTCTGTGCGCGGATCGCGCCATTTATGACGCAGCGCCGCGTCATTCGGGCGTCGCGCGGTGACGACACAGCCTTCGCGACACGCCCCCCCCCCCCCCCCCCGAGTTTCCCGCCGCCCCGATCCTAGCCCATTTTCGGGCCCTGAATCGGTCGGGATCGTGGCCGTTCCGCGCCGTCGTGAACCTCGACGGCGTTCACGATGGCGTGGGCACTTCGCCGCGGGAGTGGAGAATCCCGCCCAATGTGTTTCATTTAGTATTGCTTCAAGCTGTGTAAAGCCCGTACACGGGAGGTGAGAGCAAGGTGAGAAGGAGAATGTTTTCCTCTGCACCAGTGAATATTAGAAAATTTGTGTCTTTTCTTTTACTCATTCACGGGATGTGGGCATTACTGGCGAGGCCTACACTTATTACCGATCTCTAATTAGCCCCGAGAAAGTGGTGGCGATCCGCCTTCTCGAACCGCTGCTCTCCATGTGGGGCAGGTACACCCAGAGTGCTGTTAGGGAGGGAGTTCCAGGTTGCCGGCCAAGCGAAGCTGAAGGAACGGTGATATATTTCCAGTTCAGGATGGTGAGAGGCTGGAATCGGATCTGGCAGGTGGGGATGTCCCCATGCGTCTGCTGCCTTGTCCTGGTCGGGGCAGGTCGCAAGTTTGAAAGATCCTGTCGAAGGAACTTTGGTGAGTTGCTGCAGTGCATCTTGTAGACGGTACACACGGCTGCCGCTGTGCGTCGATGATTGAGGGAGTGAATGTTAAAGATGGTGGAAGGGGTGGCAATCAGGTGCACTGTGTTGTGCTGGATGGGGTCGAGCTTCTTGAGTGTTGTTGGAGCTGCACTCATCCAGACAAGTGGAGAGTCTTCCATTGCACTCCTGACTTGTGCCTTGTAGATGGTGGACAGGCTTTGGGGGTGTGCAGGGAAGCATGTGTTAGGAGGTAGGAGCAGGTGTGCGGGAGGAGTGGGTGTGCGGGGGGAGGGGGAGTGGGTGTGCGGGGGGGGAGGGGGGATTGGGTGTGCGGGGGGGGGAGGGGGGAGTGGGCGTGCTTGGGGAATGGGTGTGTTGGGGGGAGTGGGTGTGTTGGGGGATTGGGTGTGCGGGAGGGAGTGGGTGTATGGGGGGGAGGGGGAGGGGGATTGGGTGTGCGGGGGGGAGTGGTCGTGCTGGGGGATTGGGTGTGTTGGGGGGAGTGGGTGTGTTGGGGGATTGGGTGTGCGGGAGGGAGTGGGTGTGTGAGGAGTGGGGGGGAGGGGGGAGTGGGTGTGCGGGGGTGAGTGGGTGTGCGGGGGGGAGTGGGTGTGGGGGGGGGAGTGGGTGTGCGTGTGCGGGGCAGTGGGTGTGCGGGGGAGTGAGTGTGTGGGAGGAGTGGGTGTGCGGGAAGAGTGGGTGTGCGGGGGAGTGGGTGTGCGGGCGAGTGGGTGTGCGGGCTAGTGGGTGTGGGGGGGGTGGGTGTGCAGGGGGAGTGGGTATGCGGGGGGAGTGGGTGTGCGGGGCGAGTGGGTGTGCGGGGGGAGAAAGCGTGGGGGATGTGGGCGTGCGGGGAGTGGGCGTGCGAGGGGGAGTGGGTGTGTTGGGGAGAGTGGGTGTGTTGGGGGGAGTGGGTGTGTGGGGGGAGTGGGTGTGTGGGGGGAGTGGGTGTGCGGGGGGAGTGGGTGTGCGGGGGGAGTGGGTGTGCGGGGGGGAGTGGGTGTGCGGGGGGGAGTGGGTGTGCGGGGGGGAGTGGGTGTGCGGGGGGAGTGGGTGTGCGGGGGGAGTGGGTGTGCGGGGGGGAGTGGGTGTGCGGGGGGAGTGGGTGTGCGGGGGGGAGTGGGTGTGCGGGGTGGAGTGGGTGTGCTGGGGGGGAGTGGGTGTGCTGGGGGGGAGTGGGTGTGCGGGGGAGTGGGTGTGCGGGGGGAGTGGGCGTGCGGGGAAGTGGATGTGTGGGGGGGAGTGGGTGTGCAGGGGGAGTGGGTATTCGGGGGCAGTGGGTGTGCGGGGGTAGTGGGCGTGCGGGGGGGAGTGGGTGTGCGGGGGAGTGGGTGTGCGGAGGAGTGGGCGTGCGGGGGGAGTGGACGTGCGGGGGGAGTGGGTGTGCGGGGTGAGTGGGTGTGCGGGTGGGAGTGGGTGTGCGAGGGGGAGTGGGTGTGCGGGGGGAGTGGGTGTGCGGGGGGAGTGGGTGTGCGGGGGGAGTGGGTGTGCTGGGGGGGAGTGGGTGTGCTGGGGGGGAGTGGGTGTGCGGGGGGAGTGGGTGTGCGGGGGGAGTGGGTGTGTGGGGGGAGTGGGTGTGCGGGGGGAGTGGGTGTGCGGGGGGAGTGGGTGTGCGGGGGGAGTGGGTGTGCGGGGGGAGTGGGTGTGCGGGGGGAGTGGGTGTGCGGGGGGGAGTGGGTGTGCGGGGGGAGTGGGTGTGCGGGGGGAGTGGGGGTGCGGGGGGGAGTGGGTGTGCGGGGCAAGTGGGTGTGCTGGGGGGGAGTGGGTGTGCTGGGGGGGAGTGGGTGTGCGGGGGAGTGGGTGTGCGGGGGGAGTGGGCGTGCGGGGAAGTGGATGTGTGGGGGGGGGAGTGGGTGTGCAGGGGGAGTGGGTATTCGGGGGCAGTGGGTGTGCGGGGGTAGTGGGCGTGCGGGGGGGAGTGGGTGTGCGGGGGAGTGGGTGTGCGGGGGAGTGGGCGTGCGGGGGGAGTGGACGTGCGGGGGGAGTGGGTGTGCGGGGTGAGTGGGCGTGCGGGGTGAGTGGGCGTGCGGGGGAGTGGGTGTGCGGGGGAGTGGGTGTGCGGGGGGGAGTGGGTGTGCGGGGGAGTGGGTGTGCGGGGGAGTGGGCGTGCGGGGGGAGTGGACGTGCGGGGGGAGTGGGTGTGCGGGTGGGAGTGGGTGTGCGGGGGGGAGTGGGTGTGCAGGGGGAGTGGGTGTGTGGGGGAGTGGGTGTGCGGGAAGAGTGGGTGTGCGGAGGAATGGGTGGGTGGGCGAGTGGATGTGCGGGCGAGTGGGTGTGCAGGGGGAGTGGGCGTGCGGGGGGGAGTGGGCTTGCGGGAAGTGGGCATGCGGGGAGTGGGTGTGCGGGAGAGTGGGTGTGCGGAGGGAGTGGTTGTGTGCGGGGGAGTGTGTGTACGGGGGAGTGTGTGTGTGGGGGTTTGTGTGGGGGAGTGGGTGTGCGGGGGAGTGGGTGTGTGCGGGTGAGTGCGTGTGCATGGGTGTGTGAGGGGGAGTGGGTGTGTGCGGGAGAGTGGGTGTGTGTGGGTTTTTATGGGGGAGTGTGTGTGTGGGTGTGTGAGGGGGAGTGGGTGTGAGGGGGAGTGGGTGTGTGAGGGGGAGTGGGTGTGTGCGGGGGAGTGGGTGTGTGCGGGGGAGTGGGTGTGTGAGGGGGAGTGGGTGTGTGCAGGGGAGTGGGTGTGCGGGGGAGTGGGTGTGTGCGGGGGAGTGGGTGTGAGGGGGAGTGGGTGTGTGAGGGGGAGTGGGTGTGTGCGGGGGAGTGGGTGTGCGGGGGAGTGGGTGTGCGGGGGAGTGGGTGTGTGCGGGGGAGTGGGTGTGTGGGGGAGTGGGTGTGTGAGGGGGAGTGGGTGTGTGCAGGGGAGTGGGTGTGCGGGGGAGTAGGTGTGTGGGGGAGTGGGTGTGTGCGGGGGAGTGGGTGTGTGCGGGGGAGTGGGTGTGTGGGGGAGTGGGTGTGCGGTGTGAATGGGTGTGCGGGTGGGAGTGGGTGTGCGGGGGGGAGTGGGTGTGCAGGGGGAGTGGGTGTGTGGGGGAGTGGGTGTGCGGGAAGAGTGGGTGTGCGGAGGAATGGGTGGGTGGGCGAGTGGATGTGCGGGCGAGTGGGTGTGCAGGGGGAGTGGGCGTGCGGGGGGGAGTGGGCTTGCGGGAAGTGGGCATGCGGGGAGTGGGTGTGCGGGAGAGTGGGTGTGCGGAGGGAGTGGTTGTGTGCGGGGGAGTGTGTGTACGGGGGAGTGTGTGTGTGGGGGTTTGTGTGGGGGAGTGGGTGTGCGGGGGAGTGAGTGTGTGCGGGTGAGTGCGTGTGCATGGGTGTGTGAGGGGGAGTGGGTGTGTGCGGGAGAGTGGGTGTGTGTGGGTTTTTATGGGGGAGTGTGTGTGTGGGTGTGTGTGTGGGTGTGTGAGGGGGAGTGGGTGTGAGGGGGAGTGGGTGTGTGAGGGGGAGTGGGTGTGTGCGGGGGAGTGGGTGTGTGCGGGGGAGTGGGTGTGTGCGGGGGAGTGGGTGTGTGAGGGGGAGTGGGTGTGTGCAGGGGAGTGGGTGTGCGGGGGAGTGGGTGTGTGCGGGGGAGTGGGTGTGAGGGGGAGTGGGTGTGTGAGGGGGAGTGGGTGTGTGCGGGGGAGTGGGTGTGCGGGGGAGTGGGTGTGTGGGGGAGTGGGTGTGTGAGGGGGAGTGGGTGTGTGCAGGGGAGTGGCTGTGCGGGGGAGTGGGTGTGTGCGGGGGAGTGGGTGTGTGGGGGTGTGGGTGTGTGAGGGGGAGTGGGTGTGTGCAGGGGAGTGGGTGTGCGGGGGAGTGGGTGTGTGGGGGAGTGGGTGTGTGAGGGGGAGTGGGTGTGAGGGTGAGTGGGTGTGAGGGGGAGTGGGTGTGTGCGGGGGAGTGGGTGTGTGGGGGAGTGGGTGTGTGAGGGGGAGTGGGTGTGTGCGGGGGAGTGGGTGTGTGGGGGATGGTGTGTGAGGGGGAGTGGGTGTGAGGGGGAGTGGGTGTGAGGGGGAGTGGGTGTGTGCGGGGGAGTGGGTGTGTGGGGGAGTGGGTGTGTGAGGGGGAGTGGGTGTGTGCAGGGGAGTGGGTGTGCGGGGGAGTGAGTGTGTGCGGGGGAGTGGGTGTTTGTGGGGGAGTGGGTGTGTGTGGGTGTTTGTGGGGGAGTGTGTGTGTGTGGGTGTTTGTGGGTGAGTGGGTGTGTGAGGGGGAGTGGGTGTGCGCGGGGGAGTGGGTGTGTGGGGGAGTGGGTGTGTGGGGGAGTGGGTGTGTGAGGGGGAGTGGGTGTGTGCGGGGGAGTGGGTGTGTGCGGGGGAGTGGGTGTGAGGGGGAGTGGGTGTGCGGGGGAGTGGGTGTGCGGGGGAGTGGGTGTGTGCGGGGGAGTGGGTGTGAGGGGGAGTGGGTGTGTGCGGGGGAGTGGGTGTGTGGGGGAGTGGGTGTGTGAGGGGGAGTGGGTGTGAGGGGGAGTGGGTGTGAGGGGTAGTGGGTGTGTGCGGGGGAGTGGGTGTGTGGGGGAGTGGGTGTGTGAGGGGGAGTGGGTGTGCGGGGGAGTGGGTGTGCAGGGGAGTGGGTGTGTGCGGGGGAGTGGGTGTTTGTGGGGGAGTGGGTGTGTGTGGGTGTTTGTGGGGGAGTGTGTGTGTGTGGGTGTTTGTGGGTGAGTGGGTGTGTGAGGGGGAGTGGGTGTGCGCGGGGGAGTGGGTGTGTGGGGGAGTGAGTGTGTGGGGGAGTGGGTGTGTGAGGGGGAGTGGGTGTGTGCGGGAGAGTGGGTGTGTGCGGGAGAGTGGGTGTGTGCGGGGGAGTGGGTGTGAGGGGGAGTGGGTGTGCGGGGGAGTGGGTGTGCGGGGGAGTGGGTGTGTGCGGGGGAGTGGGTGTGAGGGGGAGTTGGTGTGTGCAGGGGAGTGGGTTTGCGGGGGAGTGGGTGTGTGCGGGGGAGTGGGTGTGAGGGGGAGTGGGTGTGTGCGGGGGAGTGGGTGTGCGGGGAGTGGGTGAGCGGGGGTAGTGGGTGTGTGCGGGGGAGTGGGTGTGTGGGGGAGTGGGTGTGTGAGGGGGAGTGGGTGAGCGGGGGTAGTGGGTGTGTGCGGGGGAGTGGGTGTGTGGGGGAGTGGGTGTGTGCGGGGTGGGGCTGATCAGCAAGGGGCAGCTGACTCGCTTTGGGCTCTGTGGCTCATTACTGAGATTTAAACACTTTGTTAAAGGCCCCACACAGACTTTGCTTTGTCTAAAAGAGTTTACATGGCCATTGAAGAAATCCTCTTAGCAAAATGGCAGCGATGTTTTGTTGCTTTATCCAATTACCCTAATGAGCAGGACAGTCTTCAAATAAAGAGTGAGTGAAATGGAGCCTAATTTTCCCCACCCCCTCTATTAATTTTGCCCAGGAAACAGCAATTGCATTGAAGCGAGCCTCGCTTTGTCACACAGCTGAACAAGACCCATTAATGATTATGAAGTAACATGCCATATTTAGCCATCTTAACCGGTGGCGTGTGTGGGGAAGATGTGTTAAAATGCAGATGGGTTGGATTGAAACTTGTGATTAATGTTGTTATTATGACAGCTGGTTCTGTATCCTGATGTATGATTACAACTAAGTATGACTTGCAGTAAAGTTACACTGTACTTTGTTACATGTGCAGTACTAAAGCAGTTTGCACACTATTATTATATTTACATTCTCCCGACCACTGGATCAGAGCACAGAAATGGCAAGTGCATGGGTGGCCCCGGGAATGGGCTGACACAAATCTGCTCGGAGGAGAGATTTTGTTTAACTTGGATCACCGCTCACCTCGGACTCCGCTTAAGTTCTTCTGTTCTGTAAACAAGAGGGGTCATTTTTTAAAATTGCGTTGCAGTGTAACAATTCTCCCAGGACAATTCCATTAAAGATTTGGCAACGTGAAGACCAACTAATGATGACAAAGAGTTAGCCGACTGTGAGCCCCCCCTTCATTGGGGCGTTTCAGTTTTATGTTAAGAATTGGGTTTTAAGATAAAGAACATCCTTCGGCCCAAAAGCCGGAATTTCAGAGATGAGGGCCGGAATTGTCCTGTTCTCAGGATTCTCTTTTCCCGTCGGCAGCGCAGCGTCTCCTGCGGGTTTTCCGGAAGCGTGGGTGGTTTCAATGGGAAATCCCATTGACAAGCAGCGGGAGGATAGAACCCAGCCGCCAGCGAACAGCCGCCGAGAAACGGGCGGCCAGAGGACCGGAGAACCCCGCCTTATGGCCGTTGGCGAATGGGTCGACCGTTGAAACCCGGAAACATTCCTCCGAAGACGGGCATCAACCTACACGTTGAGAAGAAAGGTGAACCACTAGTGTGGGTGTGGGTGGTCGCCATTTTGAATCGGCATCTGATGAGAGGCGTGGAATGCGTCTAAGATGCACGTGCATCTTTGCAACACAGCCCCCATCGCCTGCTTGATCCTTTGCGCCTGGTTATAAGACCATTAAGTGAAACATTCATTTGTGGGGTGGAGAATTGAGGCCGCCTGTTCTGCGAGCGGAGCACTTCGTGGCTGTAAAGGGGGTCAACCTATATGCCAAATATTTGCAAAAACATGGGGCGGGATTCTCCCGTACCCGGCGGGGCGTGGGGTCCTGGCGGGACGGAGTGGCGTGAACCACTCCGGCGTCAGGCCACCCCAAAGGTGCGGAATCTTCCCCCCCGGGGCCAGATCGCCCCGTGCCCCCCCCACCCAGGACCCCGGAGCCTGCCCGCGCCGCCAGGTCCCGCCGGTAAGGGATCTAGTCCAATTTACGCCGGTGGGACTGGCATAGAACGAGCGTGACTTCGGCCCATCGCGGGCTGGAGAATCGTCGGGGGGGGGGGGCCGCTCCGAGCGACCGCCGACCGGCACGATTCCCGACCCCGCCAATTCGCCGCCCCCGCCGATTCTCCGATCCCGCGGGGGGGTCGGAGCATCCCGCCCCTGATTTCTGGGGCTAGGGAAATGGAGCTGTCCTTTAGGCCGGGTCACCTTATATCCATGGTGCACTGCAGCCCCCCCTGCATTTGTAAAAGAAAACAATTTATTAATTCCTGGGATTTAGCCGTCGCTGGCTAGGCCAGCATTTGTCTGCCTGGACTGGTTTGATTGGCCAGTTTGAGGGGTGCAGCAACCTGTTGCTGGGTAGATTTTTGGGTGGTGCCTGCATACACCGGGTACCTGAATGTTACAATAAAGTTTTAAAATATAAAATGATCCCACTATCATCCCTCCGGTACAGAGCAGTGGAGCTTCTCAGAATATAAAGAACCCCGCAAGGTGGGTGGGGGAGAGGTGGGGGCGACAGGGGAGGTGGGGGAGTGGGGGGGAGAGGCGGTGTGTGTAGCAGTGGCATTTGGGGGTCCAACCTGGTAGGGTTTGAATGGAGGATAAGATGGGATGGCATGGGAGAAAGGGGATGGCATTGGGGCAGGGATGGGGTTGATAAGAGGGAGATAAAGGGAATGGGATGTGCGGGAGGGCCCGCAAATCATGCCCATATGTTTTGGGCATGTCCGAGGCTTAGGGGATTCCAGCAGGGATTCGCCGATGTCACTTTGAAGGTATGGGTGGTTCCGAATCCAGCGGTTGTGATTTTTGGTGTGTCGGAAGACCCGGGAGTCCAGGGGGCGAGAGGCTGATGATTTGGCCTTTGCCTCCCTAGTAGCCCGGAGAGGGATCTTATCGGCGTGGAGGGACTCGGAGTCCCCGAAATCGGGGGTATGGGTTAGTGACGTGGCTGGGTTTCTCAGGCTTGAGAACATCAGGTTCGCCCTGAAGGGATCGATGCTCGGGTTCGTCCAGAGATGCCAGCCGTTTATCGACTTCTTTGGGGAAAATTAAGCTGTCAGCAGAGGTTGTGGAGGGGGGGGGGGCATAAAAGGACAGAGGGGGGTAAAAGGAAAGAGGGATGCATGGGGGATTGGATGAGGTGGGAAACAGAAGGAAAGGGCGATTGGGGAATTGTGTATGTAAGCCATGTTGGCCGGGTTTGGTTGTTGGTTGGGTGGGTATTATTTACTTTCCCCTTGAAAATTGTTAAAATTATGTATGCCTTAATAAAAATATTTTATGAAAAAAGGGAATGGGATGGGTGGGGAATGAGAGAGATTGCAAGATGGGAGGGGAGGGAGATTGAAAGCTGTACCGTTGCAACAAACATACTAAGTTCACCAAAATATTTTGCGGGTTTCTGTTGGTGAGTTATATGAGCAATTAGGAACTAGTTTGGTACGATGCCAGAGGTGGACTTCCTTGGGGTTCTGGGAGGAGAGGATGAGTTGGGGGGCGAGCGGGGTGGGGGGGGGGGGGCAGTCGGTGTGGGGTGGGGGTTGTGGTTGACTGGGGATTGTACCTTCCCGCTGTACATCATAAATCTATCCATTGGAAGTGACTGCAGGAAGTCGGAAGGTAGTAAAACAGGGACAGAAACAAAAGGCAGGAAGGGGGAAAATGTAAGGCAGAGAAGCCATAGTCAAAAATCAAAGAGGGCGACAGTAAGGTACAGTGACTGAGGGGAGCTCAGTGAATAGGCCCAGTAATACGAAAAGAAATAAAACGGGAAGTAAAAACATAAATGGAAAGCGACGCAGCAAGTTGTTACATGAAGATATGGGTTCAACGAAAATTAGGAGAAAAGTTAAGAGGAAAAATAACTTAGGAGAAGTTACTGATTGAGGTGTTAAGATTCAAAACAGAGGATTAAGTTTGCCTTGAGAGGGTCTGCGCAGGGGTTCTACAGGCGGTGGCAACCGTTCCTAGACTATCTCGCGGAGCGTTCGAGGAAGATCGGTCAGCAGCAGCAGCAACCCTGGGGGGGGCGGGGGGACGTCTTGGGGAGGGGGGGAGAATGGGGGATTGCTTGGGGGGATGGATGAGCAGGAGATAACATGAAGGGTGGGGGAAACTGGCACGTGCGGGAGAGAGCCAGTGTATAAAGCTATGTAAATATACCATTTTGCCATGTATATATCTTGCTCAGTGCGATTTTGTGTTATTTTGTTACAGGGGGGTGGGTTATTGTTTGTAAGGAAAAAAAATTGTGTTGTTGAAAAACTTTAATAAATATATTTTAAATAAGATTCAAAACAGAGGTATAAAAGCCAACATAAGTGTACTTTACCTGAATGCTCGTAGTATTCGGAATAAGGTAAATGAGTTGATGGCGCAAATCATCGTGAATGACTATGATTTAGTGGCCATTACTGAAACATGGTTAAAGGATGGTCACGACTGGGAGTTAAATATCCACGGGTATCAAACTATACGGAAGGACAGAGTGGATGGTAAGGGAGGTGGGGTAGCTCTGTTATTTAAGGATGACATCCGGACAATAGTAAGGGATGACATCGGTGCTATGGAGGATAAGGTTGAATCCATTTGGGTGGAAATTAGAAATAGTAAGGCGAAAAAGTCACCGATAGGAGTAGTTTATAGGCCATCAAATAGTAACATTATGGTAGGGCAGGCAATAAACAAAGAAATAACAGATGCATGTAGAAATGGTACAGCAGTTATCATGGGGCATTTTAATCTACATGTCGATTGGTTTAACCAGGTCGGTGAAGGCAGCCTTGAGGAGGAAGTTTATAGAATGTATCCGCAATAGTTTCCTAGAACAGTATGTAATGGAACCTACGAGGGAACAAGCGTTCCTAGATCTGGTCCTGTGTAATGAGACAATATTGATTAATGATCTCATAGTTCGGGATCCTCTCGGAAGGAGCAATCACAATATGGTGGAATTTAAAATACAGATGGAGGGTGAGAAGGTCAAATCAAACACTAGTGTTTTGTGCTTAAACAAAGGAGATTACAATGGGATGAGAAAAGAGCCAGTTGAGGTAGACTGGGAGCAAAGACTTTATGGTTGAGGAACAGTGGAGAACCTTCCAAGCGATTTTTCACAGTGCTCAGCAAAGGTTTATACCAACAAAACGTAAGGAGGGTAGAAAGAGGGAAAATAGACCGTGGATATCTAAGGAAATAAGGGAGAGAATCAAATTGAAGGAAAAAGCATACAAAGTGGCAAAGATTAGTGGGAGACTAGAGGACTGGGAAATCTTTAGGGGGCAACAGAAAGCTACTGAAAAGTTATAAAGAAGAGTAAGATAGATTATGAGAGTAAACTTGCTCAGAATATAAAAACAGATAGTAAAAGTTTCTACAAATACATAAAACAAAAAAGAGTGGCTAAGGTAAATATTGGTCCTTTAGAGGATGAGAAGGGAGATTTAATAATGGGAGATGAGGAAATGGCTGAGGAACTGAACAGGTTTTTTGATCGGTCTTCACAGTGGAAGACACAAATAACATGCCAGTGACTGATGGAAATGAGGCTATGACAGGTGAGGACCTTGAGATGATTGTTATCACTAAGGAGGTAGTGATGGGCAAGCTAATGGGACTAAAGGTAGATACTCATTAAATGTTTTTAAGATAAAGATAGATAGTTTTTTGAAGAATAAAGGGATTAAGGGTTATGGTGTTCGGGCCGGAATGTGGAGCTGAGTCCACAAAAGATCAGCCATGATCTCATTGAATGGCGGAGCAGGCTCGAGGGGCCAGATTACCTACTCCTGCTCCTAGTTTTTATCCCGGTTACACTGTGGGTTCCTGTGCAGCAGAATAACTCGAGCAAGGAAATCAGAATGGTTATTTAGTGCATTTATTTACAAGTGGAGGGAAAGCGTTCTGCACCATGCGTGAATGGGTCATTTGTCTGAGTTTGTTTTTTCCTTTCTTTAGTTTGAGTATAACCTAAGTTCACAGTTAAATGTGGCAGATGTTCCATTGCCATTGGGGTTTTCTCCGTCTTCCTGACTGTTCGTGGATGACAGGGGAGCATAGGTTAGGAACACAGAGAGGGATTTTAACTCAAGAGAAACTGAGAGCGTTTGGGTGGGGTTGTGGGCATTGGCCTGAACCAAACCCATCTCCAACTCAGCCAATTGCAGTGTTAACTGAGTGGAGATATGACCGAGTGACCAACTGGGACACTGGCATTGCTGGCTCGGCCAGCATTTGTATTACCCATCCCTAATTGCGCTTTATGTTTCATGAACACCCACTGCGATTTCCTCGATTTTAACCCTGCGATAATGAAGGAACGGCGATACATTTCCAGGTCAAGATGGTGAGTGACTTGAAGGGGAACCTCCAGGTGATGGTGTTCCCAGGTATTTGCTGCCCTTGTCCTTCCAAATGGTTGTGGGTTTGGAAGGTGCTACCGCAGGAGCTTTGGTGAATTCCTGCAGTGCATCTTGCAGGTGGTACACACGGCTGTTACTGTGTCGGTGGTGGAGGGAGCGAATGTTGAAGCTGGTGGATGGAGTGCCAATCAAGCGACGCTGCTATGTCCTGGATGGTGTCGAGCTGCTTGAGTGTTGTTGGAGCTGCACTCATCCAGGCAAGTGGAGAGTATTCCAGACTGAGGAGCATGCCAGGCTGAGGAACCTCCCCAATTGGCACCTCCATCTCCCCTGCCCCCACGACCTTCCCCAGGAGGCATCCAATCACCCCCACCCCATTTCCCCTGTACCCCTGGCCTCTGACCTCAAACGCCAGACCTTCCACGTGCTCCCCAGCCTCCCCTCCCCCTGACGCACGACTCCCAGGTTTACGTCTGTCTCTCTGACCTGCTGTTCCCCCCCACCCCCGACGAAGATCACACAAGGAAAGATCCGAGCCACATTCACTGTTCTGTTTCCACTAAACAAAACTTTTAAAATTCATACCAATTTGACTTTGCTTTGATCTTTTAAAGAATGCCTCCATTATTGGAACTGAGTCAATGTGGCATCAATAATATGAAACACTGCAATGTGAATTCAGCTAATTGCTCAGTTTTGACTTTCTCAAACAACACAACCATCTCCCATCTCCGTCACGTTGATGCACATTGGCACCGTGATTATCCTATCGGGCAGCACGGTAGCAGAGTGGTTAGCACTGTTGCTTCACAACGCCAGGGACCCGGGTTCAATTCCTGCCTTGGGTCACAGTATGTGTGGAGTCTGCACATTCTCCCCGTGCCTGTGTGGGTTTCCTCCGGGTGCTCCGGTTTCCTCCCACAAGTCCCGAAAGACGCGCTTGTTAGGTGAATTGGACATTCTGAATTCTCCCTCTGTGTACCCGAACAGGCGCCGGAATGTGGCAACTAGGGGCTTTTCACAGTAACTTCATTGTAATGTTAATGTCAGCATTCTTGTGACACTAATAAATATTATTATTACTACTAGCTGTATCACAGTCTTTGCAAGAAAGCAACTGTCCCCTGCCCATCCCTACTGCACTGTCTGTAACCTGCTTATACAGGTAGAGTGCTGTATCCCCAATAAACCGTAAGCCAATCTTATTCAGCCCCATCAGCCCTGTCCCTCCACCAGTCAATCTGTAACCCACTCCAGTCTCTCTACCACATCAGTCATCCCCTGTCAGACGCTGGGCACACCACCAGTGTCCTTTCTTGTCTCTTGGAGAATGCTGGTTAAACTGCCTGGCTCCCATTGTGAGGGACACTGAAATATATAGCACTCTACTCGCCATCACACAGGTTTTTCTCATCACCCAGCATGCACAGCAGCAGCCAGTCCCTGGGTGAGGGACAATCATTCAAACTATTCTCGTCCTGGCCCAGAGCATGATGGGAGTGGCCCATTACTTATTCATGTTGAGAGTGATTAAGGATGTGTGAAATGAGCAGAGGTGGAGGGAGATTTCTGCACCGTTAAGAGGGGGGGGCGGAGAACCCCCCAGACGTGAGCCTCCTGTTGTGTGAGTCGGGATCTGCCTTTTTTGTGGAGGCTTGGCGTAATGTGGACTGTGTTTTCTGTTCACACAGGTGACATGCAACTGTTTCACCATCAGTGACGGGGAGATGCAAGAACTTGGCGTTGGCCTCTATCCCAGGTACAGTGACTGGAATCTGGGCAGACCGGCAGCGCTTGCTGTACAAAGCCCCGTTGCTCAGCTGTGACTTCTTAATATTTAGTTTGTTCTCTTTTTTTTAAAAAACAGCTTCTCCTGGCCTTGGCCCCTGGCAGGTCGGCAGATTAAAAGATTTATTTTCCCTCCCCAGCTGTCAGGACCATGCAGAAACCCTGACTGTATTTCTTCAGGAGGTGCTTCTCAGCTTGTTTCAGCTCACCTTATAATTACACTCTTCTGAACTACTTGAAAAGAAATTGCTAATCTATCTCCAGACATATCTTTTAACTGAACTGCAGTGAGAGCAAAATGCTTGACGTCTGCTCACATCTTCATCTAGAACTCAACTGGCCTGCTTTTCTGCCAAATGCCTGATAACTAAACTCCACCCAGTAACTACATCATCTTATGGGCGGCACGGTAGCACAATGGTTAGCACTGTTGCTTCACAGCGCCAGGGTCGATTCCCGGCTTGGGTCACTGTCTGTGCGGAGTCTGCATGTTCTACCCGTGTCTGCGTGGGTTTCCTCCGGGTGCTCTGGTTTCCTCCCACAAGCCCTGAAAGACGTGCTTGTTGGGTGAATTGGACATTCTGAATTATCCCTCCGTGTACCCGAACAGGCGCCGGAGTGTGGCGATTCGGGGATTTTCACAGTAACTTCATTGCAGTGTTAATGTAAGCCTACTTGTGACAACAATAGAGATTATTATCATCAATTAAGATTATTACCAAGCTAAAATCTAAATAGCTCCACAGGGAATCCCCGCCCACCATAATCCAAACAAAACTGCATTAGCCCAGAATTTTCTACGATGCTTTAAATGCACCCCTGGATCCCAAAATCTTTTTAAAACGTATTTTATTCCAAACATATTGAAGAGGACAAAAACATGAATCAGAAACATTATCATCACACCCACAGTTCACAGTTTGCAATCTTCCACCCTTTCCACCCCCTCCCCCGTAACAAACATTTCCTCAAACCTGGTCATGAACAGTCCCCACTTTGTCCGCTGATCCCCTCAACTCGAACTTGATCTTTTCCAGCCGAAGGTCCCCCAGCCAGGCCGCCCCCAGCCAGGCCGCCATCCCCGGTGGCGTTGCCAATCGCCAACCCAACAATACCCTTCTCTGAGCAATTAGAGAGGCGAAGGCCACAAAATCGGCCCTCCTCCCCTCCATCAGCTCCGGCATTACCGATACCCCCAAAGATCGCCACCATTTTGTCTGGCCCGACCTCTACCCCCAAAATCATCAATAGCGTCCCAAATACCCCCTCCCAGTATCTCTCCAACTTCTCGCAGCCCCAAAACATGTGCACGTGATTTGCTGGTCCTCGCCCACAATTCTCACACTTGTCTGCCATCCCCTGGAAGAACCCACTCATCCTCGCCCGGGTCATATGCCCCCTGTGCGCCACCTTATATTGAATCAAACTCATCCTCACGAACAAGGAGGCCCAATTTACCCTGTGCATCACCTCACCCCACACTCCCCATCCTATCTCACCCCAAACCCCTCCTCCCATTTATTATTAATCCTCACCACCTGCATTCCCCCTTGCTCCCCAAGCCACCCATATATATCACCAATCCTGCCCTCCCCTTCCACATCCGGGAGCAGCAGCCGCTCCAGCAGGGTATATTCCGGCACTTGCATACACCTGAATTCACTGCCCTTCGGCAGCTCCACTCCCGCCCGCAGCTCTTCCAGACCTGTAACTCTCTCCGCCAGGTACAAATCCCTCACCAGCCTCCCCCTCCCCCCTCCACTTCCTATACATACCATCCATCTCCCCGGCTTAAACCGTGGTTTCCACACGGCGGTGTCAGCACCGCTATCCCTTCCATCCTAAAGTGTCTCCTCAACTGGTTCCACACCCTAATCCCAAAATCTTTTTAACCAGCAGTCTTTTAAAACGTGACTGCAGCAGTCATACACACACACTAACCCAGTCTTTTAACCCTAACTGCACCAAATATATATAGAACAATATCTCTGAAATCCCTACATTCATCACTTAGCAAAGAAAGGCTAAACCAAACGTGCCCTCCAGACATTCCTGGCATCCCACCTCATATGTTGCTATTTTGCGACCATCAGCAAACTTTGGTGTAGTTCCCCCGATCCAAATGATTTCTATAAGTGAACGATGTGAAGCATCGATCCCAGGAGACAGCATCTGCCTATGTTCACTCTTTGCTCTCTATCTCGTGTCGCTATTTTCTGTAATGCAAAAGGGCAATGCCAGTCGCTGATTAAAACTTACCCAAAAAGCATCTCGATCCTACAGCCCTCCATAAACTCCCCCCCCCCTCCCTTCCCCACGGTGTGTTAAGCTCTTTCAGTCCATGCCCGCGTCTGAAGCCTCCAGTCTGTTTCTAGCTAAATCTTTATCGCGCCTCCTCCTCGAAAGAGATGCTGCATCACCTTTACCTGTTCCACCTATCCACCGCTCGACGGGGTACAAACCAGTTTTCTCTCATGTTTATTTTTTGCCTCAGGCTGTCAAAACCCGTGCACTTCTTGTTCTGTCAAGTTAGTCAGTTAGCTTGTTTGCACCTCTGTTATTTATAGCTTCAGCATTTTCGCAAACCCTTCAATTTTCTTTTCTCTGTTTGAAAGCTTGCTCCGCCCTCCCAGCTGCCCTCTCAAAGCTTTACAGTCCAAAGGCCCAGAATGGACCTACTCACTCTTCCCTGTAACACGCTCCTGCATGTCACCATCTGGATGACGGTATAGGACCTTTTATCGCCATCTTATGTCATAAAGACCATTAGACTAAAAAACTTAGGAGCAGAAAGCAAAATGAGGCCACTCGGTCCATGAGTCTGCTCCGCCATTCGATCATGGCCGATATTTTTCTCATCCCCGTTCTCCTGCCTTCTCCCCATAGCTCCTGATCCCCTTATTAATCAAGAACCTATCTATCTCTGTCTTAAAGACACTCAGTGATTTGGCCTCCACAGCCTTCTGCAGCAAAGAGTTCCACAGAGTCACCACCCTCTGGCTGAAGAAATTCCTCCTCATCCCTGTTTTAAAGGATCGCCCCTTCAGTCTGAGATTGTGCCCTCTGTTTCTAGTTTTTCCTACAAGTGGAAACATCCTCTCCATGTCCACTCTATCCAGGCCTCTCAGTATTCTGTAAGTTTCAATAAGATCCCCCCTCATCCTTCTAAACTCCCAACGAGTACAGACCCAGAGTCTTCAACCGTTCCTCATTCGGCAAGCTCTTAATTCCAGGGATCATTCTTGTGAATCTCCTCAGGACACTTTCCAAGGCCAGCACATGCTTCCTTAGATAGGGGGCCCAAAATTGCTCACAATACTCCAAATGGGGTCTGATCAGAGCCTTAAACAGCCTCAGAAGTACATCCCTGCTCTTGTATTCACGATAGTGACGTTTCAGGGGCATCTTGACAAATACATGAATAGGATGGGAATAGAGGGATACGGACCCCGGAAGTGTAGAAGATTTTAGTTTCGACGGGCAGCATGGTCGGCACGGGCTTGGAGGGCCGAAGGGCCTGTTCCTGTGCTGTACTTTTCATTGTTCTTTGTTCTTTGTATTCTAGCCCTCTCGACATGAATGCTATCATTGCATTTGCCTTCCTAAACTGTTTGAGTAAAGTCTTGATCATCTCTTCCCGATTGGGTTTCAAGGGAATAAAATTGTAAGTGCTGGGATCGGGAACAATCTGGGTTCTCCACTCCGGAACCAAATGGAATCCAAACATCGAGATCCCCGCAAGTCTGCCATTTTGACCGGGCTAGTAGAGTGGAAGGACCATTGGCTAGTATCCTGGATAGGGGCGAAAGGTGGTGAGGAGCGGTCATGGATTGGTGTGAGCTGACACTAGGTTGGCATAGGGACTATCCGGTGCCATGGGGATGAGTGTGAGGCATAGGTTGGCGTGGAGGAGCTATCGGTACTGCCTGAGGTGGCATGGATGGGGCATAGAGAAGGCACGAGGCGAGGGCTAGAGGAACTAATAATTAGCAACACAGTCCCAGAGAACCGAGGTTGGCTATTTAATCAGCCTGCCTCAGCCCCTGGCAGTACTCTGTGGCTGTGGAATGAAAACAACGCCATTCAGGAGACTTAAAGGGTGGAGTGAACTGGAGGATTTCCCAACTCCGTGGCCCCCCCACCCGGAATGGAAATCCAGGCCTGAGGCCACTCTCCCGGCAGCTTTACCCCACCCTCAAAGAGTTGGCATTCGCCTGGCTCTGACAGCGCAGCCGAGATTGGGGACTGGGCCAGTACGTGAGCACAGACACAGGCCTCCGCGCTGCCCTTCCTTTGCTGGAGGTCAGGGTGAGATTCTGAGTAAACGAGCTGCAAAATGTTCGCAGTTGCTTGAGTTCTTGCTCGACGAAAATGAGCCGGGATCGCTGAGGAGCTCGTGGCTGCAGGACCTCTGCATGAACTGCCGCAGCGTGGTAACGCCGTGAAATAACTGTCGAGCCAGCCTGGGGCCGGCATGCTTCACACTCTGCAGGTTTTAGTGCTCTAATGGAAGGAAGCTCTAGAACTGGACCCGCGTGACCAGCTACACACACCCAAAGATTCACAGAATTGTTACAGCACAGGAAGGAACCACTCGGCCTGTCGTGTCCGTGCTAGCTCTCCGTGAGAGAAATTTACCCAGTACCACTTCTCGCCCCCCCCCCCCCCCCCCCCCCCCGAGCCCCGCACATTCTGGGTGGGATTCTCTAATCCCGCGGCAGAGTGTCCACGCCCTTGTAAACGGCGTAGCGTTTTACGACGGCGTGAACGGGCCGAGCCGAGGACTAATTCTGGCCCCTAGCACGGCACTGGAGCGGTTCACGCCGCTCCAGCTGCCGATCCCGTTGCGAACTGGGCGCCGCGGGATCCGCGCGTGCGCAGCGGCCTCCTTGAACGCAGCGGCCCTGACGCAACATGGCGCAGGGCTACAGGGGCCGGCGTGTACGAAAGGAGGCCGCCAGCCAGAGAGGCCGATCGGTGGCCCCGATCGCGGGCCAGGCCGCATTGGAGCCCCCCCCCCCCACAGGTCGCCTCCCGACCCTTCAACTCCGAGTTCCCGCCAGCTGAGAGCAGGTGTGGACGGCGCCGGCGGGATTCTGCGTTTTCACAACGGCCCATCCCGGGCCGAGAATCGGCACGCCGGCTGCGTAGAGCGGCCCCCGACCGCGCCGCGCCAACCACGCCGGCGCCAATGGCGCCGATTCTCCGGCCCCCGGCTGAGAGAATCCCGCCCTCTACCTTTTCAAATAATAATCCAATTCCCCTGTGGAAGCCTTGATTGAATCTGCCTGCAGCAATCTCTCAGGTGGCGCATCCCAGATCCTAACCACCCACTGTGAGGTGAAGCAAGTGTTCCACGATTATTGGATCTTCAAACCAATCCCTGAATCCACTTAACCAGAGCTTCTGACCCGTCTGCTCAGGAATGCACGTTGCTCATATCTGAGGTGTGCACTCACTTACCTAAGACCAGCAAATTGGGTACAGGATTAGCCGTGGTCAAGGCTTACTTACCTCTATTACCTCATAGTTGCAGTGGGTGATTAGGATCTGGAATGCGCTACCTGAGAGGAGTTGAACTGACACCCATCACCTTGCCATTGCTTCTCCGGCTCCGGTTTTCTTTCTCGTGGAGGCATTAGCTTTCAGAGAGGGAAAGTATTCCCGGTCCCAATGATTGGTCTAAAGATCCCAGTCTCACCATAGGTGCTGGTGCCCCTGGATTATCGTCGATCGGCCCGTTATCATGTACTCTATCTAAAACATTCTCACTGCGGTAAGAACTCTGCTTAAATTTATCTAAGTTATCTTAGCTTCACTAAGCTGACATTTCCCCGGGTTTCTCCGAATTACAGTCTCCCGGCGATATCAAGCTATAAGTAGCCCCAGGGCATCCCTGAGCCCTAACTGGCTTGCATGGAAGCAGTGACCTTTCGCCACCTTCTCGGCTCCCCAGGATGTCTCTGAGCCCTAATTGCCTGGAGGCTGCAAACAGCTCTGAGGGCTTCTCTGTGAGCAGCAAACCACATAAGGTCCAAACTGCAACCAGCAGCTACACCGTACGGCCCCCAGGACGTCTTTGAGCTCTTACTGCATGGAACCTGCTAACAGCAGCATCTTTTCGGAATGGAGCCTCTTCCCCACTGTAAAACACTCAGATTAATTGAAACTTGAGAAGCTTCTTAAGCTCCACCCATCTCCGTGATGTCGTAACCCTTCAGGGTTCATCGGATGCTTTTAAACTAGTTTAGCTCGCACTCCCAAAACAAAACATTCTCTCTGAACTGCACTGCTTTGCCAGCAGTGTAGGCATCTTGTCTCCAGTTCTCCAGTTTAGTAAGCCAACCTGCTATTTTATGGCTCCATCTCTTCCATTCTGACTCTTAAACAAACATGGATAATGTTATGAACTTCCATGTTCTTTTAGGTGTTCTGGACATACCTAAAACCCAGCATTTTAGTTACTTTTACAATGACACTCTTTCCAGAAGGAAACATTACCACTAAAATTGACACGCACCACGGACTAGATATTCTCTACAACCAAAATCTGAGACGCCTGCCTATCAAGTGGGAAAAATACATTGTGAGGTTTGTAGTGTACAAGCAGTGTGCAGTACACCGAGTGGATTGACAGCGCCGTGCAGCCTCGATCTTCAAGGCACACACTGCGCACGTTACGCTTCATCCGTCTCGCCCAGTATGCGGGTTGCTGCACCGATCCGAAACGGGAAAAGGCGAGGCAAAAATAAATACAGTCCAAATTGTCGGGTAAGCATCCTTATCGCTGGGGTGGTTGTTGTTCTTTAAGCTGCAAATTTGCTCTCTGTCAGCTCCTTGAGGCACATAGCTGCACGCTGAAATTCTTTGTTATCACAGCTATTATGTAAAGAAGGAGAGGGAATTTGTATTTACACAGTGCTCCTAATGAATTCAGCAGTGCTAAGCCCCAGTTAAATGGATTACATGGATTTTACTGTTTGGGCTTTAGATAATTAATGGCTGCTTTCAATTCTAATTGACAGAATATAAAATGCCGTTTGTAACCTGCACTCACAAGGGATGTGCCCTATATTTGGATGTGATTTGCATACGAATGTGGTGCTGGAAAGTGAGGACGTTACCAAGATCAAGCTTGCATCTGAACGAGCATAGCTTCTTCATGCCCATTGACACACGGTGCCAGCATCGAAAGGGCAATGAATGAAGATTCGCAGGGTTGCGTGTAAACTGTGGCCGTTGGCATCCTGTCCGTGTGCAACAACAACTTATATTTATACGATGTAATAAAATGCCTGAGCGTTACCAAGCAAAATATCACACCGTGCCACCCAAACGCTAGCTGACTCAAAGAGGTAGGGTTGAAGGAGCATCTAAAAAGAGTAAATAGGGGTGGAGAGGTGGGGGGAGGGATTTCAAAGCTTGAGGCCGAGGAACTGAAAGACACGTTGCCCGAGTGGGCGCATTCCCGCATGAAATCACGCAATAAGACGTCGGGCGTGAAAATACGTCATCGCGCAATATTTCAGTGGGCAGACGCCTACAAGAGTTGGAAGCACTCCCCCTCTGATAATCAAGCAGACAATGTAGCCCATTCAGAGGCTAATTTAACGCAATTTTATGTTGCCCGTCTGCTTTTAAAAGTTGGCGGGTGGGCCGATTGGTCAGGTGGCCTTTTTATGCTTGAGCTACAACCTTGATCCAGGGTGGGATGAAATGTCCGAGCTGAAATAAAATTTGAAAAGGTGTCTGAGGACTGTTTTTGGATGTTTGGCCTAGACACTCTTTGCATAGTTTTTCCATCCAATGTTTTTCCGGGTGTCAGCAGCTCCCCGAGACAGCTCCCCAGTCGCTGTCCCCCTGAGGGAGCACATTGAAAGCGGCAGCCTGCACCCTCCCTTCTCTTCGCGCCCGCCCTCTTCCCGCCCACCCCTGGCAGCGCTCAGCCTTTCACAGATCTCCTTTCACTCTGGCTGCCTGTTAGCTGGCCAGCCAGCGGGAAATTGCGCTCTGCGACCGACCGAGGCCAGGAACCCGTTTCACACCCGCTCCCGGGCCCACCGGGTGCATGTGCCCAACGGCAGGAAATTCTGCCCATGGTCACCGACGGTGGTGCGGTGAAAATCGGGGATGTGCAAGATGCGATAAGAGAAGGCCGGCGATATTACTGGGGGCACACGTGTGAGGTTGGAGGCTCATCTCAAGGTCAAATGCAACGCAAAGTTTACAAACAGACTGGCTTAAACTCAGACTGTTGCCACGGAGAGGGAAGGAGTCGGTAGCTAGGGGATTGGAGTTTGGAGCGAGGACCGAAAACAATGGGTTCAGTCTTCCCAATGTTTAACCAGAGGAAATTCTTGCTCATCCAGAACCGGGACAAGCAGCTCGATAGCTCAGCAGCATCGCGGATGTCTGAGAGAGTTGGTGATCATAGGATCATAGAATTTACATTGCAGAAGGAGGCCATTCGGCCCATCGAGTCTGCACCGGCTCTTGGAAAGCGCACCCTACTTAAGCCCACGCCTCCACCCTATCCCCGTAACCCAGTAACCCCACCTCACCTTTGTTTTTGAACACTAAGGGCCGATCCATCTGACTTGCACATCTTTCGACTGTGGGAGGAAACCGGATCACCCGGAGGACACCCACGCAGACACGGAGAGAACGTGCAGACTCCACACAGACAGTGACCCAGCGGGGAATTGAACCTGGGACCCTGACACTGTGAAGCCACAGTGCTAACCACTCTGCTACCGTAACATAGAAAATAGAAGCAGGAGACAATTCGGCCCTTTGAGCCTGTTCTGCTATTCAACTTGGCTGATCTTCCACCTTGACACCATACCCCAGGCTCTCCCCATACCCCTTGATGCCTTCATTGTCTCGAAATCTAACTATTTCCTTCTTAAGTGTATTGGGTGACATGGCCTCCACAACCTTCTGGGATAGAGAATTCCACATGTTCACCGCCCTTTGAGTGAAGAACTTTCTTCTCATCTCAGTCCTTAATGGCCAACCCTCCTGAAACTGTGACCCCTTGTTTTAACCCCCCCCCCCCCCCCCCCCCCCCCCAAAACCTCCAGCCATAACATCCCTGAATCCAGTCTGTCCAGCCCTGTCAGACTTTTCAATGAGATCCCTGCTCATTATTCTAAATTCCAGTCAATACAGGCCCGGTCGACCCAATCATTCCTCATACGACAATCCTGTCATCCGAGGGATCAATCTGGTGAACTTTGTTGCACTCCTTCTGTGATCTCCGTTTTTGATGATTCTTGGAATTCACCGAGGGAAAAAAAAACCCCTAACAGATTGTGCACTTGTTGTGACATATTTTTGACGGTTCTACTTTCCAGTTTTGGCTGAGTTCTGATGGGTTGACGTCTCAAAACTGCTTTGATTATTCCTTCCCGAACCATCTGCTTATCAGCTTTACCAGCCGTTCCTGCATCGTGACACTGAAGGTTCTTTGACCAAAACCCACCCACCTGAAGACCCAACCATTTGCTCTGGAATGTGTTGGCTGCTGAAGCGGGCGCCTGGAAACGGAATACTGGGACGATAGCCCGCCAGTTGCAAACTGAAGGTTGGCCCTTGGCCGCGTGATGACGGTTGGCCTTGCGATAATTTTCTGAGGCCTTTTGAAAAACAAAACACATTTTATTCTTGACCCGGGAGAGTACCGTCCATTTATGTTGTAGATAAAAGCGACTACAGTCCAGCAATCTCGGGAGATTTTGATATCGTAACATGGGAAATTCTTTAAAGTATTTGTCGAGAGGTTTTGTACAGTCGCCAAAAACTTTTTTGGGAACCCTGAAGGAAAGTGCGTACCAGCTGTCAGATTG
Source organism: Scyliorhinus torazame (assembly GCF_047496885.1). Lineage (NCBI taxonomy): Eukaryota > Metazoa > Chordata > Chondrichthyes > Carcharhiniformes > Scyliorhinidae > Scyliorhinus > Scyliorhinus torazame. The sequence continues at coordinate 388,683,225 of NC_092707.1, forward strand.
AACTAATGCAAATGGTTGTCTCTTTACAGCATGTCTCTGCTGAACCATAGCTGCGACCCAAACTCTACGATTGTCTTTGAAGGAAAACAACTCCAGCTGCATGCGGTTCGACAGATTCAAGTCGATGAGGAGGTAATTTATTGTACGGTGATATCTACAAGTGAATGGGCGGAATTTTCCAGCCCTCCCCACCTGTCGCCGGGGTCGTCCAGTTCAATGGACTTTTGGCCGGATAGCCGGTTCCCACCACGGAGGGCCTGGAAGACCCCGCCCACCGCTCCTCTGGGCGCACCGAGTCCTGTTCACCCGCCAGCCCCTGTGCTCCCTGTCTGGCCGCACCGAGATTTAAAAATTATTTTCCTGCCTTTCCAAATCCTTTCATGGCCTCACCACCCACGGCCATTCCCCCCCCCCCCCCCCCCCCCCCCCCCCCCCCCCCTCCATCCTCCAATCTCAGTAACATCCAACAACTCAGTCCAGCTCACCGAAGGCATTTAGTGCAACAGGGGCGGCACGGCAGCACAGTGGTTAGCACAGTTGCTTCACAGCTCCAGGACCCCATGTTCGATTCCTGGCTTGGGTCACTGTCTGTGCGGAGTCTGCACGTTCTCCCCGTGTCTGCGTGGGTTTCCTCCGGGTGCTCCGGTTTCCTCCCACAGTCCAAAGATGTGCAGGTTAGGTGGATTGGCCATGCTAAATTCCCCTTAGTGTCTTAAATGGTTAGATGGGGTTAATGGGGTACCGGGATAAAGGGGATAGGGTGGAGGCGTGGGGCTTAAGTAGGGTGCTCTTTCCAAGGGCCGGTGCAGACTCGATGGGCTGAATGGCCTCCTTCTTAACTGTAAATTCTACGATTCTATAACAGAAACTTGTATTTGTATTGCTCTTTTACGGTAATATTTTTATGTCAAGGAACTCCACAGAGGTTTATGAAACAAGATTGGATACCGAGCCGTGTAAGGAGATATTTGGTCAGCTGACCAAAGGTTTTGTAAAATAAATGAGTTTTAAGGTGCATCTTAGAGAAGACAGGAGAGTTGGAGGATTTTAGCGCGGGAACTCCAGGGCTTCAGACAGAGGCTGAAAACACGATGATTAAGCAGATGGGCAGCAGACTCTGACACCCTGTTAAGCACTCAGATTCTCCATATGTCCAGGAGGGGTTGTGGAATCACTCCATAGTTTGAGGGTTTGGAAGCGTTAATCAGTTTGTCTCCTTCACTTCCTATCGCCTCAATGAAATTCTAGCTCACTGTGAGCAGCAGTGCAATTAAAATGATGATACTGGTGAAAATTATTACACTACTCTCACTTTATAAGAGTGGATGTTTGATTTAAACAGGTGCCACGAGGGAATAATCCACATCATCCTGTAGAACTGTAACAGACCAGCACTTTCCAATCCTGCCTTTATGATATAGGCCATCTTTCACTATCTCTGCTGTAACACTATCTTTGATTTAGTTTACATTGGCAATGACTCCCTCACCAATATACAACCCTTATCTCACACATCCTTCATAATAAACCCACCTTTGTTTTACAATCTTGCTTCTTGTTTATTTTGTGGGTGCCAAGAATAGGTTATGAAGAGTTATTTAGGTCGAATGCTAACATTTGGTGTTTTTTTCATTTGGTTATCTCTAAAACCTAAGCTTCGAGTCAAACGTTTACTAACTTATGGTACAAACACAATTGATATGTGTCAGTAACTCGGGCAGTGTGGTGAATGAAAAGCTCATCCTTTTGGAGTAACCATACTTTCCTCGGGTCGGGAATGGTCCATGTGTGCATCTGTCTGTGTTGCATGTGTTTTGTGTGTGTATGCTGTGTATGTGTGCATGCCTGTGTGTGCACGTGAGCATGTGTGTGCGTACATTTAGGTGTGCTACGTGTGTGCATGCACATGTATATGTGTGTGCATGCACGTGTGCATTTGTGTGCTATGTGTCATGTGTGTATGGGTGCACATGTGTGTGCATGTATGTGCTGCCTATGTGTGTGCTGCATATGTGTGAGTGCGCGCATGTGTTTGTGTGCGCATGTGTGCATGCATGTGTGTGTGCTGTGTATGTGTGTGCTGCATATGTGTATGTGCTTTGTGTGTGCACGCATGTGGATGTGCTGCATATGTGTGTATGCTATGTACGTGTGCGCATGTGAATATGTGCACGTGCTTGTGCTGCATTTGTGTGCTTCATATGTGTGTGTATATACTACATGTGCATGTGCATTTGTGCACACATGTGTATGGCACATGTGTGTTGCATGTGTGTCGTATGAAGCAGCATCTGCCCTCCCCATACATGACCCAGCGATGGTTGGAACATCTCATTTGGTTGAAGTGAGGTAAAAATAAATCTTCACCAGGTCAGTCGAAGTGAAAAGCTTTTCACTCTCAATGCTTCATCTTTTAGTGTCTTCAGAGGCTTTTATGTGTTTGACATGAAGTATGAACAGCAACTCAATCATTTAACCATGGGCCCTATTGTGATAATGTGTACCGCACTCCCCTCCACCACCACCGAGGGAGGGGCGGGTGTTGACGCTTTGTCAATTACATGTTAAGGTTTGTTAATATCAATTACTTTGTTCAGATTAAAGGAAAACAGGGGATGGATATTGATTGTCCTTGAGTACAAAAAACTAGGGGATAGCTGGGACACTGGTTTGAGTGGGAGGAGAGCTGTGAGACTGAACAAATCAATAAACTCCCTCAATAAAGAAAAGTTCCATCAGTTTCACCCTCAGCAATCGGTTTCTGATTTCCGATTGCGTTATCAAGCTTGTAAGCTGTTATCACGCCGCAGGGTTTGGACAGGGGAGTAGGAGTCAATTGCGGCACAGCAAAAGACCATTTGGCCCATCGGGCCTGTGTCATAGAACAATCCATCAGTCCCATTCCTCGAACCCACCCCTCCACTAGCCCATACCTCAGTACGTTTATTTTTCTCTATTACTTTCCAGTTGGAATCATTGATTGTCTGCGCTTCCAAATACCTTCTTCCTCGCATCCCCTCCTGCACCTCTCACCCAAAATCTTAAATCTGTGTCCCATTGTCCTTGTACATAACGCCAATGGGAATAGCTTTACTTTACCTATCTTCTGTAAACCTGTCACAAATTTGTGCACATCTCCCTCAGTCTCCTCTCATCTATGGAGAACAGCCTCAGCTTCTCCAGCCCTAACCTTGGAGCGACTCCCAGGAACCATTCTGGTAAATCTCCAGTTGTGACCCCCACAACCTTCCCAAAGTGAGGTGAGCCGAGCTGGACACAATACTCCCTTTTTGCCTTGAATGCATGTCGGGGTTGGCAAAACCCCAACGATGGAATTTAAAAGCAACATGAACCCTGCTTTGTTTATCCCTCCCAGGTTAATCTCCCCTTTCACTGGGCAGGGAAGAAGTGGGCCACTTTCCAGCCTCTATTGCCCAACCTTTAGTGGTGCAGCAAAACATCGATGCGGTCTTTCAAGCTACCGTTGTTATCACGATAATGATGTGGTTGGTGGCAGACAGCCAAGCCGTTACTCCCTGCAGTCAAGGCCATGGTGAACCTGCCCTTACCTGGCCCTGTGTTATAACACACACAAGAGATACTGTGTGATCAGAAGCTGATGGACATACTTACAAACAGCTTAATAGCTGGTCACAGCGGTATCTCAGCCGCTGCTTTTTGAACTTTTACTGCCTCAGTTGTGAATGCAATCGATGCTGATATTTCCACAGTGAACACCTCAGGTTTTGGCTGACATCGCATTCACCTTTCGCGGCAATAGCAGTGAAGTGTGATGTTTTTTCCTCAGGCCGGACATGAACAATCCTAAAGCCGAGTGTGTGATCTGTTAAAGAACCGAGAGCCAGTCCCGTTCTTCCCTACGCTGATGCGTTTGTTTTAAGAAGAGCGGCCTACATTTATAAAGCCCCTTTCTCAAACTCGGGACATCCCGGAGCACTTTACAGTCATTGGCGTGTAGTCATTGTTGTCAGAAGCCCAGCAGTCAATTTGCACGCAGCAAACTCCCTCAAACAGCAAGGTTTGCCACTGGTAATTCAAAACCACTGAACTAAAATGTTTCCTCCTGTTTAAAAAAAAATCCATTGTTCTGCTCATACAACTTACAGTGCAGGAGGCCATTCGGCCCATCGAGTCTGCACCGGCCCTTGGAAAGAGCACCCCACCCAAGCCCACACCTCCGCCCTCTCCCTGTAACCCAGCAACCCCACCTGTTGGATGAGACGTTAAAAGTGAGGCCCCATCTACCGGCTCAGGTGGATTAAAAAGCACTATTTTGCAGAAGCGCATTGTCGTTATCCCAGGTCCTGGCCAATATTTATCCCTCAACATCACAAAAACAGATGATCTGGTCGCTATGTTGTATTCCATGAAACTGGTTGGGGTCTGGAATGCCCGGCCTGGGAGTGTGGTTGAGGCAGGTTCAATCGAGGCATTCCAGAGGGCATCGGTTGCTTATTGGAATAGAAACAATGTTCAGGGTTACGGGGAAAAGGCAGGGGATAGGCACTAAGTCATGAGGTTCGTTTGGAGAGCTGGTCCAGACACGATGGGCCGAATGGCCTCCTTTTGCATCATAACAATTCTGTGACCTCACTGTTGTCTGTGGGAGCTTGCTTGGTGCAAATTGGTTCCCGCATTTGAAAATGAAATGAAAATCACTTATTGTCACAAGTAGGCTTCAAATGAAGTTACTGTGAAAAGCCCCTAGTCGCCACATTCCGGCCCCTGTTCATTTTCTGCATTACTGCAGTAACAACCCTTAAAAAGTACCTAATTGGGACTTCCGGTTGCGGCTATGCGGAGCTAAGCCGCACGATTTGGCAGCTCTCGCTATTACGGACTTTCGGGCTCATTAGAGGAGCCCCAACGGAATTTTTTGATGACAACCCGCGGGGAAGTGAAGAGAGAGGTCCCCCTCCAACTTTTATGGACCGGACCAGAAGTGCAACGGCCAAAAAAGCGGCATTGGAGCAGCGGGAGAAGAGAGGGAAAAAAATCAAAATGGCGGCGGCCGGGGACAAAGCGGAATGCGGGCCGGAGCTGCAGGAGTTCATCAAGCGCTGCTTCGAGGAGCTGCGGAAGGAGATGCTGGCACCTATGCTGGCGGTAATTGAAGGACTAGGGATGACCCAGAAGGCCCATGAGGTAAAGATCCAGGAGGTACAGAAAAGAGTCAGTGAGAATGAGGACGAGCTCTTGGGCCTGGCGGTGAGAGTGGAGCAGAACGAGGTGCTACACAAGAGGTGGGCGGGAAGACTCGAAGACCTGGAGAACAGGTCGAGGAGAAATAATCTGAGGATCCTGGGTCTCCCAGAAGGAGTGGAGGGGGGCGATGCCGGGGCATATGCGAGCACGATGCTCGAAGCGATGATGGTCGCGGAGGCCCCTTCGAGGTCGCTGGAGCTGGACGGAGCGCACCGGGTGCTGGCGAGGAAGCCCAAGGCAATGAGCCGCCAAGGGCAATGGTGGTGAGATTTCACCGGTTCACGGGCAGAGAGAGGGTCCTGAGATGGGCCAAGAAGGAGCGGAGCAGCAAGTGGGACAATGCAGAGATCCGAATATACCCGGACTGGAGCAAGGAGGTTGCAAAGCGGAGAGCGGGTTTCAACCGGGCCAAAGCGGTGTTGCACCGGAAAGGAGTGAAATTCGGAATGCTGCAGCCAGCGTGACTGTGGGTCACATACAAGGACCAACAATATTATTTTGAAACGCCTGGAGAGGCGTGGACCTTCATACAAACCGGAAAGTTGGACTCTAACTGAGGATTTGTGAGGGTGGGGGGGATGTTTGAGGTTTGATGTGTGATGGTTGTTGTATATAGGGGATCAATCACGCGCAGGAAATGTTACATGGGCTGGGGGAGAGAGACAAGGCTGCGACAGGAGCTGCGCCAGAAGGGGCGGGGCGGGCTTTGGAAAGCACGGGTTTTTCCCCCGCGCGGGAAGAAAGGCGGGAAGGGGAACGAAGGAACGCATATTGATTGGGAGACTCCCACACGGGGAGGTCAATGGGACGGCGGGGAAGCTGGGGTCAGCAGGTGTCAGCTGACTTACGGGAGGGATATGGGGGGAGCAAAAAAGCTAGACAGGGGTCTAGCGGGGGGGGGGGGAGGGTTGCTGCTGCACTGGCCGAAAGGGAATGGGACACAGAAGAGGTGGTCGGGACGGGGGTCCCCCGGCTCCCCGGGTGGGGGACTGGAGGGTGCGGGAGGCGCAGACACGGGACTGGCCCAGAAAAGGAGATGGCTAGTCGGGGGGGGGGGGGGGGGGGGGGGGGGGGGGGGTGAGAGTGAGAGAGCCCCTCCAATCCGGCTGATAACGTGGGACGTGAGGGGCCTGAATGGGCCGGTGAAGAGGTCTCGAATGTTCGCGCACTTAAAGGGACTGAAGGCGGACGTGGCCATGCTCCAAGAGACACCCCTGAAGGTGGCGGACCAGGTCAGGTTAAGAAAGGGAATGGAAGGACAGGTATTCCACTCGGGACTGGACGCGAAGAATAGGGGGGTGGCAATATTGGTGGGAAAGCGGGTGTCATTTGAGGCCAAGACTACTGTAGTGGATAATGGAGGGAGATATGTGATGGTGAGCGGTAGGTTGCAAGGGACGTGGGTGGTGTTGGTAAATGTATACGCCCCGAACTGGGATGATGCTGGATTCATGAAGCGCACGTTGGGGCGCATTCCGGACCTGGAGGTAGGAGGCCTGATAATGGGAGGGGACTTCAATACAGTGTTGGACCCAGCACTGGACCGCTCCAGATCAAGGACTGGAAAGAGGCCGGCGGCGGCCAAGGTGCTTAGGGGGTTTATGGATCAGATGGGGGGGGAGTGGACCCATGGCGGTTTGCAAGGCCGCATGCCAGGGAATTTTCTTTTTTCTCCCATGTGCACAAAGCCTACTCCCGGATAGATTTCTTTGTTCTGGGCAGGGCGCTCATCCCGAGGGTGGAGGGGACGTAGTATTCGGCCATAGCCGTTTCGGACCACGCCCCGCACTGGGTGGAACTGGAGCTGGGAGAGGAGAGGGACCAACGCCCATTGTGGCGGCTGGATGTGGGACTGCTGGCAGATGAGGTGGTGTGTGGGAAGGTGAGGGGGTGTATCGAAAGGTACTTGGAGGCCAACGACAACGGGGAGATGCGGGTGGGGGTGGTATGGGAGGCGTTGAAGGCGGTGATCAGGGGAGAGCTAATTTCCATTAGGGCTCATAGGGAGAAGACAGAGGGTATGGAAAGGGAGAGGTTAGTGGGGGAGATTTTGAGAGTGGACAGGAGATACGCAGAGGCCCCGGAGAAAAGATTACTTGGGGAAAGACGACGGCTCCAGACGGAGTTTGGCCTGTTGACCACAGGGAAAGCGGAGGCACAGTGGAGGAAGGCGCAGGGGGCGACCTACGAGTACGGGGAAAAGGCTAGTCGGATGCTGGCACACCAGCTCCGTAAGAAGATGGCAGCGAGGGAAATAGGGGGAGTCAAAGATGGAAGGGGAGCCACGGTTCGGAGGGCGACGAAAATAAACGAGGTATTTAAGGCTTTCTATGAAGAGCTGTACAGATCCCAACCCCCAGCGGGGGAAGAGGGGATGAGACGATTCCTAGATCAGCTGAGATTCCCGAGGGTGGAGGAGCACGAGGTGGCTGGTTTGGGGGCACCAATTGGGTTGGAGGAGCTGAGCAAGAGTTTGGGGAGTATGCAGGCAGGGAAGGCCCCGGGACCGGACGGGTTGCCGGTGGAGTTCTACAGGAAGCACGTAGACCTGCTGGCCCCGCTACTAGTGAGGACCTTTAATGAGGCAAGAGAGGAGGGGACCCTACCTCCGACAATGTCGGAAGCAACAATTTCTTTGATCCTAAAGCGGGACAAGGACCCACTGCAATGTGGGTCGTACAGGCCGATCTCGCTCCTCAATGTGGATGCTAAGTTGCTGGCAAAAGTGCTAGCCACGAGGATCGAGGACTGTGTCCCGGGGGTGATCCACGAGGACCAGACGGGATTCGTAAAGGGCAGGCAATTAAACACTAATGTGCAGCGGCTCTTAAACGTGATAATGATGCCATCGGAGGAGGGAGAGGCGGAGATAGTGGCAGCTATGGACGCGGAGAAGGCCTTTGACCGAGTAGAGTGGGAGTACCTCTGGGAGGAGCTGCGTAGGTTTGGGTTCGGGGGAGGGTTTATCAGTTGGGTGAAGCTCCTTTACAGAGCCCCGGAGGCGAGTGTAGTGACGAACCAGCGGAGGTCAGAGTACTTTCGGCTGTACCGAGGAAGGGATGCCCCCAGTCCCCCCTGTTGTTTGCACTGGCGATCGAACCCTTGGCCATGTCATTGAGGGAGTCTAATAAATGGAGGGGGGTGGTCCGAGGGGAGAAGAGCATCGGGTGTCGCTATATGTGGATGACCTGTTGCTGTACGTGGCGGATCCAATGGAGGGGATGGTGGAGGTCATGCAGACTCTAAGGGAGTTTGGGGAGTTTTCGGGCTATAAGCTCAATGTAGGGAAGAGTGAGCTCTTTGTATTACAGGCAGGGGACCAAGAAAGAGGGATAGGGGACCTACCGCTGAGGAGGGCGGAGGGGAGCTTTCGGTATCTGGGGATCCAGATAGCCAGGAGTTGGGGGGCCCTACATAAACTGAATCTGACGAGGTTGGTGGAGCAAATGGAGGAGGACTTCAAAAGATGGGACATGTTACCGCTCTCGCTGGCGGGTAGAGTGCAGTCGGTCAAAATGGTTGTCCTTCCGAGGTTTCTGTTTGTGTTTCAGTGCCTTCCCATCGTGATCACCAAGGCCTTTTTCAAGAGAGTAGGTAGGAGAATAAGAGGGTTTGTGTGGGCGAATAGGACCCCGAGGGTAAGGAGAGGGTTCCTGGAACGAAGTAGGGACCGAGGAGGGTTGGCGCTGCTGGGCAGCGGCTCTTAAACTACTGGGCAGCAAATGTGGCGATGATCCGCAAGTGGGTGATGGAGGGAGAGGGGGCGGCATGGAAGAGGATGGAGATGGCATCCTGTAAAGGAACAAGCCTGGGGGCGTTGGTGACGGCACGGCTGCCGCTCTCGCCGACAAGGTACACCACAAGCCCGGTGGTGGCGGCAACGCTAAGAATCTGGGGCCAGTGGAGACGGCACAGGGGTGCAAGGGAGCCTCAATGTGGTCCCTGATCAGAGGTAACCACCGGTTTGTCCCGGGGAGGATGGACGGGGGGTTCCAGAGCTGGCATCGGGCGGGGATTAGAAGAATGGGGGACCTGTTCATTGACGGGACGTTTGCAAGCCTAGGGGCACTGGAGGAGAGGTTTGAGATACCCCCGGGAAATGCTTTTAGATATATGCAGTTGAGGGCGTTTGTGAGGTGACAGGTGAGGGAATTCCCGTTGCTCCCGGCACAAGAGATTCAAGACAGGGTGATCTCGGGTGTATGGGTCGGGGAGGGCAAGGTGTCGGCAATATACCAGGAGATGAAAGAAGAGGGGGAAGCGCTGGTAGAAGAGTTGAAGGGTAAATGGGAGGAGGAGCTGGGGGAGGAGATCGAGGAAGGTCTATGGGCTGATGCCCTAGGTAGGGTTAATTCCTCCTCCTCGTGTGCCAGGCTCAGCCTGATACAATTTAAGGTGGTTCACAGAGCGCACTTGACGGGGGCGAGGTTGAGTAGGTTTTTTGGGGTAGAGGACAGATGTGGAAGGTGCTCAGGGAGCCCGGCGAACCATGTCCATATGTTTTGGTCATGCCCGGCACTGGAGGGGTTCTGGAGAGGAGTGGCGGGAGCAATATCTCAGGTGGTGAAAGTCCGGGTCAAGCCAAGCTGGGGGCTAGCATTATTTGGAGTAGTGGACGAGCCGGGAGTGCAGGAGGCGAAAGAGGCCGGCATTCTGGCCTTTGCGTCCCTAGTAGCCCGGCGAAGGATCTTGCTAATGTGGAAGGAGGCGAAGCCCCAAAGTGGAGGCCTGGATAAACGATATGGCTGGGTTCATAAAGCTGAAGAGGATTAAGTTTGCCTTGAGAGGGTCTGCGCAGGGGTTCTACAGGTGGTGGCAACCGTTCCTAGACTATCTCGCGGAGCATTAGAGGAAGGTCGGTCAGCAGCAGCAGCAACCCGGGGGGGGTAGGGGGTGACGGGGGCGGGGGCGCGGTGGACGTCCTGGGAGAGGGGTGGGGGGGGAATGGGGGATTGCCTGGGGGGGTGGATGAGCAAGAGATAACATGAAGGGTTGGGGAAACTGGCACGTACGGGAGAGAGCCAGTGTACAAAGCTATGTAAACATATCATTTTGCCATGTATATATCTTGCTCAGTGCGATTTCTTGTTATTTTGTTACGGTGGGGGGGGGGTTATTGTTTGTAAGGGAGAAAAATTGTGTTAAAAAGCTTTGATAAATATATATATATTTTTAAAAGTACCTCATTGGCTGTAAAGTTCTTTAAGTAGTCATGAAAAATGGACACAGACTTCAGTGCTGTTGTAACAAAATATTGTGAAAGCAGAACAAGCAGTGAGAAAATCGATGGGAATCTGTGAGTCTCTTTAGAAAAAAAATACTATTTTCTATTTGTGAGGTAGCACATGTTTAGATTGAGGAGGTCTTGTGGTGCCGTGTGCAGCACCCCTGCCTCTGAGCAGAAGCTCCAGGTTTAAATCCCACTCCAGGACTTGATGGTCAAGGAAGTTCATAATAGGGCCATATAGGTTGAGTATCGACCTACAAAAATCCTTCGAAACACGCCAAAAGCAGAGAGCGGGAGAGATTTCTGGTCAGCCATGTGTTGGAAAGGGACTTGGAGCCTGCACCATTGCTCCAGGCTACAACATACATGTAAACAAATGTGCAGGGAACGCACGGTGGCACAGTGGTTAGCACTGCTGCCTCACAGCGTCAGGGACCCGGGTTCAATTCCGGCCTCGGGTGACTGTCTGTGCGGAGTCTGCACATCCTCCCCGTGTCTGTGTGGGTTTCCTCCGGGTGCTCCCACAGTCCAAAGATGTGCAGGTTAGGTGGATTGGCCATGCTAAATTGCCTCTTAGTGTCCAAAATATTAATGGCGTTATGGGGATAGGGAGGGGGGGTCTGGGCCTAGGTAAGCTGCTCTTTTAGAGGTCGGTGCAGATTGATAGGCCAAATGGCCTCCTTCTGTCCTGTAGGGATTCTATGGATTCTGTGCCACGAGGAACATAAGAAATAGGAACATGGAATAGGCCATTCAGCCCTTTGAATCAGTTCTGGTTTTCAATATCAGATCGGCTGATCGATTTCAATTCCACCATCTTGCACTTTCCCCGTAACCTTTAATTCCCTTGGTGTCCAAAAATGTGTTGACTTCTGTCATCAGACTCGGTGACTGAGCGCCCACATCTGTGAGGTCGAGAATTCCAGAATCCTTTGAGTGGGGAAAGTTCTCCTGAACGGTCGGCTCCTTTTCCTGAGACTGTGACCACAGGTTGGAGACTAATCCATCAGGGGGAATGTCTTCCCAGCACCCAGCTTGTCAATCCCTTTCAGAACGTCAGATGTTTCAATACAGTCACCTCTCATTCTCCTAAGTTCTAAAACTTACACCGAGGGAGGGGCTGGCACTTGAGGTGAGATGACAAACTGAGGCCCCACCTGACCTGGAGGTTGACCCTAAAGGGTCCCTGGGGGTTATTTGACGAGCATCCCGGTTCTCCCAGGGTCCTGGCTACTTTTGATCCTGCTGCCTACACCGTTGAAAGGGATTATCTGGCCACCAATCTCACTGGTGTTTGTGAGATCCGACCCGTGTGTAAACTGATTTGCTGCATTTTTCTCAAATTACAACCACGACTTCCAAAGTACTTCATTGGCTGTGGAGCACTTTGGAACACCTTGGGGTGCAAATCTGTTCCCTTCTTCCTTTCCTCCCTTTCGTCCATCCCTCCCAGACACCTGCACCCGGAGACACGCAGGGGGCAGAGTAACCCGAGGAGGCATACAAAATGATTAGGGGGTTGGATAGGGTGGACAGTGAGAGCCTTCTCCCGCGGATGGAAATGGCTGGCACGAGGGGACATAACTTTAAACTGAGGGGTAATAGATATAGGACAGAGGTCAGAGCTAGGTTCTTTACGCAAAGAGTAGTGAGGCCGTGGAATGCCCTACCTGCTCCAGTAGTGAACTCGCCAACATTGAGGGCATTTAAAAGTTTATTGGATAAACATATGGATGATAATGGCATAGTGTAGGTTAGATGGCTTTTGTTTCGGTGCAACATCGTGGGCCGAAGGGCCTGTACTGCGCTGTATTGTTCTATGTTCTATGAGGCGCCTCGATGCCGTTTCACTGTGGGAGATTGCTGGCGACGACACCTTGTGAGGTGGTAATATTGGGAGGCTCACACGTCCATGGACCTGACCAGGCCTGTGTAGTGCGCAGAAAGAATGAAGGTGAAATGATTGAGGGAGGCTTCTCTTGGGTTTAGATTCCTCCTGGGGCCCCAGACCTAAATGGAAAAATGTAGTGTGCTGAATGAGTGAACAAAACATCCAACACGCTGACTGTAACCTCCCACTCCCCCGTGCCCTGAGAGCGCCACGATGCGTTAGAGGGCAAGGTGCCACCTTGCCGATGGAATGCCGCACCTTGACAACTAATACTGACTGGAAATTGTTGTTTTAGATGATAGAGAATGTTAGTTATTAATGTTTTCAGCTTAATCATTTATTGTTCTCTCTGCCCACCAGCTGACGGTCAGTTACATTGATGTCATGGCAACAAGCCAGGAACGGCAGAGACAGCTAGAGAAGCAGTACTGCTTTGTGTGTGATTGCAAGCGCTGTGAGATGGCAGACAAGGTTTGTTATGTCTGAATTACTTGGGGAGTTGGACTGTGTCAAGGTTCCTGGCTTTTATTTAGCATTGCGGCCAGCAGTTCACGTAATTCCATTCGACGGACATTTCCTTCACCTATTCCTTGGCCGCCCACGTCTTGTCGCGTGCAGATCCCAGCACACAGTCAAGGATGCTCATGGCGGAGGCTTTCGGGTTTGATTCCTTTGGGAAAGCGGGACGCTGGAACAGGTTGGGGTGTCCGGGAGGAGGTTGGGAGGGGGAGCGGATTTAGGGGACACCGGTTTTTGTGGGAGCTTGCTGTGTGCACATGGCAATTTGCTTCAATATGGCAGTGACTACACTTCAGGACTCAAGAATTAGAAGCAGGAGTAGGCCATTCGGCCCCTCGAGCCTGCTACACGATTCAATAAGATCATAGCTGAAATGATTGTGGTCTCAACCCCACCTACCTGCCTGCACCCCCCTTCCCCCCTCCTTTGTCAGTCAAAAATCTATCTAACCCAGCCTTGAATATATTTATTCAATGACCCAACTGCTGTGGCTTTCTGGGGAAAAAGATTCCACACACACAGAGAAAAGAAATCTCCTCATCCTCATCTTAAATGGGTGACCACTAATTTTTAACCTGCGCCCCCTGGTTCTGGAATTCTGTACAAGGGAAGACATCCTTTCAGCATCCACCCTGCCAAGTCCCCTCCGGATCTTGCATGTTTCAATAAGATCACCTCTCAATTTTCTAAACTCCAGTGGCGACAGGTCCAATCTGACCCACCTTTCCTCACAAGACGGTCACTACCTCCCAGGAATCAGTCAACTGAGGCGACTTTGAACTGCTTTGAATGCAATTATATCCCCCCCCCCTCCCCTTCAGAAGACCAGAGCTGTAGTCACTACTCCAGATGTGGTCTCACTAAGGCCTTATGCAGCTGTAGCAGCACTTCCCTACTTTTATATTCCATTCCACTGGCATTAAACGCCGACATTCCATTTGCTAATCACTTGCTCCACCTGCATGCTAGCTTTTTGTGACTCATGGACCAGTGTCCCACTCTACTGTGGAGCTCTGCAATCTCACTTCATTTAAACAGAAATGGGCTTTCGCTTGTGAGGGCCACAAAGAATCCAGCACCTGGTTGTCGAGTCAAACAGAAAGTAGCTTTATTTACAACAATACGTACGCAGTAATTCACCACTGCTTCCTCCTCGAGCCGGTACCACACTGGTCAGCTCCATTTACACAGCTGCTAGTGATTTTCCCCACACCCCTCTCATTGAGGGAGTTGATACTCTCCGAAATACATAGAATCATAGAATTTACAGTGCAAAATGAGGCCATTCGGCCCATCAGGTCTGCACCGGCTCTTGGAAAGAGCACCCTACCCAAGCCCACACTTCCACCCTATCCCAATAACGCAGTAACCCCACCCAACACTAGGGGCAATTTTGGACACTAAGGGCAATTTATCATGGCCAGTCCACCTAACCCGCACATCTTTGGACTGTGGGAGGAAACCGGAGCACCCGGAGGAAACTCACGCGCACACGGGGAGAACGGGCAGACTCCGCACAGACAGTGACCCAAGGCGGGAATCGAACTTGGGACCCTGGAGGTGTGAAGCAATTGTGCTAACCACTGTGCACCTGTTGCCAGTCGGCACCGGAGTCGCCAATAATGTTGCCAATTAATAATGATGCTCTTTAGAGTCGCCAGGTATCAAATGAAACCACCACAAGGCTTTACCGGATATCGATCAAAGGACAACACAACCAGTTAGTCAGTTCAAGTTCAAAGATGGTTTATTTACACACAAGGATTACTTCGACATGCAACACAAAACACTACAAGTTAAACTACACCTAACAACTACAATAACCTATATTTAACTTCAGGGCAACCGGCTCTATGCAGATGGACAAGGCCTTTGTCTGGATCCTGCCTGGCTGGGTGGAAGAAGTGGCTCTGTTTCTGCTGGGCTCATCCATCTGGTAACGATCGTTGGTCTTGAACTTGTCTGCCTGGTCGTTATGCTGCACTTGGCTTGGCATAGGCCGGATCCAAAAGAGACTGAAATCATTGTCTTTTTAACTGGCTTGAGTTTTCCCCGCCCCTTTTGTGGGCAGTTTCTGGGTCACTGTCAATCAATTCCTCAGGGCTCCAGCCTCTGATTGGTCACATCCAATCAGGGGCTGCCACATCACTTTTGGGATGGGCATCAGTGGCCAATCCTGGAAGGGCTCCGAGCAGGTCCTCAGTGCCGCCTAGTCTGGAAGATGATGCGATGGACCTGATGGTCCCATTGTTATTTTAATCGCCTTGAATGGCCCATTTACAGGTGTGAATTCCTGCACACCTCTGGGCTGCCGCTTGCAAAGATACAAGCTGCAGCTTGTCTGTGTCCCAAACCTGGCCATAATTCCCATCATTCTTTGCAGGTGGCCATCTCAGATGGCTACAACCCGTCCTCTTGATCCTTAACGCGAAGTGTGGTGGATCACACTGGTGATCCCTATCCATCCTCGGTGTACTGGTCACCCTTGGTTAAGGACAGGTTCTACACTATGTCCGATATTTTGGGGCATTTACCTAATTCTATTAACACATGACAAATTACTAATTTCTAACGGACTATAAACCATTTCACTGTTAAAGATTTAACTTATCCGTACAGTTGAATCTCTAACTAGCACTATCTAAACTACTTTTATGCTGCTGGTGAATATCAAAAAGAATGTATGTACAGTACAAAAATGTTAAAACAGCAGCATTACATTTCTACTTAATCTAGCAAAGTTTACAGAGGTACGTGGTTATAATTCTTACAGCAAGTAATTCAGTTTTGTTGAATGCCGAAAAAGGGGGCTTGAACTGTATATATCGGGGAGCGGGAGGCTTTTGCTCGCCATTTGCAGAGTCAAAGTGTCTGAATGACACTGCAGATTATTGCAATTACTAGAAGGGCCTCGACTGTGTATGAAAGGGGGTTCCAATTGGCAATGTTTTCGCACCAAGTGGGGGTGTCAGTGTGTATCTCTATGTGTGGAGTAGTGTCCGGGCTAGGGGTGTCATGTTGTGTGGTAGTGTTCGGGCCTGGTGTGTACATTAAAATAGTTTGTTGCGCGCGTAGTTGCAGAAGCCCAGCAAAGATCAAAACGTATGTCGCCGGCCCTTGCTTCACCTTGTCTTTTTCCGTGTTCCGTGTGATCCTGGGGGTGCAAGCATAATATCTGTTATTATCTTCGGTTAATATCTCGCTTTACTTGTCTTTCTTTCCTTAATCCAATTTCCCATTATGATCGTCACCATGTGTGACTCCCTCATTTTTGTTTTTTAAATACCATTTTGGAGAGACAAGAAATGCAAATTTTTAAAGTACAGAGACTCTCGCAGCTTGTGGTCGATGCGGGGAGAGGGTGGACAATTTCTTCAACCAGTCTTTCTTAAATCACAACTATGGGAGGTTGAGGCTTATCTTAACCAGCCGAATTTCGGGGTGACCAGTTTTATATATTTGTTAGTCGCAATCACATTGGGCCTGGGGTGTAACTAGCAGATGGAGTCGGTGTAGCGTGACCGAAGAAGAGAGGAAGCAGGAGTGAAACAAAAATGAAGTGGCATTGCTGAGGTGTCCCTGCCGTGAGTAGTGGTGGGAAAGCGCTCACAGTTTGCATGGGGCAGCTGGGACCTTGTGATTGCTGTGGGTGGTGTTCTCTTTCATATCTGGGGGCTAGTCTAGCTGGTGGTAGGGGTCTCCTGCAATCTCGGGCGAAGTGTCCTGACTGCCCACCGTTCTAACATGACCCCCGGGGCACTTAAGGTGGAGCAGGCTCTCTGGTGTATTGCTCCCTTGGGTATGGTTCCCCGGGATATTGGACTTCTCCTCTACCCTCGTTTATCATTGCGGGTTCCTGGTTAGTTCTAACTGGGAGTGTCGTGTTGGGTATTCTGCTGCACAAATGATCCAACACGGCTGTAGATGGTACAACTCTGTTTTATTATCTTAACAACGGTTACAACTAACTGCTGGCTTGGGTACGTGCTTCACCAGTTAACCTGTGGACCCAGCCCTATCACTATCTTGGTGAGGCACTCAGCACATGGACTATGTCTGAGTGGCACGCTGTGAGCTCTGTGCTCTGAGCTATCTCCTGGTAGAATGAGCGGGAACTGTGGTGTTCCCTGTTTTATAGTGCGTGTGCTGGTGATTGGCTGCGATGTTATGTGTGTGCTGGTTGGTCCAACTGCCTGTCCATCAGTGTGTGTGTGATTGCACCATCATATGTTAATGTGGATATCATGCATATTTGCTTCTATCTGTTCCTGATCTGCCTGTCTGTGTAGGGATTGTTCCCAAGCTCAGGAGAGTTGTTTCAAAACCCAAACTTCATTGTGTGTGTGGTCTGCGGGGTCGTAATTCACACAAGCCTTTTGGCCTGCTTCTGTGGCATGCGAGACAAAAGTGCGGGACCATTTACTGGTGTCGTCCTCATTTAGGTATGCGCGGTTCAAATCCCCAAATACTGCTTTAAAATGGATCCAAAGGCGACCTGCAAATGCGGTCGGATGCTCTCCCTTCTTTTGCCTACAATGTTTTAAACCTTCTACCGGATCTCCCTTGTTGTACCCGATTGCGTCTAAAATGGCCGTTTTCATTTCCTGTAGTGTTCCTCCTGCTACATTCTGGCGTTCTGGCAAAGCTGAGCTGACGGACGGGTCAAGGCTCATTACTATAAGTTTAACTTCCTCCCTTTCGTCTAGACCGTACATAACCTTTTGCTGGCGTACACTCTCAAAGAAATTATGCGGGTCTGCGGTGGGTTCGAATGGATCAATTTTTGAGCAGGCATCTCTCAATTGGGTCATGGATAACGGGGTGGTGTAAATGCAATCGGGCTCCTCCCGATCCGATGACTTGCGCTGTGTGGTGACCGGATTCATGGGGGTGTCTGCTGCCTGTGCAGTCGGTGGTGCGGGTGCTTTCCTTTTCGGGGCCTGGGGGGCTCTATTGTGATTTTCGGTATTCTCCACATATCAATGGGCGGTTTCATTTAGTTCTTGCCAATTGGGGCCATTCTCCTCATCTAAATCTTGTCCAAAGGTATTTCTGAATCCGTTTTGCACTGACAGTGACTGCAACTTCTCTATTTGTCGTCTACATTTCGCGTGATCTACTGTGCTCTGTCTTTGCTCTGTAATGGAGCTATGGAGCGCTCGTAAAGCTGCCTTTAAATCTGCGCATTGTCTTGTTAACTGCGCGACCTGCTGTTCTGTTTCTTCTCTTATCAAGACTGCGCGCTGTGTATCTTGGTCGGCTTTATCGTACTGGGTCTGAAAGCTGCTAAGGTGACTAAACAAGATTGGTGTGCCCGTTTGACATCAGCGATCTCTTTATCTTTAGCTGCCAACTGTTCCCGGAGTTGCTTATTAATCTTTTCACATTCACTATAGTTTCCCTCATTCTTCTCCTCTTTCTCAACTAGCTGTCTGCGGGGCGTCCTCACGCCCTCCTCTGTGCCTCGCAACTGTGTCGAACAGGACACTATTGCCATCGGCTTTCGCACTTTTGCTGCATTTTCCTTATGCACCTCAGTTACGTTGTCCCACCAAGTTTGTCCGATGCTTCCTGGACCTGACTCTTCATTTGAACAAAAATCGGACCAAAGGGACCATCCTTTCCCCTTTAAATACTTCCTCACCTGTTCTTCCCATATGGGGCACTGCTCTGCTCTGCTGGTCGGGTTCCTGTGGGTTCATTAAACGTTCCATCGCTTTTGTGGCCATTGCTTCTATTCTCTTTTGCTCTACGTTTAATCTCTCGTTTCCTACCATTAATCTCTGCTTCCTATCGTTAATTTGGGACAGGGGGACAAGGCGGCGATTTGAACAGCGGGTATGGCCTAAGCTATTTTCCGGTTCACAATTCCCTCGATAGTTTTGACACAATCTAACAAGTTTTCCGTATATCCCTGTTTGTACGCATGCTGGTTAGTACACACTTGCGAAATTCGGTGATTTGGTCGATATGGGTTTGCACTTGTGGTTCTTTCTTTCTCTCGCAATTGGATTTCAAAGTTTGTGGGTTCTCTCGGAGTGACAAAATCACTTCTAATTCGAGTCCCGTCAGAGGTCGCCAATAATGTTGCCAATCGGCACCGGAGTCGCCAATAATGTTGCCAATTAATAATGATGCTCTTTAGAGTCGCCAGGTATCAAATGATACCACCACAAGGCTTTACCGGATATCGATCAAAGGACCACACAACCAGTTAGTCATTTCAAGTTCAAAGATGGTTTATTTACACACAAGGATTACTTCGACATGCAACACAAAACACGACAAGTTAAACTACACCTAACATCTACAATAACCTATACTTAACTTCAAGGCAACCGGCTCTCTGCAGATGGACAAGGCCTTTGTCCGGATCTTGCGTGGCTGGGTGGAAGAAGTGGCTCTGCTTCTGCTGGGCTCATCCGTTTGGTAGCGATCGTTGGTCTTGAACTTGTCTGCCTGGTCGTTATGCTGCACTTGGCATAGGCCGGGTCCAAGAGAGACTAAAATCATGGCTGCATTGTCTTTTAACTGGCTTGAGTTTTCCCCGCCCCTTTTGTGGGCAGTTTCTGGGTCACTGTCAATCAATTCCTCAGGGCTCCACCCTCTGACTGGTCACATCCAATCAGGGGCTGCCACATCACTTTTGGGATGGGCATCAGTGGCCAATCCTGGGAGGGCTCCGAGCAGGTCCTCAGTGCCGCCTAGTCTGGAAGATGATGCGATGGACCTGATGGTCCCATTGTCATTTTAATCGCCTTGAATGGCCCATTTGCAGGGGTGAATTCCTGCATACCTCTGGGCTGCCGCTTGCAAAGATACAAGCTGCAGCTTGTCTGTGTCCCAAACCTGGCCATAATTCCCATCATTCTTTGCAGGTGGCCATCTCAGGTGGCTGCATACCCTGCTGCCCAAACATGGGATAACCAATTGTTCCCAGCCAATAGGAACCAGGCAGGTTCAAAGGTGCTTTGCGACACCTTGAGATTGGGAAAGATGCAAATCCTTCTTTTTTCCTGTGCGGAATGATCCAGGAAAAGTTTCAGCTCCATTCACGCTGGGCATACCCCCATGATGCAGCAGACAATCACAGAATTGTTACAGTGCAGGAGGAGGCCATTTGGTCCATCGTGTCTGTACCGGCTCTCCAAATAAGCAACATGACCTAGTGCCAGTCCCCTGCCTATTCCCTGTACCTCTGCACATTGTTCCTATTCAAGTAATCATTTAATACTCTCTTGAATGCCTCCATTGAACCTGCCTCCACTACACTTCCAGGCCGTGCATTCCAGACCCCGACCACTCGCCATGTGAAAAAGTTGTTCCTCACACCTGCTTCTTTTGCAAATCACTTTAAATATGTGCCCTCTCGTTCGTGATCCCTTTTACCAGCGGAAACAGTTTCTCCCGATCTACTCTGTCCAGTCCCCTCATGATTTTCAACCCGTCTCTCAAATCTCCTCCTAGCCCCCTGCTCTCCAAGGAGAACCGTCACAACCTCTCAGTCTACCCTCGTAACTGAAGTTTCTCATCCCTGTGTGAACCTCTTCTGCACCAACCCCAGTGCGTTCACATCCTTCCTATAGCGTGGAGCCCAGAACTATACTCAATATTCCACCACACATCCCTGCATGTTAAAACAGGCGGAAGAAGTGATACACCAGCTGTCTCTTGTCATGGAGAGAGGTGTGGTGCATTAAGTTACCTTCAAGCTTTGCTGATGGAAAGAAAACAGTCATCTGTTACCAAGCGAGTCTGAGATGCGCAGTCACTGCCCTGACACATCCATGGCAGGGGCTGATCAATCAGAGATTGAAGTGGATTCCAATAAAGTTGTTTTCTTTATGCTGGACTCTACCTAGAGATTTATTTGCTCAGACATACAATGCCTCCCCACAAATAAATCAGGCAGAATGACTTTTCAAATCAATTCGATTCACTGAGTGAGATGTCGCTCCATCATCTACAAGGCTTCAGAGAACAACAGGAAGAATGAAAGAGGCCAGTGGGATTGACGAGTGTCTTGTCAGTCAGGGAACTCTCAGACCACCTCTCCTCTCCGAACCCTTTCGTACAAATTCTGCTGCTCTGCTAAATGGAGGGAGCTGGTGGAAAGGACTGGAATTCAGCAACTATTTTCCCTGTGACAACTACTAACCGGCAGGGTTCAAACACTGCACAGTGGAGTGTCTGGGATCAGAGGATTTAAACACTACACAGTGGAGTGTCTGGGATCAGAGGATTTAAACACTGCACAGTGGAGTGTCTGGGATCACAGGATTTAAACACTGCACAGTGGAGTGTCTGGGATCACAGGATTTAAACACTGCACTGTGGAGTGTCTGGGATCACAGGATTTAAACACTGTACAGTGGAGTGTCTGGGATCACGGTGCAAACACTGTACAGTGGAGTGTCTGGGATCACGGTGCAAACACTGTACAGTGGAGGGTATGGGGATCACAGGGTACAAACACTGCACAGCGGAGGGCATGGGGATCACAGGGTGCAAACACTGTACAGTGGAGGGCATGGGGATCACAGGGTGCAAACACTGTACAGTGGAGGGTATGGGGATCACATAATTCATACACTGCACAGTGGAGGGTATGGGGATCACAGGCTTCAAACACTGTACAGTGGAGGGTATGGAGATCACAGGGTGCAAACACTGTACAGTGGAGGGTATGGGGATCACAGGATTTATACACTGTACAGTGGAGGGTATGGGGATCACAGGGTTCATACACTGTACAGTGGAGGGTATGGGGATCGCAGGATTTATACACTGTACATTGGAGGGTATGGGGATCACAGGCTTCAAACACTGTACAGTGGAGGGTATGGAGATCACAGGGTGCAAACACTGTACAGCGGAGGGTATGGGGATCACAGGATTTATACACTGTACATTGGAGGGTATGGGGATCACAGGCTTCAAACACTGTACAGTGGATGGTATGGAGATCACAGGGTGCAAACACTGTACAGTGGAGGGAATGGGGATCACAGGATTTATACACTGTACAGTGGAGGGTATGGGGATCACAGGGATCATACACTGTACAGTGGAGGGTATGGGGATCGCAGGATTTATACACTGTACATTGGAGGGTATGGGGATCACAGGGTGCAAACACTGCACAGTGGAGGGTATGGGGATCACAGGGTGCAAACACTGTACAGTGGTGGGTATGGGGATCACAGGGTGCAAACACTGTACAGTGGAGGGTATGGGGATCACAGGGTTCAAACACTGTTCAGCGGAGGGTATGGGGATCACAGGCTTCAAACACTGTACAGTGGAGGGTATGGAGATCACAGGGTGCAAACACTGCACAGTGGAGGGTATGGGGATCACAGGGTTCAAACACTGTTCAGCGGAGGGTATGGGGATCACAGGGTGCAAACACTGTACAGTGGAGTGTTTGGGATCACGGTGCAAACACTGTACAGCGGAGGGTATGGGGATCACAGGGTACAAACACTGCACAGTGGAGTGTCTGGGATCACAGGATTTAAACACTGCACAGTGGAGTGTCTGGGATCACAGGATTTAAACACTGCACAGTGGAGTGTCTGGGATCACAGGATTTAAACACTGTACAGTGGAGTGTCTGGGATCACGGTTGAATACTGTACAGCGGAGGGTATGGGAATCACAGGGTACAAACACTGTACAGTGGAGTGTGTGGGATCACGGTGCAAACACTGTACAGCGGAGGGTATGGGGATCACAGGGTACAAACACTGCACAGTGGAGAGTCTGGGATCACGGTGCAAACACTGCACAGTGGAGTGTCTGGGATCACAGGGTGCAAACACTGTACAGTGGAGGGTATGGGGATCGCAGGGTGCAAACACTGCACAGCGGAGTGTATGGGAATCACAGGGTACAAACACTGTACAGTGGAGGGTATGGGGATCACAGGGTGCAAACACTGCACAGTGGAGTGTCTGGAATCGCAGGGTTCAAACACTGTACAGTGGAGGGTATGGCGATCACAGGGTACAAACACTGTACAGTGGAGAGTATGGGAATCGTAGGGTACAAACACTGTACAGTGGAGGGTATGGGAATCGCAGGGTGCAAACACTGTACAGTGGAGGGTATGGGGATCACAGGGTTCAAACACTGTACAGCGGAGTGTATGGGAATCGCAGGGTTCAAACACTGTACAGTGGAGGATATGGGGATCGCAGGGTGCAAACACTGTACAGTGGAGGGTATGGAGATCACAGGGTTGAAACACTGTACAGCGGAGTGTATGGGAATCGCAGGGTTCAAACACTGTACAGTGGAGGGTATGGGGATCACAGGGTTCAAACACTGTACAGCGGAGGGTATGAGGATCGCAGGGTGCAAACACTGTACAGTGGAGGGTATGGGGATCATAAGGTACCAACACTGTACAGTGGAGGGTATGGGGATCACAGGGTGCAAACACTGCACAGTGGAGGGCATGGGGATCGCAGGGTGCAAACACTGCACAGTGGAGGGTATGGGGATCACAGGGTTCAAACACTGTACAGCGGAGGGTATGGGAATCGCAGGGTTCAAACGCTGTACAGTGGAGAGTATGGGGATCACAGGGTACAAACACTGTGCAGCGGAGTGTATGGGGATCACAGGGTTCAAACACTGTACAGTGGAGGGTAGGGGATCACAGGATCTAAACACTGCACAGTGGAGGGTATGGGGATCGCAGGCTTCAAACACTGTACAGTGGAGGGTATGGAGATCACAGGGTGCAAACACTGTACAGTGGAGGGTATGGAGATCACAGGATTTATACACTGTACAGTGGAGGGTATGGGGATCACAGGGTACATACACTGTACAGTGGAGGGTATGGGGATCGCAGGATTTATACACTGTACATTGGAGGGTATGGGGATCACAGGCTTCAAACACTGTACAGTGGAGGGTATGGAGATCACAGGGTGCAAACACTGTACAGTGGAGGGTATGGGGATCACAGGATTTATACACTGTACATTGGAGGGTATGGGGATCACAGGCTTCAAACACTGTACAGTGGAGGGTATAAAAATCACAGGGTGCAAACACTGTACAGTGGAGGGTATGGGGATCACAGGATTTATACACTGTACAGTGGAGGGTATGGGGATCACAGGGTTCATACACTGTACAATGGAGGGTATGGGGATCGCAGGATTTATACACTGTACATTGGAGGGTATGGGGATCACAGGGTGCAAACACTGCACAGTGGAGGGTATGGGGATCACAGGGTGCAAACACTGTACAGTGGAGGGTATGGGAATCACAGGGTGCAAACACTGCACAGTAGAGGGTATGGGGATCACAGGGTAACAACACTGTACATTGGAGGGTATGGGGATCACAGGCTTCAAACACTGTACAGTGGAGGGTATGGGGATCACAGGATTTATGCACTGTACAGTGGAGGGTATGGGGATCACAGGATTTATACACTGTACAGTGGAGGGTATGGGGATCACAGGGTTCATACACTGTACAGTGGAGGGTATGGGAATCACAGGGTGCAAACACTGCACAGTGGAGGGTATGGGGATCACAGGGTAACAACATTGTACATTGGAGGGTATGGGGATCACAGGGTGCAAACACTGCACAGTGGAGGGTATGGGGATCACAGGGTGCAAACACTGTACAGTGGTGGGTATGGGGATCACAGGGTGCAAACACTGTACAGTGGAGGGTATGGGAATCACAGGGTGCAAACACTGTACAGTGGAGGGTATGGGGATCACAGGGTGCAAACACTGTACAGCGGAGGGTATGGGGATCACAGGATTTAAACACTGTACAGTGGAGGGTATGGGGATCACAGGGTTCATACACTGTACAGTGGAGGGTATGGGAATTTCAGGATTTATACACTGTACATTGGAGGGTATGGGGATCACAGGCTTCAAACACTGTACAGTGGAGGGTATGGAGATCACAGGGTGCAAACACTGTACAGTGGAGGGTATGGGGATCACAGGATTTATACACTGTACATTGGAGGGTATGGGGATCACAGGCTTCAAACACTGTACAGTGGAGGGTATGGAGATCACAGGCTTCAAACACTGTACAGTGGAGGGTATGGGGATCACAGGATTTATACACTGTACAGTGGAGGGTATGGGGATCACAGGGTTCATACACTGTACAGTGGAGGGTATGGGGATCGCAGGATTTATACACTGTACATTGGAGGGTATGGGGATCACAGGGTGCAAACACTGTACAGTGGAGGGTATGGGAATCACAGGGTGCAAACACTGCACAGTGGAGGGTATGGGGATCACAGGGTGCAAACACTGTACAGTGGAGGGGATGGGGATCGCAGGGTGCAAACACTGTACAGTGGAGGGTATGGGGATCACAGGTTGCAAACACTGTACAGCGGAGGGTATGGGGATCACAGGATTTAAATACTGTACATTGGAGGGTATGGGGATCACAGGATTCATACACTGTACAGCGGAGGGTATGGGGATCACATGGTACCAACACGGTACAGTGGAAGGTATGGGGATCACAGGGTGCAAACACTGTACAGAGGAGGGTATGGGGATCACAGGCTTCAAACACTGTACATTGGAGGGTATGGGGATCACAGGGTGCAAACACTGTACAGTGGAGGGTATGGGGATCACAGGATTTATACACTGTACATTGGAGGGTATGGGGATCACAGGGTGCAAACACTGCACAGTGGAGGGTATGGGGATCACAGGGTGCAAACACTGTACAGTGGAGGGTATGGGGATCACTGGGTGCAAACACTGTACAGTGGAGGGTATGGGAATCACAGGGTGCAAACACTGCACAGTGGAGGGTATGGGGATCACAGGGTGAAAACACTGCACAGTGGAGGGTATGGGGATCACAGGGTGCAAACACTGCACAGTGGAGGGTATGGGGATCGCAGGGTTCAAACACTGTACAGTGGAGGGTATGGGGATCACAGGGTGCAAACACTGCACAGTGGAGGGTATGGGGATCACAGGGTTCAAACACTGTACAGCGGAGTGTATGGGGATCACAGGGTACAAACACTGCACAGTGGAGGGTATGGGGATCACAGGGTGCAAACACTGCACAGTGGAGGGTATGGGGATCACAGGGTGCAATGACTGTACAGTGGAGGGTATGGGTATCACAGGGTGCAAACACTGTACAGCGGAGTGTATGGGGATCACAGGGTACAAACACTGTACCGTGGAGGGTATGGGGATCACAGGGTGCAAACACTGCACAGTGGAGGGTATGGGGATCGCAGGGTTCAAACACTGTTCAGTGGAGGGTATGGGGATCACAGGGTGCAAACACTGTACAGTGGAGGGTATGGGAATCACAGGGTGCAAACACTGTACAGTGGAGGGTATGGCGATCACAGGGTTCAAACACTGTACAGCGGAGTGTATGGGGATCACAGGGTGCAAACACTGCACAGTGGAGGGTATGGGGATCACAGGGTGCAAACACTGCACAGTGGAGGGTATGGGGATCACAGGGTGCAATGACTGTACAGTGGAGGGTATGGGTATCACAGGGTGCAAACACTGTACAGCGGAGTGTATGGGGATCACAGGGTACAAACACTGTACCGTGGAGGGTATGGGGATCACAGGGTGCAAACACTGCACAGTGGAGGGTATGGGGATCGCAGGGTTCAAACACTGTACAGTGGAGGGTATGGGGATCACAGGGTGCAAACACTGTACAGTGGAGGGTATGGGAATCACAGGGTGCAAACACTGCACAGTGGAGGGTATGGCGATCACAGGGTTCAAACACTGTACAGCGGAGTGTATGGGGATCACAGGGTGGAAACACTGCACAGTGGACGGTATGGGGATCACAGGGTGCAAACACTGCACAGTGGAGGGTATGGTGATCACAGGGTGCAAACACTGTACAGTGGAGGGTATGGGGATCACAGGGTGCAAATACTGTACAGTGGAGTGGATGGGGATCACAGGGTGCAAATAATGTACAGTGGAGGGTATGGGGATCACAGGGTTCAAACGCTGTACAGTGGAGGGTATGGGGATCATAGGGTACAAACACTGTACAGTGGAGGGTATGGGGATCGCAAGGTGCAAACACTGTACAGTGGAGGGTATGGGGATCACAGGGTGGAAACACTGCACAGTGTAGGGTATGGGGATCACAGGGTCTAAACATTTTACAGTAGAAATTGTGAACCGGCCTGGATTTCAACATTATACAGTGAACCTCACTGGATTTCGGCATTGTACAGTGAACTTCAATGGATTTTGGCATTATACAGTGAATCTCATTGGATTTCGGCATTATACAGTGAACCTCACTGGATTTCGGCATTATACAGTGTACCTCACTGGATTTCGGCATTATACAGTGAACCTCAATGGATTTCGGCATTATACAGTGTACCTCACTGGATTTCGGCATTATACAGTGAACTTCAATGGATTTCGGCATTATACAGTAGACCTCACTGGATTTTGACATTATACAGTGAACGTCACTGGATTTCAGCATTATATAGTGAACGTCACTGGATTTTGGCATTATACAATTAATCTCATTGGATTCCGGCAGTGTATTATGAACCTCAATGCCTTGAGTACACAGTTAACCAACTGGATTGGGGCAGTATAGTGTGGACCACACTGGATTGAGGCAGTATTGTGCTGACCACACTGGATTGAGGCAGTATCGTGCGGACCACACTGGATTTAGGCAGTATAGTGTGGACCACACTGGAATGAGGCAGTGTACAGTTAACCACCATGCTTGAGGCAGTATAAGTGAGTGGACCACACTGGATTGAGGCAGTATACAGTGGATCACACTGGATTGAGGCAGTATACAGTGGATCACACTGGATTGAGGCAGTATACAGTGGATCACACTAGATTGAGGCATTATACAGCGGATCACACTGGACTGAGGCAGTATACAGTGGATCATACTGGATTGAGGCAGTATACAGTGGATCACACTGGATTGAGGCAGCATACAGTGGATCACACTGGATTGAGGCAGTATACAGTGGATCACACCGGATTGAGGCAGTATACAGTGGATCACACTGGATTGAGGCAGTATACAGTGGATCACACTGGACTGATGCAGTATACAGTGGATCACACTGGACTGAGGCAGTATACAGTGAACATCACAGTATATACCTGGAAAAGTGGACTTGGTTTGAGTACCAGACTCCGAAGTGTTGCTCTAAAATCAATACTGCCATCGGCTCAATGTTTTACATCTTGTTGGTCAAGCCAACATTCAGGCATTTGCCTGGCTTGTGTTTCTGATGAGCAATAGCTCAATGCCTGGTCGCTCACAGCGAGAGAGAGGGAGAACATTTCCATTTGCTGATTACAGCACCTTTCACGGCTCAGTGAGTTTAGTGATATACTGTACAGCCTCTGGAATGGATGATTAATTGCTCAATGCTTGTCATAACCGGGCTATAAATAGCCATTTTGTTCAGGTAGCTTGCCACCTGGGCTCAATTTTACTGCCTGAACCTGAGGTGAAATATGCTGACAGCATAATTTAACATCCTCCTGAGCATGGGCGGAATTAAACAAAAATTCAGTGAGCTTTGGAGTGCTGCCGCACAACTACTAACTCCACAGCCGCTGAGATATTTCAATCCGAGGCTTAGGCAACAGCTAACTGATCACTGAGCTTCAGGATTATTTAAGATGCTTACCTGGAAGGTGCGGCTGGATAGTCAGGGTCTGAGCTGTTCCATGCCTGTGTGAACTGGGCCTCAGTGGGTAGCACTCTTGTCTCTGAGTCACAGGTGTGTGGGTTCCGGGCCCCGCTCCAGAAACCTGGGATCAAAATCTAGGCTGACATTGCAGTGGCGCCCACTGAGGGAGTGCTGCAGGGTCAGAGGTGCCGCCTTTTAGATGAGACATTAAATCGAGGCCCTGTCTGCCATCTTGGGTGGACATAAAAGCTCCCACCACACTCTTAGGAAGAAGGCTAGGGGAGATCTCACTGTTCTCACAGCTAATATTTATCAACCAATCAATACCAGATTGTCTGGGTATTTATCACTTTGCTGCTTGTGGGACCTTCACCGTGTGCTTTATGGTGCTGTTGTGTTATGTACTCTGGGATAACACAGGCTGCAACTCAATGCAGCTTTGAGTAAAAGATACTCCAGACTTTGAAGAAAGTTCAATGTAATTTATTGAACCATTAGCACAGTTCTCTGTGAGTTCGACTCTCCTGCTAATCTTGCTATAGTAACTCAGACTAACTAACCAGTTTGCTCTAAGCCACGTGGTGGGTGTGATGCTTCTGAGCTGCCCCTGTCCTATTCTCTAAGTGTCGCCTGTGGAAAGCGACAGAGCATGTGTGCCCTGTCCTTATATATGGGTTGTGTAATGCCCCCTTGTGGTAGTGTCACCTCTGGGTGTCTTGACTGCCCATTGGACGTGTCCTATTCTATGTGTTCATTAGCTGTATGTCTGCAAGTCATGACATCTCTGGTGCTCCCTCTAGTGTTTACTTAGTCGTAGTGTATTTACATTAACCCCTTGTGTATTTACAGTGATGCATATCACCACAGGTGCCACAATGAGTCCACTTCAGAGAGGGGAGGCAGTGGCATGGTGGTATTGTCGCTGGACTAGTAATCCAGAGACCCAGAGCCACGCTCTGGGGACACAGCTTCAAATCCCACCATGGCAGATGGTGAAATTAGCATTCAATAAAAAAAATCTGTAATTAAAAGGCTAATGATTGTCGTAAAAACCCATCTGGGTTCGCTAATGCCCTTGAGGGAGGGAAATCTGTCGTCCTTACCTGGTCTGGCCTACCTGTGACTCCAGAGCCACAGCAATGTGGGCTGGCTCTTAAAACACCCTCGGGGATGGGTAATAAATGCTGGGCCACATCCCAGGAATGAATAAAACAAAATTATCTCACTGGCAGTAAAGCGCTTTGCTGCGTCATGTGGTCGTGAAAAGTACCCTCTAATTTCAAAATAAAAACAGAAAATGCTGGATAAGCTGGCAGCACTTGTGGAGAGTGAAGCAGAGTTAAGATTTTGAGTCCAGTATGACTCTTCTTCAGTCTGCGCTGAAAGTGAACAGGCTGCTTGGTTCCACGAACTGGTAATTGCACTTCACGCCACGTTCATCCTGTTCCCATATCTTGTTATTTCCCCTTTCCTTTAACCGCCTATTTAATCTATTGACACGGGACAGAATTCCAGTTCCAGGCTCCCGATTCCTTACATCGGGCTGAATTCCATGGCGGGCAACCCGGAGTTCGCTGCGGCCGGATCCTGGAGAAGGTTTCCGAGGGGGCAGCCAAATAGGTGGGAAGGGTGGATGGACGCCATAGGCGGGGGGTGGCGAGGGCGCCCCCGGGTGCCTCAGGCGCCCCCGGGTGCCTCAGGCGCAGGCAGCCTCTCTGGGCAGTGGAGGATATACTGTGGCCACGGTTGCCAGGCCAACCCCTCCACAGGCCGTGGTGGACCAACAGATCCATGCTGGGCACATGCTTGTCACAACATCCCAAAGCCATAAGCTGGGTGGGAAGGAATCTTAGTCTTATCCTTGAAACCTGTGGCCTCAAGGAAAAATGTGCTCCACCGGGGAAAATGGTTGTCGGGAGGACAGGATTCCCGAAGCACCTGCGAAAACCTTCAGGATCCCATGTGGATTCTTCCTGAGTTCCCTGCCTGCAGGAGACCCAACCCACAGCACGTGACCTGCATTGTGGTTAGGACAGGGAGGAGTGTCCCAAGTCCACCCCAGCCAGCAGGGGGATTACACCTCGTGCTGTTGCCGCACATTTTTGGATTTTGGATTTGTTTATTGTCACGTGTACCGAGGTACAGTGAAAAGTATTTTTCTGCGAGCAGCTCAACAGATCATTAAGTACATGGGAAGAAAAGAAAATACATAATAGGGCAACACAAGGTACACAATGTAAATACCTAGACACCGGCCTCGGGTGAAGCATACAGGGGTGTAGTGGTAATCAGTTCAGTCCATAAGAGGGTCGTTTAGGAGTCTGGTAACAGCGGGGAAGAAGCTGTTTTTGAATCTGTTCGTGCGTGTTCTCAGACTTCTGTATCACCTGCCCGATGGAAGAAGTTGGAAGAGTGAGTAAGCCGGGTGGGAGGGATCTTTGATTATACTGCCCGCTTTCCCCAGGCAGCGGGAGGTGTAGATGGAGTCAATGGATGGGAGGCAGGTTCATGTGATGGACTGGGCGGTGTTCACGACTCTCTGAAGTTTCTTGCGGTCTTGGGCCAAGCAGTTGCCGTACCAGGCTGTGATGCAGCCCGATAGGATGTTTTCTATGGTGCATCTGTAAAAGTTGGTAAGAGTTAATGTGGACGTGCTGAATTTCCTTAGTTTCCTGAGGAAGTATAGGCGTTGTTGTGCTTTCTTGGTGGTAGCGTCGACGTGGGTGGACCAGGACAGATTTTAGGTGATGTGCACCCCTAGGAATGTGAAGCTGATCCACGTCGGCTCAGGAGTCGGAACGCTAACATCCCACTGCGCCACACGTTTCCCGTGTGATTAAAAATGGAATTGCAAAGGCCTTCCGGGACTTTTACAGCAGGTTGTACCTGCTGGGCCAGAGGGGCACTTCCTGGAGGGGCTGACATTCCCAATGATGGATGGCGATCTGGTAGAAGGGCTGGGGGCCCCGATTAGGTTGGAAGAGATAGTGGATGGCTTGAAGGCCATGCAGTCAGGTAAGGCCCCGGGACCGGATGGGTACCCAGTTGAGTTCTATAAAAAGTTCTCCGGGATATTGGGACCGGTGCTGATGAAGGTATTTAACGAGGCTAGGGAAAGAGGGGTTCTGCCCCAGACGATGTCACAGGCCACAATTTCGCTTATCCTGAAACGGGACAAGGACCCGGAGCTATGTGGGCCTTACAGGCCGATTTCCCTGTTGAATGTAGATGCCAAACTGTTGGCCAAACTTTTGTCCTCCAGGATTGAGGACTGTGTACCGGACGTTATTGTGGAGGATCAGACGGGGTTCGTTAAGGGCAGGCAGCTGGTGGCCAATGTAAGAAGGCTGTTAAACGTGATCATGATGCCCCCAGAGAGTAGGGAGGTGGAGGCCGTGGTCGCGATGGATGCGGAGCAAGCTTTTGACCGGGCTGAGTGGGATTATTTATGGGAAGTGCTGGAGCGGTTCGGATTTGGGAGGGGCTTTATTGACTGGGTCAGTTTGCTGCACCAGGCTCCTGTGGCAAGTGTACAGACGAACAGGATGACTTCGGACCATTTTAGACTGCACCGGGGGACGAGACAGGGAAGCCCCCTCTCCCCACTGCTGTTTGCGCTGGCTATAGCGCCGCTGGCAATTGCTCTGAGGGCCTCGAGGGGCTGGAAGGGGTTGGTCCTCGGGGGGTGGAGCACAGAGTCTCGCTGTATGCGGACGACCTGCTTTTGTACGTTTCAGATCCAATGGAGGGGGTGGAAGAAATGGGAATTCTAGGGGAGTTTGGCTGGTTTTCGGGGTATCAGCTTCACATAGGGAAAAGCGAGATGTTTGTGGTCCAGGCGAGGGGTCAGGAGAAGCGACTGGGGGAACTGGCGTCCAGAGTGGTAGGGGACAGTTTCAGGTACCTCGCTATCCAAGTGGCGAGGGATTAGAGTTCGACCGGAGGTAGCAACCATTCTTACCCGGTAGTCAACAACAAACCAGTGGCCTTGATTAGCTTGAGCTCCAATCCCCTAAATAACTGGTACAAATAGGTGTGTGTTTGGAATGACGAATGTTGAAATGGGGGTGACGCTGCTCAAATCAGTGGACACCAGATTATTAGCCAAATCCATCCCCACAGGAAATTCAACCGTGTTTCCTCGCAGAACCAAAGTGCAGGTATTTGTAGAAATTGGGAGGCGTGCTCTGCTCTTTTGGAGATTGGAGTTCTGAGTGTCTCTGGTCTTTCCAGCCTCACTATCTTCCATTCGGCCAATAATTCGGACCTGGATGTGCATGTGATTACTGGCTCTGCTGCAGTAATTGGTAAAAGCTGATTGAGTGTGGAATTCAATCCGAATGCTCGTGTTTTTGTGCTTGTTCAAAAATCGTTTAGCCTTTCAGCACTTTCAGATTTACAATTGATAAATTATAATTAAGTGTTGACACTCGCGCCAGTGTCTGTTTATGAAGCACGCTACATTTCTTGTCCAGTGAATCCAATTTGCTTTTGAAGTGTGTTTCGCATTCATTAAAGAAAAGGGCATCAGCGATCAGAAGATGCTGAATTAGTCCCCAATGAGGAGGTGGGGGTGCGCTTGGGGCCAGTGGAATTTTCGAGCCACTCACTGAGGCCAAGTCATGACCAGGAATAGAGGCAGCCGCCTGGTGGCTGACCAGAGATTGGGGAAACGGCGAGCGTTCCTGCCCCCGATTGGCCGTCCCCGCAGAAACCCCGTCAAGCCCCTGACGCCGACATGATGCTGAGTCGGGGCTCGGAAATTCACCCGAGCCAGGGCCCCATCCCCAAAACTAAAATCCGGCCCGTGGCCCTTTCCGGGCTAAACTGCCAATAATCCTCCGACCACCAGTCCCACGTCCCACGGGTCATTTCTCACTTCCCTCTCGCCTGATGTCCACACCAATGTGTAGTTGTGGATTCCATCACCTCAATGTCCCACCCCCTTCATTGCGCCGCTGGCGGCCACGCCGTCAGCCGCTATCAGACAAGGAAATGAGCTACCGAAGGAGACGTTCGTAAGGATTGGATTGGATTGAGCAGTGTACTTCGCAGTGTCTTGAAGGAGGGCAGTGAGGTGTAAGGAGGGAGTTCAAGAGCTGAGGGCCCATAGGCAACTGAAGGCATGGTCACCACTGACAGAGTGATTAAATCAGCTGGAGGGATTGTATTCACCGAACACCCAACGGTCTCTTGCATTCCATTCCGAAACAGGGGCTTGCCAAACTCTACTGCCTCAGGGTTTGCAGAACAATCGAAGCCCCATCTGCAACATGTCCTTCAACCTGTGTAAGTGCTGTAAATAACGTGGCCTTTGGTCAGTGCTGACTTTACCAGCTGACACAACTGTCGGAACATAGATTGTGAACATGAGACATCTGGGCTGGTGATATCTATCTGCTCGTTGACAGGGAGAGTTTTAACATGAAGGCTGAGTGATTTACACCCCTGACCCCCATACTGTCACTGACCAGCTCTACTCCTCCAAGGCACGGCGCTGTAACTCTAGTACATGATCCCTCCCTGAACTCTTACATTGTTCACTGTAAATTAGAACCATGGCAAGCTACTGTGTGTGAGCTGTAGATTCTCCCCACACTGGACCCTCCATGGAGCCTTCAATCTGTTTAATGCTCACCAGCAATGCTCCTGGCTGAAGCCCTTCTCTGGTCACTTTTGCAGTATTTGTTCGACTCTGTAAGGATCGAGTCTTTAATACTCTGCCACG
The DNA here is from genome assembly GCF_047496885.1 of Scyliorhinus torazame. Classification (NCBI taxonomy): domain Eukaryota; kingdom Metazoa; phylum Chordata; class Chondrichthyes; order Carcharhiniformes; family Scyliorhinidae; genus Scyliorhinus; species Scyliorhinus torazame. Next base: position 388,717,537 of record NC_092707.1, read on the forward strand.
CCAGGGCAGAGCACGCTCACCAAAGCCATTGCGATTTTTGTTTCTAATTTGTTCTTGGGACGGTGGCAGTGCCAACATTTATTGCCTGTGCTGTCTTTGAGAAGGCGGTGGTGAGCCACCACCTTGAACTGCTTTGACTTTTCTGCGGCGGTTTAACATAAATGAGCGGCTTGCTCGGCCACTTCAGAGGACAGTCAGGAGTCACCCGCATCGCTCTGGGTCTGGAGTCACATGTAGGCCAGACCAGGTAAGGACGGCAGATTTCCCTCCCTGCAGATATTAGTGAACCCGATGGGTTTTTCAGACTCTCCACTAGCTGCATAATTGTCGTCATTACTGAGACTAGCTTTTTACTCCAGATATATTTAATTTTCGATTTCTTTAATTAATTAAGTTTAAATTCCCTCCAAATGCCGTAGTGGGCCCGATTCAGCGGACTTGAGTTAAAGTTCACCGAACAGCACGTTTAGTGGGGTGTTTCGTGACATCTGCAAAATTAGTCTGCAAAATTATGAGGGGCGTGGGTAGAGCGGATAGTCAGAAGCTTTTTCCCAGGGCAGGAGAATCAATTACTAGGGGGCATAGGTTTAAGGTGAGAGTGGCAAAGTTTAGAGGAGATGTGTGAGGGAAGTTTTTTACACAGAGGGTAGTGGGTGCCTGGAACCCGCTGCCGGACGAGGTGGTGGAAGCAGGGACGATAGTGACGTTTAAGGGGCATCTTGACAAATACATGGGAATAGGCCGAATGGCACCAAGTTGGGTGCGATGAGGTCACTGAATCACACCCATGTCTCTGGAGCAATGTTCTGGGCCTCTGGACTATTGTCTAATAACATTGCACAATTCATTGGCACAGTTTAGATGTACACAGATTAGATGTACACAGGTTAGATGTACACAGGTTAGATGTACACAGTTGAGATGTGCACAGTTTAGATGGACACAGTTGAGATGTGCACAGTTTAGATGGACACAGTTTAGATGTACACAGGTTAGATGTACACAGTTTAGATGTGTACAGTTTAGATGTGTACAGTTTAGATGTACACAGTTTCGATGTGTACAGTTTAGATGTACACAGTTTAGATGTGCACAGTTGAGATGTGCACAGTTTAGATGTACACAGTTTAGATGTACACCGTTTAGATGTACAGAGTTTAGATGTACACAGTTTAGATGTACATAGTTTAGATGTACAGAGTTTAGATGTACACAGTTGAGATGTACACAGTTGAGATGTACACAGTTTAGATGTACATAGTTTAGATGTATACAGTTTAGATGTATACAGTTTAGATGTACACAGTTTAGATGTACACAGTTGAGATGTACACAGTTGAGATGTGCACAGTTTAGATGTACACAGGTTAGATGTACACAGTTGAGATGTGCACAGTTTAGATGTACACAGTTTAGATGTACACAGTTTAGCTGTACACAGTTTAGCTGTACATAGTTTAGATGTACACAGTTTAGATGTACACAGTTGAGATGTGCACAGTTTAGATGCATACAGTTTAGATGTACACAGTTGAGATGTACACAGGTGAGATGTATAGTTGAGATGTACACAGTTGAGATCTACACAGTTGAGATGTCCACAGTTGAGATGTACAATTTAGATGTACACAGTTGAGATGTACACAGTTTAGACGTACACAGTTGAGATGTGCACAGTTTAGATGTACACAGGTTAGATGTACACAGTTGAGATGTGCACAGTTTAGATGTACACAGTTTAGATGTACACAGTTTAGATGTACACAGTTGAGATGTACACAGTTTAGATGTACATAGTTTAGATGTACACAGTTTAGATGTACACAGTTGAGATGTGCACAGTTTAGATGCATACAGTTTAGATGTACACAGTTGAGATGTACACAGGTGAGATGTACAGTTGAGATGTACACAGTTGAGATGTACACAGTTGATATCTACACAGTTGAGATGTCCACAGTTGAGATGTACAATTTAGATGTACACAGTTGAGATGTACACAGTTTAGGTGTATACAGGTTAGGTGTACACAGTTGAGATGTACAGTTTAGATGTACACAGTTGAGATGTACACAGTTTAGATTTATACAGGTTAGGTGTTCACAGTTGAGATGTACAGTTTAGATGTATACAGTTGTGATGTACACAGTTGAGATGTACACAGTTGAGATGTACACTGTTGAGATGTACACAGTTTAGATGTACACAGTTGGGATGTACACAGGTTAGATGTACACAGTTGAGATGTTCAGTTGAGTTGTAGGCAGTTTAGATGTACACAGTTGAGATATACACAGTTTAGATGTACACAGTTGGGATATACACAGGTTAGATGTACACAGTTGAGATGTTCAGTTGAGGTGAACACAGTTGAGAAGTACACAGTTGAGATGTTCAGTTGAGGTGAACACAGTTGAGAAGTACACAGTTGAGATGTACACAGTTGAGATGTACATAGTTGAGATGTACACAGTTGAGATGTACACAGTTGACATGTACATAGTTTGGATGTACATAGTTTAGATGTATACAGTTGAGATGTACACAGTTTAGATGTACACAGTTGAGATGTACACAATTGAGATGTACACAGTTGGGATGTACACGGTTGTATGAATAACCTTCTGGGTCTTCAATCCTTGCTCTATGTTAGCTGATGATGTGATTTGGGTAATGATTAGCAGGGAGTAGTGGTAATGACACTGGACCCATTGTAAACCTTGCCAATATTACATCACATTAACGAGGGAAGGGGTCCTAATGTGGTTGAATGATACGGTGGGTTAGCCTGCTAAATTTATGTAAATGTGTGAGTGGGAACCTCGTTACGTCACCAGCCGAGGGGGCGGAGAGAATCGGTAAACAAGATCTTGCCACCAAGATTCTCGTTTTCTGAGTGTACTAACTTCACCAAGGCCGATCTTCTGACAATAACTCACTTTATATGACAACAAAAGAGAGGCCGCTGCCACGATCTACAACACTTAGTGTTCAATTCTGGTCGCCACACTACCAGAAGGATGTGGAGGCTTTAGAGAGGGTGCAGAAGAGATTTACCAGAATGTTGCCTGGTATGGAGGGAATTAGCTATGAGGAGAGGTTGAATAAACTCGGTTTGTTCTCACTGGAACGAAGGAGGTTGAGGGGCGACCTCTTAGAGGTCTACACAGGTCTACAAAATTATATGGGGTATAGACAGAGTGGATAGCCAGAGGCTTTTTCCCAGGGTAGCGGGGTCAATTACTAGGGGACATAGGTTTAAGGTGCGAGGGGCAAGGTTTAGAGTAGATGTACGAGGCAAGTTTTTTACACAGAGGGTAGTGGGTGCCTGGAACTCGCTGCCGGAGGAGGTGGTGGAAGCAGGGACGATAGTGACGTTTAAGGGGCATCAAAAAAAGTTACTAACATTGTTTATTCAGCAGACCAATCTGTCCCGCAACATCTCATCATTCTGCCAGTTTCTGCAACCTGGTTAAAAATTAAGTGCCGAGTTCCCCCAGGGTTCTCCCTGCCGTGTTAAAGTGCTATCTCTGGAGGATGATAGAGGGCTTTGGGTCAGAGTGATTTCGCAATAGATCTATGAGCTCATCAAAGGCTTTCATGAGAGGGGCATTTGGATAGGTCAGGTATTTTATTACGCTGTATGTCAAGCAGAAAATCTTTCTGCTTGTCATCTCCCACAATGGAATTAGCCCAGAGGAAGTGATGCATTTGCTCTGTGTCTTGGGCCCAGTCTTCTCCATTGATGCCATAAGGTTCGAAGAGAGGCATTTTGTTTCTTACCGGAGAAGCTGCTTGTTTTCAACTCTGAAGACTGCTCAGAAACCTGTTTTTACTCCTCGTCGCCAATGTAATAATTTCGCAAAGGCTGGTCTTCTGACAATAGCTCCCTTTATTAAGACAACTAAAAAATGGGCCACTGCTGTGGTGTACAGCACTTACGTCCCAGCCCTGAGACCCTCAGAGATGCAGGTCTGGAAACCCCCACTACCTATCTCCTATTGGGCAAGTCCCCACCTACTCAATAGGGGAGCTTGTTTTTCACGAAGCCCATGGGAGGATCTATTAGTGATCCCTCATGTTGCTCGTGGCCACTATAACACCGGTCTCGCGATACTTCGCACCATTTGCACTCGTGGCTAATGTGGGTGCAAAATCACGGCAAGCGTTAGCAGTTCAGGTTGAAAGGTTAATCCTGAAGTCGCAGAAGGAGTTGGCTTCAGTGACCTTTCCTGGTAGCTTATTCCCCAATTATTTATTTTCATTTAAGGAGATAATGCTGCCCACTGTCTTTTGGATGCCAGGTTAAACCGAGGGCTCTGCTGCCCACCTGGGTGGATGCTGCCCACCTGGGTGGATGCTGCCCACCTGGGTGGATGGATGGGATCCCCTGGCACTATTTGGAAGGAGAGCAGGAGAGATCCCTCCAGTGCCCCGCAATCAACGTAATAGAAAGCGACCATCGGCTCATGATCAGGCTGCTGTTCGTGGGAGTTTGCTGTGTGCAAATTGGCCGCTGGCTCCCCCCCCATTACAGCGCTGACCATGCTGCCAAAGCGTTTCATCGGCCGAAGCGTTTTGAGACACCCGGCGAAAAGGGCTATAGAAATGTAATTCTTCTCACATCCTGTGCGTGTAAAATGGATTCATTCCTCACACACATTGGTTGCTCTGCTGGTCACGTGACTAATGGTGCTGAAAAATAATGTAACGTTTTGCACAGTTCGAGATTCTCCCTCGCTGCTGGTTTGGCAGAGCTATTTAGAATTGGAAAACAGAGCCTGTCTGAACTGAATGACGGAATATGCTCTCTGTGACCAAATCGAGTACAGCAGCGAGGGGGGCTGGAGATAACCAGCGAAAAGCCCCAGCAAATGTTTCAACAAGAGACACCCCGTTGCTCTTGGGATTCCGATTGGTCTACGTGGCCACCAACACGGGGCAGACGCAGCCCCTCGGAATGTGGAGAATGCGGTTGGCTATGATTGTTAAGGCAATGTTTTAATAATATGACATCTCTCAGCCCTGGCTCAGCTGAAAGCTTGTCTGTGTCTGGGAGCTTTGTCTGTCACAAGGTTTGTAAATACTTTGTGCACCCGGGCAGGTTCTCCCTTTTATGGAGAAGCTGAGGTAAAAGGCCAAGGCCCGAAGCGCAGGGCACCACCAAGGTTGAAAAGTGTATGCTGGAGTCGCCATGAGGTAATGTCAAATGTAGGTCTGAAAAGCTGGAGCTTATTAGAGCAAGGATAGATAAGGAAATTCATGCTTCTGGTAGAGAGAAAGCAAGAGTTAGAGAAAGAGTCTGCGCAATTAATCTAAAAACTTTGGAGGGGGGGGCGGTGGTGAAGAGAGGGGGACTGTGTAGTTTGGTTACAACTTATGGGGCAGCACGGTAGCATAGTGGTTAGCACGGTTGCTTCACAGTTCCAGTGTCCCTGGGTCACTGTCTGTGCGGAGTCTGCACGTTCTCCCCTTGTGTGCGCGGGTTTCCTCCGGTTTCCTCCCACAGATAATAATAATCGCTTTTTGTCACAAGTCGGCTTCAATGAAGTTACTGTGAAAAGATGTGCGGGTTAGGTGGATTGGCCATGCTAAATTGCCCTCTGTGTCCAAAAAATGTTTAGTGGGGGTTACTGGGTTACGGGGATAGGGCAGGTACGTGGGCTTCAGTAGGGTTCTCTTTATAAGGGCCGGTGCAGACTCGATGGGCCGAATGGCCTCCTTCTGCACTGTAAATTCTATGATTCTATGATTAATTCCATGGGACGTGAGTTGATGAGCAAAGAAAGATCGTAACAGAGGTCAGCAGCTCCTAGCCAGCTGCAAACTCGGTGGAGACTGAGGTAAGTGATGGAAGGGTCTTTGCAAATGTCTTGAATTACCTGGGCATGAACCAACTTGGGCACTATGCTGAAAGCCAGTACTGAGGGAGGGAAGGCGAGGTGTCGAGAAGGCGTCTTTGGTATGGGTGGAAATTTATGAGCTCATCTTGTGAGCAGAGATGGTGAATGGAAAAGCATTAATCAACAGAGGTTTAAAGATTAAACAATCAGAAGTTGAAGGCGGCAGCCCGCTGTTTAGCTTTTATGAGAAAGAGGAAATGATTGTTGAAGAGTAATACAATGGAGATGATGGGGGTCCCGGTCACTGGGTAATGGGCCAGCGAGAGCCCTGCCTTTTCGGGATGGCTCGCCGTCATTTGACAGACCAGTGGAGGGCCTTTCCCGAGGATCAAGCACCCGGAGGCGCAGGTCCCACCCACTGAGTGAGGCAGACCAATCAGAGGTTGGCGGCTCTATTGAACAGCAGCACCACCAGGGAGGTAGTGGCTGCCGCTGGTACTACAACCACCTAAGGCCTTGGATTGTCGCTGGATCTCATGCAAGGGGGGGGGGGGGGGGGGGGGGGGGGTGGTTGCAGGGCCATAGGTGAGGGCTGGGGATGGGGGGTTTGGCAGCAAAGGGCAGAGGGTGGCTCTCAGGCTCCCTTCCCTGCTACAGTTCCCACTGCCATGTCCCTTCATCAGGCACAAAATACCTTAACCACTACTGGGAACTTTCTTGCAACCCTCACAGGGTGACCGGGTTTACTTGTGGTGCTATCCACATGGCAGCAGCATTAATTGTCCACTGAAGGCCTCCAATTGGTGACAAGATGGGAAGGCCATCCATGGGAATTCCCCCCCCCCCCCCCCCACCCCGTCCCACAGACTTAATCGTGGCGGAGGTGGAAAGGTAAGGGGGGGCTGTACCCACCACCGTCCTTCCTGATTAAATGCCTCCTGCCACAAAACCTGACAGGTGGGAGGGCGCAAGATTTTGCCCAAAGGTTTTGACTGCCCCATTGTAGCGCGTGGTGCAGACCCAGAACTGGAGTCGCAATCGTTGCACAGCGAAAGGGCGAGACAGAGGGAGCATCCAAACGGTAGCACAGTGGGTAGCACAATTGCTTCACAGCTCCAGGGTCCCAGGTTCGATTCCCGGCTTGGGTCACTGTGCGGAGTCTGCACGTTCTCCCCGTGTGTGTGTGGGTTTCCTCCGGGAGCTCCGGTTTCCTCTCACAGTCCAAAGATGTGCAGGTTAGGTGGGTTGGCCATGATAAATTGCCCTTAGTGTCCAAAATTGCCCTTAGTGTTGGGTGGGGTTACTGGGTTATGGGGATAGGGTGGAGGTGTGCAGTTCGGTAGGGGGCTCTTTCAGAGAGCCGGTGCAAACTCGATGGGCCGAATGGCCTCCTTCTGCACTGTAAATTCTATGGTAATTCTATGATGTGACCTGAAGGAAGCCAGAGTTTGTGCTTCGTAGAACCTCTACCAAGCTGTGCAATGGCCCGAAACGCATCTCGTTCAACCTCAAGTTACTTTTTAAATGCAGCCACTGTTGCCAGGAACGTGAATGTGGCAACTTGCAAACTGTGGCAGAAGAGCGAGATGTCTGACCAGTTTGTTTATCTCCGAGATTGGGTGGGTTGGTGAGTAGAGGTATTCATTGCCATGGGAACAGAAGCTATTGGGGGTGGGGGAGGGGGGGGGAGGTGTAGAGGGGGTAAAACACTGGGGGAGCTGCTTTAATTGGGAGAAGGGTTTGAGGATCATTCACTACCTGCAGCACAGTGAGAGAGATTGATGACAAGTCGAAGGGAGCACTCTGTTCATGAATAAAACAAGTACATCTTTCATGGTTTGTGATTACAAAAACAAATTGCATTTGAAACACAGCCATTGTGCCAAGAGATTCTGCCATCCGAAAAATGCATATTCCTTGCTCATATAAACGGTGTCTCTATCTAACCTGTAAAGAGCTATATACTGCACAGGAATATAAGCGATCAGAACTTTTTGAAACAAATGTTGCCCCTTCCCAGCTTAACCCCATATCCTGTAGTGTCTTCTTTTTAGAAATCAGATTGTCTCTAAAGCTCACACCTGCTCTCTCCTTTAATGGAAGGAATTTCTACACCAAACAAGCCAGTGTGCGCACAGCAAGCTCCCACAAACAACAGTGGAATAATGGCCTGGTAATGTTTTTTTTGTGTTATTGATTGAAGGATAGATATCAGCAAGGACACGAGGGGAGACACCTTCATTCTTCTTCAGAATATTGACATGAGATCTTTCCTTCTCTTTTTAAAAAAAAATATATATTTATTAAAGTTTTTTAACACAATTTTTCTCCCTTACAAACAATAATCCCCCCCCCCCACCCCGTAACAAAAAAAACCGAGAAATCGCACAGAGCAAGATATATACATGGCAAAATGATATATTTACACAGCTTTGTACACTGGCCCTCACCCATACGTGCCAGTTTCCCCAACCCTTCATGTTATCTCTTGCTCATCCACCCTCCCAGGCAGTCCCCCCTTTCCCCCCGCTTCCCCCCCCCCCCCCTCTCCCAGGACGTCCCCTCCACCCCCCCACCCCCCCCCCCCCCAAGGTTGCTGCTGCTGCTGACCGACCTTCCTCTAACGCTCCACGAGATAGTCTAGGAACGGTTGCCACCGCCTGTAGAACCCCTGCGCAGACCCTCTCAAGGCGAACTTAATCCTCTCCAACTTTATGAACCCAGCCATATCATTTATCCAGGCCTCCAGGCTGGGGGGGCTTCGCCTCCTTCCACATTAGCAAGATCCTTCGCCGGGCTACTAGGGACGCAAAGGCCAGAATGCCGGCCTCTTTCGCCTCCTGCACTCCCAGTTCGTCCACTACTCCAAATATTACTAGCCCCCAGCTTGGCTTGACCCGGACTTTCACCACCTGAGATATTGCTCCCGCCACTCCTCTCCAGAACCCCTCCAGTGCCGGGCATGACCAAAACATATGGACATGGTTCGCTAGGCTCCCTGAGCACCTTCCACATCTGTCCTCTACCCCAAAGAACCTACTCAACCTCGCCCCCGTCAAGTGCGCTCTGTGGACCACCTTAAATTGTATCAGGCTGAGCCTGGCACACGAGGAGGAGGAATTAACCCTACCTAGGGCATCAGCCCACAGACCTTCCTCAATCTCCTCCCCCAGCTCCTCCTCCCATTTACCCTTCAACTCTTCTACCAGCGCTTCCCCCTCTTCTTTCAACTCCTGGTGTATTTCCGACACCTTGCCCTCCCCGACCCATACACCCGAGATCACCCTATCTTGAACTTCTTGTGCCGGGAGCAACGGGAATTCCCTCACCTGTCGCCTCACAAAAGCCCTCACCTGCATATATCTAAAGGCATTTCCCGGGGGAGATCTTTCCTTCTCGAGAGGACCTCAACTTAACTGTCTCCTCCGAAAGAAAATATCTTGACATTGCAGCACCCCCTCAGTACTGCACAGCTGGTGTCAGCCTGGACTTTGATGGACATCCATCCTGCATACAGCGAGATCCCAGGAACAGCACTGAGAGATAATGACCAATTAATCTGTTTTTTCTTCACCTTGGTAAAGGAACTCCTGGCTCAGCTGGGAATCCCCACCCCTAGCTTTGCCCCAACACTGCCATTTGTCTTGTAAGAGCGACGGTGAAGGTTCTGCCCATAATGGGGCAACTGGGAAGCCCCAGGAAAGGGACGGGGTCCTGCACAACTGTAGGAAGGTTGTAGCGTCCTTTGTCCTAGCAATGGCCTTTGTATAATTTCCTTTGACTTTGGTCTCTGCAGCCATTAGAAGATCATTAGTGTCTCTTCGGAGGTAACGAGGTGCACGATTTCTGCAATACTGCCACAGTAACTCCTTTTGTTTGTGGTTCACAGAGAGACATAGCTTCAGCCACTTTAAAAGGTCATTCCCCAATTTTTAAGATATTAGAAATAGCCATGATGATATATGTATTATATATGTATTGCAAAAGCTACAGGGTGAGGTGTTAGTTCCCTCACATTCCCCATATTACCTGCAGAGATTTATTGTTTAAGGGAACAGGCTTTAATTCTAGGAATTGGGAAAGACTGCACCTCCTCCAAGGAAATAGCTTACAAACTGATGGACGAGATGGGACGGTATCTGGGCAAACTGTCCTGCGGCAGCTCAACAAATGAAAGTGCCGCACTCTAAATGTTGGATGTGAAATAGGTTTGAGGCAGGTTCCAGCAGGGGGGGAATAAGTTTGCGTCACCAGCCTGTCCCCAGGGCAGCAGCAAAATGGCCGTCTTGGAGAGAGGGACGTGGAGAATAAAGAGTGTGGGAGAAGGGATTATTCACAGAGCACTAGTCTTAAGTCCGGGTTAATGTGCACTTCTGGGGCAGTGCTCTGGGAGCCTGACACTTCATGTCAAAAGATGGAACTGTGTTTCATTCTTTGGTACAGATTTCCTCCCCTTAATGAGCACTTGGCTCCAGCAGGATCATGTATCACAAAGGTAGCATGGTGGGAGTGCTACCGTACCAATATTCTTTTCCCAGGAGATGTGGCCCGTTCATGGCAAGGCCAGCATTTGCTGCCCACTTCTCATTGCCCATGAAATGAGTGGCTTGCTCTGCCACTTCAGAGGGCAATTAACCACATTGCTTTGGATATGTGGCACAACTTAATGGGACAGAAATCAGAATCCCATTTTGGGCTTGTTTAGCGGGATGCTCCTCAGCGCCTGCAGCGCCAAGAATGACCCCACGATCAAACGGGACTCTTTCTTTTCACCTCGGTGAGGAACATGCAGCCGAGGCTGCGCTTACTTCGCTTTGTCAGTGCAGGAAGTGATTGCGGCGCCACTTTTAAATGCCGCCCCAATCTCTCGAACCCCTGGAATTAAAAAGCTAGATCGTGAAACTAATGGATTGTCGTTAAAAACCCATCTGGTTTATCGGTGTCGTTCAGGGAATGGCATCTGCCATCCTTACCTGACCTGACCAACACCTGGCTCCAGATATACAGCAATGAGGTTGACTCTTAGCTGCCCTCCAAAAATGGCCAAGCAAACCAACCAGCTGTATCCAATTAGAATAATGAGAGAGGATCTAATCGAGGTACATGAAATACTGAGAGGGATTGATGAAGTAAACGTGGACCAAATGTTCCCCCTTGTGGGGCAATCTAGGACGAGAGGTCACAGATATAGGTTGAGAGGCGGTAGATTTAAAACTGAGATGAGGAGGAACTACTTCTCGCAGACAGTGGTGAATTTGTGCAACTCGCTGCCCCACAGTGCAGTGGAATCTGAGTCATTAAACGGGTTTCCAGAAAGAGATGGATATATTTCTGATTTTAAAAACGGGTTAAAGGGAAATGGAGAAACGGCAGGGAGATGAATTTGAGACGAGGAAGATTTCAGCCATGATCTGAGAGAATGGCAGTGCAGGCTCGAAGAGCTGAATTGCCTAATTATGCTCCTAATTCCTATGTTCCTAACCTGTGTGTCTACACCACATAGACTACAGTGGGCTCAAGAAGGTGGCTCACCACCACTTTCTCGAGGACAACTAGGGTGGGCAGATAAATGGAGGCCGAGCCAGCGACACCCACATCGCAAGAGAAAATGGAGGGGCCACGCGTAGTCAGATGGAGGAGTTGCCAGAATGCTGCCTGTACGCTGTGGAACTCGAACCCACACCGAGTCGCCTCAGTGAGGAGAGACAAAGAGGGTAAGGAAATCTGAGCAGGGGTGAGAGAAGGGAATATCGAATTCTTATCTTACCCACCCATTCCCTCGTATCCCTCATCCCAGTGTTACTGCTGAAGAGACACAGTTGTGGCTACTGTGACAACACTTATACCACCGGCACCAATGATAAGCGAGTACGGCAGGAATGGCCAAAAAGCACTTGCACACTTTTGCTTTTCCTCTGGCGTTTTATCAGCTGAGACGCAGGGTAAAGAACATCTGCATATGCTCAACACCTGCGTCCATCATATCCCCTTTATTAACCAATCAGAAATACATTTAACCACATTTGGATTCCCGACCAGCCATATGCGCCTGACGACTAATGTGTTGGACAACACTGCATTATTGAAATGCTGTGTTAAAAGTTATTAACATAGCTCCCCTGATGGGGATGCATTTTAGGGGAAGCCAACTAACTTGGTAAAGGCACCATCTGTTATTGTGCTAAGCCCTTTATGTTTTTAAGGCTGCAGAATCAAGAGGAGCAGACTGGTGCCTCTCCCAGCTCCACAGGACACTCCCGAGGGGTCAGTACTGAGCAACAATCGGCACTCTCCCACTACTGCCGTAACCCCCCCCCCAACCCCCGGACTGTGTGCTCTTTCACCACCCACTCTCAGTCTTATGTGAAAGCTGCTTTGGGAGGTATTTAGATGAAGGATATAGAGGCACTCGCGAAGGGGCAAACAAGACTGACAAACATGATCCTCGAACAGAGAGGTTACACCCACCAGGAACGATGGCTCAGTCTGGGGTATGTTTTCCTTCAGGAAGAGCTTGAAGACTGAGGGGTGACCTCATAAGAAGCCTTTAAGATTGTTGGAATATTTGATCATGTTTGATTTCAGATATCTGGGGTGGGATTCTCCCCTACCCGGCGGGGCGGGGGGTCCCGGCGGGATGGAGTGGCGGGAACCACTCCGGCGTCGGGCCGCCCCAAAGGTGCGGACGTCTCCGTACCTTTAGGGGCCAAGCCCTCACCTTGAGGGGCTAGGCCCGCGCCGGAGCGGTTTCCGCTCCACCGGCTGGCGGGAAAGGCCTTTGGCGCCACGCCAGCCGGGGCTGAAAGGTCTTCGCCGGGCGGCGCGGGTCAGCGCATGCGCGGGAGCGTCAGCGGCTGATGACGTCATCCCCGCGCATGCGCAGGGGACTGGGTCTCTTCCGCCTCTGCCATAGTGAAGACCATGGCGAAGGCGGAAGAAAAAGAGTGCCCCCACGGCACAGGCCCGCCCGCGGATCGGTGGGCCCTGATCGCGGGGGGGGTTGGAGAATCCCGCCCCATGTAGAGAAAATATTTCACTTGTCGGGAAAGCAAAATTAGGGGCAGTAAACCTACAATCGTTACTGCTGAAGCCTATAAGGAGTTCAGGAGAAACTTTACCCAGAGAGTGGTTAGAACGTGGAGCTCACTGTCACATGGAGGAGTTGAGGTGAAAAATATTGTTGCAAGGGAAGCTGGAAGTACGGGGGAAGGCGGGGAATGGATTAGATGGTTTTACAGATCAGGTTAGTTGAGACTTGTGTAGAGCACACACAGCAGCATGAACCTAGTGGGCCGAATGGTCTCTTGCTGTGCTGGGATATCAGGCGGGATCTACCGGTCGCATTGCGCTTGAGCAGCAGCTGGCATGGCGCAACGTGACCAGTAGATTGTGGGATGCAGGGATCTCCTCAAAGTGAGTTGGGACTTGGGGGGTGTTTGGGGGTCATGTCGGGGGCTTGAGAGATCGGGACGTCATTTAAAAAGTGGTGTCCCGATCTCTCGCTGCATTGAGGATTTCCAGCGAGCGGAGCTCCTCAGTACAGAAAATGGGGCTAAGTGCGGCCTCTTCGGGGAGTTCCCCGCTGAAGCGCCGATCTACCTGGATGGGCGCTCCGAGTGCTGGGAAACACCTGTCTAATCTCGGGCTATGTGACCCTGCCCCCATTCGGGTATATCACGTCATATTCTATGTGATTGTGCTGCGGCACAATCTCGGGATGGCCTCGGAGACCCCAGTAGGGGTGAGTGCTCTGTCGTGATTGAGAATTGGTTAGCCGACGGGAAACGGAGAGTAGGAATAAAGGGTCTTTTTACAGTGACTATTGGGGTCCGGCAGGGATCGGTGTGTTGAATCCCAAGTTTCTTTACCCGTCAGTCTGGCCTCAATAAAAGTCGAGATGGATTTGCAGGTACAGCATTAGTTATTTTATTTAGCTTGCAAGCTTGATTCCTTTCACAGAAACATAGGACACATCCAGTCTCCTACATCCAGGAAAGCGAATGAACAAAGAGACAAAGGGATCTCTGCAAATCAATTCAAATTGTATCAAGTTTCACATACTCGACGCCCATAGGTCATCCTATATCCCTCCTGACCTGTTTGATCTATTCTGATTGGCTCACTTCCAATCCCTTCCTCTGGCCCCTATTACTCAGCGTCCTTTTCTCCTGCTTTGGTGGACACACCTCTTCCTGCTTTTCCATGCGGTCTGAAATCCTTTGTCTGTGAACTCACCAGAATTAGACTGGCCTACCTCTACATTACATTAACTAATATCTCTAAAGTAACTATTTTATATCACATTCGTCAGGTGCTTGGGCCCCAACTATTCACCATACACATTAATGATTTGGATGAGGGAACCAAAAGTAATATTTCCAAGTTTACTGGCGACACAAAATTCGATGGGAATGTGAGTAGTGAGGAGGGTTTGAAGAGGCTTCAAGGTAATTTAGACAAGTTGTGTGAGTGGGCGTTTACATGCAGCTTTAGTATAATGTGGAAGAATGTAAAGTTACCCACTCCAGACGGAGAAACAGAATGGCAGTGACTTACTTAAATGGTGATAGATTGGTAAATGTTGATGTACAAACGGAAACTGGGTGTCCTTGTACATCAGTCACTGAAAGCAAGCATGCAGGTACAGCAGGCAGTTAAGAAGACAAAAATGGTATGTTGACCTTCATTGCAAGAGGACCTCAGGAGCAAGGATGTCTTTCTGCAGCTCGACAGGCCCTTGGTGAGACTACACCAGGAGTATTGTGTGCAGTTTTGGTCTCCTTATATAAGAAAGGATATACTTGCCAGAGAGGGAGTCCGACGAAGGTTCACCAGACTGATTCCTGAGATGGCAGGATTGGGTCAACTGGGCCGGTATTCACTGGAATTTAGAAGAAAGAGACTGAAACGTATAAAGTTCTGAGAGGCTGGACAGACTGGATGCAGCGATGTTGTTCCCTCTGGCTGGGGTGTCCAGAACAAGGGGGTCACAGTCTGAGGATATACGATTGGCCATTTAGGATTGAGATGAGGAGAAATCTCTTCACTGAAACGGAGGAGAACCTGTGGATTTCTCCACCACCAGTCAGCTGTGGAGGCCGAGTCACTGATTATATTTAAGAAGGAAATAGATTTCAACGCTCTATGGGGAGAGCGCTGGTGTATGGTGTTAAGATAGTCGGCCATGTTGAATGCGAAGCATGTTCGAAGGGCCGAATGGCCTCCTCCATTTTTGATGTCTCTTCCACAGAGGAGGAGAGAAAAGTGGAAGGGGGTAAACCTTAAAGCCACATCTTTCATAGATTTCATAGAATTTACAGTGCAGAAGGAGGCCATTCGGCCCATCGGGTCTGCACCGGCTCTTGGAAAGAGCACCCTATCCCCATAACCCAGCAACCCCATCCAACATTATGGGCAATTTAGCATAGCCAATCCACCTAACCTGCACATCTTTGGACTGTGGGAGGAAACCGGAGCACCCGGAGGAAACCCACGCACACACGGGGAGGATGTGCAGACTCCGCACAGACAGTGACCTAAGCCGGAATCGAACCTGGGACCCTGGAGCTGTGAAGCAATTGTGCTATCCACAATGCTACCGTGCTGCCCACTGGAATCTTGGTGCAGAAAGATTTGTTGCTTCCTAAGAGCAAAGGATTTCCTGGGAAACAGGGATCGGCATCAATTGGAACAGACTTATTTCGAATTTTAGAATTGTAAATGGAATTATTTCCAGTGATGGATTTGCTCCTTGACAGGATGTATGAATTTTTGTAGGCTGCGGATTAATTTTTGAGCGTCTGTGAGACTTGGATCTTCAGCTTAAAGATGGAAGGAATGACTGTTCTCGGAGACTTGCTTATTACTAATCCAGGATGTGGGAAGCCAGCAATGCTGGAACTTGACTGGAGACAGGAGATTGCGAACAGTGAAATCATGGATTTGTTTGTATGTATGTGAGTGTGTGTGTGGGGTGGGGTGGGGCGCGGAAGAGTGTGTGTGGGGGTGGGGTGTGGTGTGTGGGAGGGTGTGTTTTTTGGGGAGTGGGTGTGTGCGTGCATTTGGGTGTGGGGGTGTGTGTATGTCTTGGGGAGTGGGTGTGGAGGGTGTGTGTGTTTTGGGGATGGATGCGGGGGGGGGGGTTGTGCATGTGGGGGGTGGGGGGGACAGCATGAGGCAGGGTATATGTGCCTGTGTGGGTTTGGGCGAGTATGTTTGTGTATGTTGGGGGTTGTGTGTGGGGACGGTTGGGGGGTGGGGGGGGGGGGTTGTGCGTGTGGGGAGGTGGGGGGCAGCATGAGGCAGTGTATATGTTTGTGTATGGGTTTGGGGGAGTGTGTGTGTGGGGGGGGTGTTTGTGAGTGTTGGTGGTTGTGTGGGGGTGGGGTTGTGTTAGGGGTGGGGAGGAGGTTGTGTGTGGGGGTGGAATAGCTCGCACGGGGCCTTCGGGTTGGAAATTATTATCTTCCCTGTGGTCTTTGCAGTGTACGAGTTTCCTCTCTCTATTAACCCCTGTATAAAAAGTTGGCCAGTGAGGCACCAACCAGGGAGAGGAACCCAGTGGGGATCTACCAGGCCGTGTATGTATCGTGTTGTGAATAAACCTTTGGGCGGGATTTTCCTGCGCTGGCAGGAAATTCCGGTCCGACGCCGGTGCACTGGTTTCCCGCGGTCAAAGGCGGGACCGGTACGCGCGGGCTGCCTCCCTTGCCGAAAAACACGCGGCGGGGTGGTCGGTAAATCCCGCCGTTTGTTTCTTTATTTTACTCGGTGTGGACTCCCTGTGTCCTTATTAAAGGGAGTTTGTACGTGGGTGTGCGTCTGAATGTGTGTGGGTGTGCGTCTGAATGTGTGTGGGTGTGCGTCTGAATGTGTGTGGGTGTGCGCCTGAATGTGTGTAGGTGTGCGTCTGAATGTGTGTGGGTGTGCGCCTGAATGTGTGTGGGTGTGCGTCTGAATGTGTGTGGGTGTGCGCCTGAATGTGTGTGGGTGTGCGCCTGAATGTGTGTGGGTGTGCGCCTGAATGTGTGTGGGTGTGCGCCTGAATGTGTGTGGGTGTGCGCCTGAATGTGTGTGGGTGTGCGCCTGAATGTGTGTGGGTGTGCGCCTGAATGTGTGTGGGTGTGCGTCTGAATGTGTGTGGGTGTGCGTCTGCATGTGTGTGGGTGTGCGTCTGAACGTGTGTGGGTGTGCGCCTGAATGTGTGTGGGTGTGCGTCTGAATGTGTGTGGGTGTGCGGCTGAATGTGTGTGGGTGTGCGGCTGAATGTGTGTGGGTGTGCGTCTGAATGTGTGTGGGTGTGCGTCTGAATGTGTGTGGGTGTGCGTCTGAATGTGTGTGGGTGTGCGCCTGAATGTGTGTGGGTGTGCGTCTGAATGTGTGTGGGTGTGCGTCTGAATGTGTGTGGGTGTGCATCTGAATGTGTGTGGGTGTGCGCCTGAATGTGTGTGGGTGTGCGCCTGAATGTGTGTGGGTGTGCGTCTGAATGTGTGTGGGTGTGCGTCTGAATGTTTTTTTTAAATTTAGAGTACCCAATTATTTTTTTCCAATTAAGGGCAATTTAGCGTGGCCAATCCACCTACCCTGCACATCTTTGGGTTGTGGCGGTGAAACCCACGCAGACACGGGGAGAATGTGCAAACTCCACACGGACAGTGACCCAGGGCCGGGATTTGAACCGGGGTCTTCAGCTCCGCAGTCCCAGTGCTAACCACTGCGCCACCGTGCCGCCCGCATCTGTGAATGTATTGTGTGTGTTGTGCTCACGTGTGTGTGTGTGTGAGGGTGTGTGGGCCTGGGTATGTGTATGCATGTGTGTGTGTGTGTAGCTCTTTATGTGTGGGTGTGTGCGCAGGTCTGTGTGTTTGTAAGTCTGTGTGTGTGTGCAGATGCGTGTACGTGTATGTGGGCCTGTGTGTGCAGATGAGTGTGCGTGTATGTGGGCCTGTGTGTGCAGATGCGTGTGCATGTATGTGGGCCTGTTTGTGCAGATGCGCGTGCGTGTATGTGGGCCTGTGTGTGCAGATGCGTGTGCGTGTATGTGGGCATGTGTGTGCAGATGTGTGTGCATGTATGTGGGCCTGTGTGTGCAGATGCGTGTGCGTGTATGTGGGCCTGTGTGTGCAGATGCGTGTGGGTGAGCGTATTTGGAGGGAGAGGGGGTGGGGGTGAGGTGGGGTTATTGCATTACAATCTGAAGACAGAAAAGTGGAAGAATTGTTTCCAACGTCTTAACATCACATTCAATGCACTGGGGGGGGGGGTTGACATTGTAGAGAGCCTGTTCTTGACTGTGCGTAACCCCCTCCCCCACATCTGTGCTTTGCACCCCACAGCCTATCCTGTCACAAGAGCTTAAACCTGGAATTTTGTGTTATCCAGAAAAGTTCCCTGGGGAATGGTTAAAGCAAACACCAGTGTGTGTTCCTGAACTGTCGAGGGCTGCTCTTTGTTTATCTTCCATTGGTGCAGGATGGGGGAAGATGGCAAAGGGGCTGATGGATGTAATGTGACAGAGGAACTGTGAATGACGTGCTGACCCTGGTGACTTACCAGGGAGAAGTCACTGGCGTGTGCATTCCGACACCACTGCTAACATTGCCCTTGTAAACAGTACTAATAGGCGCGAAATGTTAATGCCTGGTCGTATTAGGTCAACAGTGCAGGTCACGAACTTGAGAGAGGGCAGTTCACGGTGCATTTGCTGCTTGAAGAACAAAGATGAGCTGGAGGAGAACCTGATGCCTGTTGACACCTTTTTTCCTGAGCTCTTAACCCCAGATTTTTTTTTAAAGCCGGAGACCTCTCCTGAGGCAAGTTCTTCAATCTGCTGCAGTCCAAGGTGCTCGACATTATCAATGCAGGCCTGAATTTTAAAAAGGGGGCTCCACAGCGCATAATAATCGAAGAATTAGCAGAGTCGCCTCAGGAGATAAGAGGACAATTGGTCAGAAAACGCTGAAGAACATCGGAAGTAGGAGCTGGAGTGGTCCTTACAAGGGCCTCGGGCCTGCTCCACCATTCAGTCACTTCATGGCTGACATCCTGCCTCCACCCTGCTGCCGCCCGCTCCCCGATCTCCTGAGAGATCAGCAATCGACCAAACTCGGTTTGGAAGATACTCAACGATGGAGAATTCCAACCATCCACAACCCTCTGAGGGAAGACATTTCTCCTCATTTCAGCTCAAAGTGATCGGCCCCCTTTATCCTGAGACTGTGACCCCTGTGTTCTAGATTCCAACCACCCCCCGCAATCAGAGTAAATAACCTTTCAGTGTGCACCCTGTCAAACCCTTTCAAAGAGTTGCGCGTTGTCCGGGCAGCACGGTAGCATTGTGGATAGCACAGTTGCTTCACAGCTCCAGGATCCCAGGTTCGATTCCGGCTTGGGTCACTGTCTGTGCGGAGTCTGCACATCCTCCCCGTGTGTGCGTGGGTTTCCTCCAGGTGCTCCGGTTTCCTCCCACAGTCCAAAGATGTGCAGGTTAGGTGGATTGGCCATGCTAAATTGCCCTTAGTATCCAAAATTGCCCATAGTGTTGGGTGGGGTTACTGGGTTATGGGGATAGGGTGGGGTGTTGACCTTGGGTTGGGTGCTCTTTCCAAGAGCCGGTGCAGACTCGATGGCCGAATGGCCTCCTTCTGCACTGTAAATTCTATGATAATCTCGTTTCCCCCTGCTGGTTGGAGCTCAAGATTCTGGCCCACCTTTGTGCCTAAAGCGCCCATCATGCCTGAACCTGAATCACTGCCAGGGTGCCACGCTGGCACTGCCAGGGTGGCCAGATGGAACCAGCAGTGCCAGGGCACCACCCTGCCGAAAGGGTATGCAGCTGGAGGCCTCCAATCCCCTGGGAGACCCCCACATGTGCTGTTCCGTCAGTATCTCAGTGTTGGCCAAGATCCTCCAGGCTCAGAATGGTTGGAGCCCAGGCATACCCTGGAAGATACGCTATGCCACCCCCTCAGACGTCCCAATCGCAAGGACTCTGCAGGAATTGCCCAGGCAGTTTTAATTTCCGATGGGCAGTTTCCCAGCTCCCGGGACCCTCCAACAATGTCTCCAAATTTGCATTTGAGTCAGAGAATTCCAAGGTTTCCGACACGCTTACCTGGATAATTAACCAGGAAATGTTAGACCGAGAAATACCACGGGCGGGATTCTCCGGTCGCTGACGTCGAAATCCCGATCGGTGATCAGCCGGAGAATCCCCGTTCGCGCCAAAATCAGGGGGTGGCGCCACTTTTGCGATGCCCGGCCATGGACCTGGCAATTCACCGGTCATATCCGCAGATAAAGCTGGGGCTAGCCCCCCACCAGACGGAGGATCGGTGCAGCTTTTGAGACGGTTTTCACGGGTGTAAAACGCAACTGTTCCCACGCCGCAGTCAGAACTTAGTCTTCAAATCGGAGAATCCAGCACCATATGTAACTCCTGGGAAACTAGAACCGACTACTCCCAACTTGACTCAACTCCCCAGCTGGCCCAAATATCCCTCCTAACTCTCTAACCCCTCCATTAACCCTCCAAAACCTCCCAAACCTCTGACTCCCCTCTCTCCCTTCCGACCCCCCCCCCCGGCCCCTCACTCCTCTAACCCTCTGACTCCCCCCTTGACCCTCTGGCTCCCTCAACCCTCTGACTCCCCCTTCACCCTCTGGCTCCCTCGACCCTCTGACTCCCTCGACCCTCTGGCTCCCTCAACCCTCTGGCTCCCTCGACCCTCTGACTCCCTCGACCCTCTGGCTCCCTCGACCCTCTGACTCCCCCTTGACCTTCTGGCTCCCCCTTCACCCTCTGGCTCCCTCGACCCTCTGACTCCCTCGACCCTCTGGCTCCCTCAACCCTCTGGCTCCCTCGACCCTCTGACTCCCTCGACCCTCTGGCTCCCTCAACCCTCTGGCTCCCTCGACCCTCTGACTCCCCCTTCACCCTCTGGCTCCCCCTTCACCCTCTGGCTCCCTCGACCCTCTGACTCCCTCGACCCTCTGGCTCCCTCGACCCTCTGGCTCCCTCGACCCTCTGGCTCCCTCGACCCTCTGAATCCCCTCGACCCTCTGGCTCCCTCAACCCTCTGAATCCCCTCGACCCTCTGGCTCCCTCGACCCTCTGGCTCCCTCGACCCTCTGACTCCCCCTTCACCCTCTGGCTCCCTCAACCCTTTGAATCCCCTCAACCCTCTGGCTCCCTCGACCCTCTGGCTCCCTCGACCCTCTGGCTCCCTCGACCCTCTGACTCCCCCTTGACCTTCTGGCTCCCTCAACCCTCTGAATCCCCTCGACCCTCTGGCTCCCTCGACCCTCTGGCTCCCTCGACCCTCTGGCTCCCTCGACCCTCTGGCTCCCTCAACCCTCTGGCTCCCTCGACCCTCTGGCTCCCTCGACCCTCTGGCTCCCTCGACCCTCTGGCTCCCTCAACCCTCTGAATCCCCTCGACCCTCTGGCTCCCCCTTCACCCTCTGGCTCCCTCAACCCTTTGAATCCCCTCAACCCTCTGGCTCCCTCGACCCTCTGGCTCCCTCGACCCTCTGGCTCCCTCGACCCTCTGACTCCCCCTTGACCTTCTGGCTCCCTCAACCCTCTGAATCCCCTCGACCCTCTGGCTCCCTCGACCCTCTGGCTCCCTCGACCCTCTGGCTCCCTCGACCCTCTGGCTCCCTCAACCCTCTGGCTCCCTCGACCCTCTGGCTCCATCGACCCTCTGGCTCCCTCGACCCTCTGGCTCCCTCAACCCTCTGAATCCCCTCGACCCTCTGGCTCCCTTGACCCTCTGAATCCGCCTGACCCTCTGGCTCCCTCGACCCTCTGGCTCCCTCGACCCTCTGGCTCCCTCAACCCTTGACCCTCTGGCTCCCTCGACCCTCTGGCTCCCTCGACTCTCTGACTCCCCCCTCCACCCTCTCACTCCCCGCTTGGCCCTCTGACTCCCCCCTCCGCCCTCTCACTCCCCGCTTGCCCCTCTGACTCCCCCCTCCACCCTCTCACTCCCCGCTTGCCCCTCTCACTCCCCCACCATCCTAACTCCATTTGATCTACCTAGGCGTCCAGAAAGAAATCCCCTGACCTATAGTCTCCCTTTCTGAACCTATCCTCTGGTTTTGGAGACGACTGACACTGCTCTGTGTGACAGGGTTTATCACTCAGGTTATGAGGGAGAGAGATTTGTGTGTCAATTGATTGCGTAGGATATCACAGAAATGTTACAGCGGAGGTGGCGGCCATTTGGCTCATGATGTCCATACAGAAATGATAGATGTCATAATCATCATTACTAAGATTAGCTTTTTTATATCCCAGATATGTTCATTGGATTTAAATTCCACCATGGTTTGATTTGGATACAGGGCACAGGAACAGGCTGTTCGGCCCAGCTGGTCCATACTGGTGTTTATTCCCCACTCGAACCTCCTCCCATCTTTACTCATCCAGATCTCCCACCTTAACCCTCGATTCCCTTCTCCCTTAAATGCTTGCCTCGTTTCCCCTTAAATACATCTAAACCAATCACTTCAACCACGCCCTGTGGTAGTGAGTTCCACATTCTCAACACTCTCTGGGTGAAGAGGCCTCTTCTCAATTTCCGAATGGATTTCTGGGTGACTGTCTTATATTGATGGCCCCTGGTTACGCTTTGGCCCACGCGAAGAAGAATTATTTATCTCTGCACTCGATGTCAAACCCTTTCAGAATTAAAAAAAACCTCTATTAGGTCACCCCTCGGTTTTTTTTATTTCAGGAGAAAAGAGGCCCAGTCTGACAATGCTTTGCTGAGCTTTATATCCACACATTCCTGGTATTTCCGATGTTGAGCTCAGCAGTTTAACACAGTTTGGCCCCTGGGTTTGAGATCGCTGCTCTTTAGCGCTCATTTAATCAACTACCTGATCCGCAAACGTACAACACTGACAGGCTGGAAAGGACACGAGATAGACCATTAAACCTGCCCACACACCCCGATGGAGAAGGCACTGTGGCTAAACAATTCGTCCAGCCCCCTACCTGCCGCCTTCACCCTTCCCCTGCAGCCCTGTAACCTCGGGAGTAAAAAAAAAATCAGGGCTAAAAGAAGAAAGAATATCCTGGGGAATTGCTCTCCGACCTCCTCAGAGGATCGAAAGCCACACTATTTCCAGACTTTTGAAGAATAAAAGGATTAAGGGTTATGGTGTTCGGGCCGGAAAGTGGAGCTGAGCCCACAAAAGATCAGCCATGATCTCATTGAATGGTGGAGCAGGCTCGAGGGGCCAGATGGCCTACTCCTGCTCCTAGTTCTTATGTTCTTAAGCGTGCATGAACCTTCTGGAAGATCAGAAATTAATATGTCGTAATTTTAAGGACCAGGTTAAGACCAGTAAGCTTAATAGACCTGTTCCATTCATGGATGTCACTCTGTCGGTGAAGGTCTTAGTAACGAGGAGCAACATGACCGAAAGAGGCCGATCTATCTCGTTCACCTTCTCCCAACCTGGTAGTCATGTGACAGAGCAACAATAACAGAGTTATGGACTAATCATCGCCTCAGTCTCTACCAATTAACTGACAACAGATCCAGACAGCTTCTACTTCTTATACCTCACACATTTAGTTTGCAAAATTAGATTTGGCACTCGATGGAGAGGCAGGCACCTGCTCAGCTATGGATGCAGTCCAGAGCTTGGGGTGTGGGTGGGGAGGAGAACTCACCGTATGTGCGTTCCGTTTGCTGGTGGGAGTGTGGCCAACGTGTGGTGACCCTGAGTACTGCAGTGTAGCCTCTGGGGGTCACCTTCCCCTTTAACGCTCGGGTCCTGTGCAGCAGCAGAGAGAGAGGGGGAGGGGGGGGGGGGGGGGGGGGGGGGGGTGAGCACGTGTATGGATTGTGAGAGGCTCGGCAGGAGAATCTTGTTCAAACCTAGCCCAAAACCTATCAACTTGAGGAAGAATAACTCCTTGTTCAGCTGCTGCTGTGGCAGCGTCTCACTCCGGGAGGTTATAATTATTTACAGGAAAAAAAACATGAGGAATCTCAGCAGAAACCACAAGACATGAGTCAGGCAGTGCTGTGAAGCGCCGGCACGTTTGATTGTAGGTTAAATTACAGTGTTGTGTACAGCACTTGTCCTGTCGACTCTGTGGATATATTCATCTTTTATCTGATTACATGTTTCTTTTTTATTGTTGGGGAAGTTTTGTTTGTTTTGATTTATGAATGACACAACCCTTCAAAGCTGCCAGTCTTTCCTCTTTGAGGAAGCTGTGTTGTCTCTCTAGTCGCTCTTCAGTTGAGCTGTCTTGCTCTGTAAAGCGAGGGTGGGGACGCCTGTGTGATTCCTCGCTGCTTTACGTGGCCCAGGAGTCAGCAACGAACACCCCGCATTACCATTTAAAGAAAAGAGTTCAAATATTGCTGGAAAGAACGACGCTTCATCGAAATGCTTTGCATTGTGCTCACTTGACGGCAGCATCCTGTTAATGGAAAACATCACTTGCTTGGTCACTGCTTAGCAGCAGCATGACAGCTGTTGCTGTTGGTCCAAAATGGCATTCTGTCTAACACCAATTGAGCAACGTTGTGTGTGAATATCAGCGATGGTGTGCTCATAGATCATAGAATTTACAGTGCAGAAGGAGGCCATTCGGCCCATCGAGTCTGCACCGGCTCTTGGAAAGAGCACCCTACCCAAGGTCAACACCTCCACCCTATCCCCATAACCCAGTAACCCACCCAACACTAAGGGCAATTTTGGACACTAAGGGCAATTTATCATGGCCAATCCACCTAACCTGCACACCTTTGGACTGTGGGAGGAAACCGGAGCACCCGGAGGAAACCCACACACACACGGGGAGGATGTGCGGACTCCGCACAGACAGTGACCCAAGCCGGAATCGAACCTGGGACCCTGGAGCTGTGAAGCAATTGTGCTATCCACAATGCTACTGTGCTGCCAGATACATAGTCCATACATCCCAGTGATTAGTTGATTGAACCAAACAGCTTTTCCTTTGGTTGCTCGTAACATGCTCAACCAACCCGGGTTCGCAAAACCAGTCATAATATCCACGCATGTATATAATGAGATGCAGACAGGCAGTGATTGACACACAGGATGACCAGTAAGCACACAGCACAGTGCAGCCAATCATCAGACAGGACACCACCACTATAAAGCCAGAGGGCACTAGGTTTCCCGCTCTCTCTGGACCCAGCCACTGAGACAGTCAGAGTCCACGGGCTAGCACAGTGCAAACACCATGCGGTAGCTAGTAAGTCTGGTCAGGCTAGTACAAGGTCTCCAGTCAGTTCAGTATAGTGTCGACCCACAGTTAAATATGTATGTTAGTTCTATCGTTCAATAAAACCGTGTTGGATCTTCTACAGTGTTAGAGGTCTGTTACTCGCATCGCTGCATCAAGTGTAGTCCACACCGAACCGACCTGCCTAACACATCAAAACCCAAAACAAAATGTTGACTGTTGGATGCGATTCCGCGAATGGGCAGCACATGCTGAACAATCCCGACTGTGTTAATAGCTACACTGGCAATCGATTTAAGATAACCAGTCGAGCTCGTAACGCGGCTCATTTACTCTTGCTAGAGGTGACATACATTCATGCACAGGGACCCACTCTCTGCAAAGGTAGATGTTCAAGCCTTTTGAATTACATGGGAGCCTATAGCTTCCCATTCCTTTCTCCATGGAAATGCCTTGGCCAAGCAGAGTCAACTTGCCAACCGATCAGCACCCTTTTCACATGTAGTATGAATTAGAGTCACAGAGTCATAGAGGTTTACAGCATGAAAACAGGTTCTTCGGCCCAACTTGTCCAAGCCGCCCAGTTTTTACCACTAAGCTAGTCCCAATTGCCCACATTTGACCCATATCCCGCTATACCCATCTTACCCATATAATTGTCTAAATGCTTTTTAAAAGACAAAATTGTACCCGCCTCTACTACTGCCTCTGGCAGCTCGTTCTAGACATTCACCACCCTCTGTGTGAAAAAACTGCCCCTCTGGACCCTTTTGTATCTCTCCTCTCTCACCTTAAACTCTTAGACTCCCCTACCTTTGGGAAAAGATGTTGGCTATCTATCTTATCTCTGCCCCTCATTATTTTATCAAATTGTGGTGGTCATTTGAAATTTGGTATCCTTGTGTTTGTCCTGATGCGTGCAAGATAAAAAACTTTGGCAACATGTCTCTCAACAAAGAACAAAGAACAAAGAAATGTACAGCACAGGAACAGGCCCTTCGGCCCTCCAAGCCCGTGCCGACCATACTGCCCGACTAAACTACAATCTTCTACACTTCCTGGGTCCGTATCCTTCTATTCCCATCCTATTCATATATTTGTCAAGATGCCCCTTAAATGTCCCTATCGTCCCTGCTTCCACTACCTCCTCCGGTAGCGAGTTCCAGGTACCCACTACCCTCTGCGTAAAAAACTTGCCTCGTACATCTACTCTAAACCTTGCCCCTCTCACCTTAAACCTATGCCCCCTAGTAATTGACCCCTCTACCCTGGGGAAAAGCCTCTGACTATCCACTCTGTCTATGCCCCTCATAATTTTGTATACCTCTATCAGGTCGCCCCTCAACCTCCTTCGTTCCAGTGAGAACAAACCGAGTTTATTCAATCGCTCCTCATAGCTTATGCCCTCCATACCAGGCAACATTCTGGTAAATCTCTTCTGCATCCTCTCTAAAGCCTCCACATCCTTCTGGTAGTGTGGCGACCAGAATTGAACACTATACTCCAAGTGTGGCCTAACTAAGGTTCTATACAGCTGCAACATGACTTGCCAATTCTTATACTCAATGCCCCGGCCAATGAAGGCAAGCATGCCGTATGCCTTCTTGACTACCTTCTCCACCTGTGTTGCCCCTTTCAATGACCTGTGGACCTGTACTCCTAGATCTCTTTGACTTTCAATACTCTTGAGGGTTCTACCATTCACTGTATATTCCCTACCTGCATTAGCCCTTCCAAAATGCATTACCTCACATTTGTCCGGATTAAACTCCATCTGCCATCTCTCCGCCCAAGTCTCCAGACAATCTAAATCCTGCTGTATCCTCAGACAGTCCTCATCGCTATCCGCAATTCCACCAACCTTTGTGTCGTCTGCAAACTTACTAATCAGACCAGTTACATTTTCCTCCAAATCATTTATATATACTACAAAGAGCAAAGGTCCCAGCACTGATCCCTGTGGAACACCACTGGTCACAGCCCTCCAATTAGAAAAGCATCCCTCCATTGCTACCCTCTGCCTTCTATGGCCTAGCCAGTTCTGTATCCACCTTGCCAGTTCACCCCTGATCCCGTGTGACTTCACCTTTTGTACTAGTCTATCATGAGGGACCTTGTCAAAGGCCTTACTGAAGTACATATAGACAACATCTACTGCCCTACCTGCATCAATCATCTTAGTGACCTCCTCGAAAAACTCTATCAAGTTAGTGAGACACGACCTCCCCTTCACAAAACCGTGCTGCCTCTCACTAATACGTCCATTTGCTTCCAAATGGGAGTAGATCCTGTCTCGAAGAATTCTCTCCAGTAATTTCCCTACCACTGAAGTAAGGCTCACCGGCCTGTAGTTCCCGGGATTATCCTTGCTACCCTTCTTAAACAGAGGAACAACATTGGCTATTCTCCAGTCCTCCGGGACATCCCCTGAAGACAGCGAGGATCCAAAGATTTCTGTCAAGGCCTCAGCAATTTCCTCTCCAGCCTCCTTCAGTATTCTGGGGTAGATCCCATCAGGCCCTGGGGACTTATCTACCTTAATATTTTTTAAGACACCCAACACCTCGTCTTTTTGGATGACAATGTGACCCAGGCTATCTACACCCCCTTCTCCAGACTCAACATCTACCAATTCCTTCTCTTTGGTGAATACTGATGCAAAGTATTCATTTAGTACCTCGCCCATTTCCTCTGGCTCCACACATAGATTCCCTTGCCTATCCTTCAGTGGGCCAACCCTTTCCCTGGCTACCCTCTTGCTTTTTATGTACGTGTAAAAAGCCTTGGGATTTTCCTTAACCCTATTTGCCAATGACTTTTCATGACCCCTTCTAGCCCTCCTGACTCCTTGCTTAAGTTCCTTCCTACTTTCCTTATATGCCACACAGGCTTCGTCTGTTCCCAGCCTTTTAGCCCTGACAAATGCCTCCTTTTTCTTTTTGACGAGGCCTACAATATCACTCGTCATCCAAGGTTCCCGAAAATTGCCGTATTTATCTTTCTTCCTCACAGGAACATGCCTGTCCTGTATTCCTTTCAACTGACACTTGAAAGCCTCCCACATGTCAGATGTTGATTTGCCCTCAAACATCCGCCCCCAATCTATGTTCTTCAGTTCCCGCCTAATATTGTCATAATTAGCCTTCCCCCAATTTAGCACATTCATCCTCGGACCACTCTTATCCTTGTCCACCAGTACTTTAAAACTTACTGAATTGTGGTCACTGTTACCGAAATGCTCCCCTACTGAAACATCTACCACCTGGCCGGGCTCATTCCCCAATACCAGGTCCAGTACTGCCCCTTCCCTAGTTGGACTGTTTACATATTGTTTTAAGAAGCCCTCCTGGATGCTCCTTACAAACTCCGCCCCGTCTAAGCCCCTGGCACTAAGTGAGTCCCAGTCAATATTGGGGAAGTTGAAGTCTCCCATCACCACAACCCTGTTGTTTTTACTCTTTTCCAAAATCTGTCTACCTATCTGCTCCTCTATCTCCCGCTGGCTGTTGGGAGGCCTGTAGTATACCCCCAACATTGTGACTGCACCCTTCTTATTCCTGATCTCTACCCATATAGCTTCACTGCCCTCTGAGGTGTCCTCTCGCAGTATAGCTGTGATATTCTCCCGAACAAGTAGCGCAACTCCGCCTCCCCTTTTACATCCCCCTCTATCCCGCCTGAAACATCTAAATCCTGGAACGTTTAGCTGCCAATCCTGCCCTTCCCTCAACCAGGTCTCTGTAATGGCAATAACATCATAGTTCCAAGTAGTAATCCAAGCTCTAAGTTCATCTGCCTTACCCGTAATGCTCCTTGCATTAAAACATATGCACTTCAGGCCACCAGACCCGCTGTGTTCAGCAACTTTTCCCCGTCTGCTCTGCCTCAGAGCCACATTGTCCCTATTCCCTAGTTCTCCCTCAATGCTCTCACCTTCTGACCTATTGCTCCCGTACCCACCCCCCTGCCATACTAGTTTAAACCCTCCCGTGTGACACTAGCAAACCTCGCGGCCAGGATATTTATGCCTCTCCGGTTTAGATGCAACCCGTCCATCTTATACAGGTCACACCTGCCCCGGAAGAGCTCCCAGTGGTCCAGAAAACGGAAACCCTCCCTCCTACACCAGCTGTTTAGCCACGTGTTTGTCTGCTCTATCTTCCTATTTCTAGCCTCACTGGCACGTGGCACAGGGAGTAATCCCGAGATTACAACCCTCGAGGTCCTGTCTTTTAACTTTCTGCCTAGCTCCCTGAACTCCTGCTGCAGGACCTCATGC
Source organism: Scyliorhinus torazame (assembly GCF_047496885.1). Classification (NCBI taxonomy): domain Eukaryota; kingdom Metazoa; phylum Chordata; class Chondrichthyes; order Carcharhiniformes; family Scyliorhinidae; genus Scyliorhinus; species Scyliorhinus torazame. Next base: position 388,746,898 of record NC_092707.1, read on the forward strand.
CCCTTCCTGCCTATGTCGTTAGTACCAATATGTACAACGACCTCTGCCTGTTTGCCCTCCCCCTTCAGGATTCCCTCTACCCGTTCGGAGACATCCTGGACCCTGGCACCAGGGAGGCAACATACCATCCTGGAGTCTCTTTCACGTCCACAGAAGCGCCTATCTGTGCCCCTGACTATAGAGTCCCCTATTACTATTACTCTTCTGCGCTTTGACCCTCCCTTCTGAACATCAGAGCCATCTCTTTTCAACAATAATCATGTTTTGTGCCACCAAGCAGCTGTTAGAATAGAAATACTTGCATTTATGTCGTATCTTCCATAATTTCAGGGCATCCAAATTTCAGTACAGCCAATTAAATACTTTTGGTTTGGGTGAGGTCACTGATAGAATATTGGAAATTTGCACAGCAAGCTCCCACAAACAGCGGTGGATATTGGCCAGATCAGTTGGGTCTTTTTCTCGTTGATTGTTGGTTGAGGGATTAGTGTTGTCTTTGGGACACTGGCCAACATTTTTGTTGGCCTGTAAAAATTCCCACCACAGTGGGTCGGGTCCAAATGCACCACCATCAATTGGTCAGAATGGCCGCCCTGAGCTAGGTTTCCGATTGGTGACAAATGGGGACTGGCTGGAAGCTGAGAGAGGGATCTTACTGAGAACAAGGTGGTGGGGATATGAGGGTGAGGCGAGGGTGGGGTGGGGATGAATCGGTGAGGGAGGGGACAACGACTCTGATCCCGTCAGCCTGGGATTAACGACACTATGAATCGCAGAGGTGAATGAACACTGCATGAATAATAGACAGTTTACATCGAACCTGCAACACAGAAAGTAAATGGTCAAAATCATCAACTTAGGTGACTGGCAGATATTAGCTGAACTGTACAGTGCAGAAGTTAAAGGCACAGGCGGCGCGGCACAGTGGTTAGCACTGCTGCCTCACGGCACCGAGGACCCGGGTTCGATCCCGGCCCCGGGTCACTGTCCGTCTGGACTTTGCACGTTCCCCCTGTGTCTGCGTGGGTCTCACCCTCACAACCCAAAGATGTGCAGGGTAGGTAGATCGGCCTCGCTAAACTGCCCCTTAATTGCAAAAAAAGAAATGAAAGGCAATACATTTTGAAAGGAAAAATAAAAGCAGGATTTACACAATAAACAATAATTATATATAACAAAATACAATATTTAGAAACAGGAGCCTGGCAAACAAATGCAATGAGCTAATGCTGTGAATGTGCGTCACAAATCATTAGTTATGCTATAGTTAGAATATAAAAAGGAAAGTAGTGGGAAGAGCCAGCAGGTCTGGCAGCATCTGTAGAGAGAAAAACAGAGTTAACATTATCCACTCTGATGTAGCTCTTCATCAGTTCTGGAAAAGAGTCATATTGGACTCCAAATCGTTAACTTTGTCTCTCTCTTTCTCTGCAGACGCTGCCAAACCTGCTGATTTTTTCCAGGTCTTTCTGTTTTGATTTCAGGTTTCTAGCATCCATGGTATTTTGCTCTTATTCTATCGTTAGAATATTGTGCCCAGTTTTGGATGCCCTTCTTTGGAATGTCAGTGAGTACATAGATACATACATAGATACATAGGAGATAGGAGCAGGAGGAGGCCTTTTGGCCCTTCGAGCCTGCTCCGCCATTCACCACCATCATGGCTGATCATCCAACTCAATAGCCTAATCCTGCTTTCTCCCCATAGCCTTTGATCCCATTCTCCCCAAGTGCTATATCCAGCCGCCTCTTGATTATATTCAAAGTTTTAGCATCAACTACTTCCTGTGGTAATGAATTCCACAGGCTCACCACTCTTTGTGTGAAGAAGTGTCTCCTTATCTCTGTCCGAAATGGTTTACCCTGAATCCTCAGACTGTGACCCCTGGTTCTGGACAAACCCATCTTCCCTGCATCTACCCTGTCTGGTCCTGTTAGAATTTTATCAGTCTCTATGAGAATAGGGTCAATGGAAAAGATGCAAAGGGTGGAGGGATGGACAGACAGACGATCCACAAACATGCGGTCCCTCCACCACTGTCAAACAAATGCATCTACAAGCTGCACTGCAGGAACTCACCGAGACATGGAAATCGGTGGTGTGGTAATTAGGAGGAAAGCCTTCAATTACAAGGCGGTATTGACAGGCTGGTCAGTCGGGCAGAACAGTGGCAAATGGAATTTAACCCTGAAAAGTGTGGGGTGGTGCATTATGGGAGCACTAACAAGGCAAGGGAGCACACAATGAATGGTAGGACGTTAGGAAGTACAGAGGACCAGAGGAACCTTGAAGCGCATGTCCAAAGATCCCTGAAGGCAGCAGGACAGGTAGATAAGGTGGTTTAAAAGACATATGGGATGCTTGCCTTTAGTAACTGAGGCATAGAATATAAGAGTAGGGAGGTTATGATGGAGTTGTATGAAACGTCTGTTAGATCACAGCTACAGCACAGTGTGCAGTTCTAGTCAGCACACTGAAGGAAGGATGTGATAGCACGAGGGAGGGTGCAGAGGAGATTCACCAGCATGTTGCCTGGGCTGGAGCGTTTCAGCTAAGAGAGGCTGGTTAGCCTGGGGTTGTTCTCCTTAGAGCAGAGAAGGCTGAGGTGAGGCATACAAAATTGTACCTGACTGAGATATACAAAATTCTGAGGACATTGATAGGGTAGATAAGAAGGAACTTTCCCCCTCAGTAGAGGGGTCAATAACCAGGGGGCATAGATTGAAAGTCAAGGGCAGAAGATTTAGAGGGGATTTGTGGAAAGATATTTTCACCCAGAGGGTGGTGGGAATCTGGAACATGGGATTAGAATAGATAAAAGCACTGGATAAAAGAATTAGAATAGATAAGTGCTTGATGGCCGTCACAGACCCGAAGGGCCCTCTAGCTGTGATCTAAAACTTTATGTCTCCAAGACTCATTCAACAGCATCTTCCAACCCCTTGACCGCTACCATTCAGAAAGACAAGGGCAGCAGACACATGGGAACCCCACCACCTGGAGGTTCCCCTCCGAAGCACTCACCACCCTGACGTGGAAATGTATCGGCCGCTCCTTCACAATCCTGGAACCCCCTCCCTAACAGCACTGTGGGTGGCCCACCACCGCCTTCCCTAGAGCAATTAGGGATGGGCAACAAATGCTGGCCTCACCAGCGACACCCACGTCCCCTGAATGAATTCTAGCCTTTCTCCAAACAAATAATTACAGTGCAATGCAAAATACAGGTCTTAATTTACAGAGTAAAACTGCAAGGCAGTGCAGTCTGAATTAACAAATCAGACAAGGAGAGCCAGAGAAAAGGTGGGGGGCGGAATGTAACGGAGAGAAAAAGTGCAACTATGCCCCATTTTTCCAGGTAAGTTAAACAATTTGTTTATTTATACAGCACCTTTCGGGTACTAAAACATTCCTACAAGCTGCACAGGAACAATCACAGAATGCCACAGTGCAGAAGAGGCCCTTCGGCCCTTCGAGTCAGCACCGACGCATGAAAGGCCCTGACCTGCCCACCGAATCCCACTTGCCAGCACTTGGCCCGTAGCCTTGAACGTTGTGACGTGCCGAGTACTCACCCAGGTACTTTTTAAAGGATGTGAGGCATCCCACCCCTCCCACCCTACCAGGCAGTGCATTCCAGATCGTCATCACCCTCTGGGTAAAAAGGCTTTTCCTCAAATTCCCCCCTAAACCTCGCACCCCTCACATTGAAGTTGTGTCCCCCTCGTAACTGACCCTTCAACTAAGGGGGGCAGCTGCTCCTTATCCACCCTGTCCATGTCCTTCATAATCTTGTACGCCCATGCAATGGAAAACCAAGTATGACGCCAAGACAAATAAGCAGATATAAGGGCAGCTGACCAAAAACCTGGTCAAAGAGGTCGATTTTAAGGAGTGTCTCAACGGAGGAAAGCGAAATAGGGAGGCGGAGAGGATGCAGGGAGGGAATTCTAGAGCTTCGGGCCTAGGCAGCTGAAGCATGACCACCAGCGATGGAGCGGTGTTGGAGGCCAGAATTCCTCCTGGCAAATTGAACACCGAGATTAACGGAGACCAGCGACATTCAGTGATAACGTTTTGAGAATGCTCCCTCACTCGAGAGCCATTTTGAAACCTTTGACCACGATCTTCAACCCATTCTCCGCACCCAGCTCTGTTTTCACTTCAACCCCCCCCCCCCCCGCCCCCGCTACACCTGTAGCTGGATTTGCAACCTTCGTGTAAAGTGTTCAGCTTCTCTTCGATTGCGGGGTGTGTTGGAATTATGAAATTATTTGATGCAAACGAGAGATGATCATCACAATGAGTTAATTTGATCTCGGTTAATAACTGCCAGCTCGTCCAAATGTCCAAACGGCCCAATTTTTTTAAGTTCACTCTCTCCCCACAGCTGCACACCCGGCCTTTTTGGGGGTTGGACAATCCCAGTTCTCAGGCAGAATGCAGCCCCTCCCTGTGCCCCCTCTCCCTCCACACACAGCTCTTGTTTGTCTGCACAATGTCACTTTGAAGGGGAAGGACAGACAGCTGCTGCGCAGAGCACTGATTCTCTGTGTTTGGAAAGCTTCGGGCATTCTCTGCAGCAGGGAACAATTCGAAGTACACACGCTGAAAGTTCTTTTCTTTCTCATTATGGAATGGAAATGAGATGGACCATATGATTTTTGCAATAAACAAGTGCTGGGGGCTGTGTTGATGGAATGGTGCCCCGCGGTCAGACGCTCACTTGATATCTTTCTCTCTTTCACCTTCTCTCTCACTTACTCCTTCCTTTATCCCCCACTTTTTTCCCATACCAGCCTCCCCGAACAGGTGCCGGAATGTGGCGACTAGGGGCTTTTCACAGTAACTTCATTTGAAACCGACTGGTGACAATAAGCGATTTTCATTTCATTTCTTCTTTTGCTCGCTCACTCAAGCCCCACTTCCTTTTCCTTCCTCTTCCTCTTCCTCTCTCTCTTTCTCTTTTCTGTTACATACTTTACCACTTCTATAGTTTTAATAGTTCCTTTGAGAGAACTTCACCCAAGTAAACACCAAGCAGCCAGTACACAGACTTCGGGGGCGATTCTCCAATATGGAGCCCAAGTGTTTGCGACGGCGCGAACCGGGCCCGGGTACGACCGATGGGGGCCAGCATGGCGCTGGAGGGGTTCACGCTGCTCCAGCCTCCTTTCCCGCCGCGCCAACCTGCGCATGCGCGGGGGACTTCTTTAGCGTGCGGGGGACTTCTTTAGCGCGCCGGCCCCGACGCAACATGGTGTCGGTGTTCAGGGGCCGGCCGTGCCAGAAAGTAGGCCGGGGGGGGGGGCGGGGGAGAGGTCAGCCCGCCGATCGGTGGGCCAGATCCTATCGGAGGCCCCCACCGGTGAAGGAGCTCACCCCCCCCCCACCCCCACACAGGCCACCCCACAACCGTTCACGCAGAGATCCCGCCGGCAGCGACCAGAGGTGAACGGCGCCGGCGGGACTCTGTCGTATCGGCGCGGCAACTCGGACCATCCGGGCCAGAGAATCGGCGGCCCCGCCGATTCCAGCGGCCAGCAGCCGGCGCCGCGACAAACGCGCCAACGCAAATGGCGCCTATTCTCCGCACCTCGGAGAATCACGCGCCGCCATCGGGACGTCGTGGGTTGCGGCGATTCTCCGGCCCGGCGCGGGGCTCGGAGAATCGCCCCCTTCATTCAGTGATTTGATCTATAGAAGCTCAATGTAAAAGTGTTTCTTTTTCCCTTTCTCTTTCTCTTTCCTTCTTCCTTCTCTCCTTCCCTCGCACCGTGTGTATGATTTTGCTGATGTGTTGTCCTCCTGCTTTATCGTGTGTATGACAAACATCTCTCTATGATTGTGTCACCTCGCTACCTCTGTTTATGTGTCGTGTTTTCCACCTTGGTCCAGCTCGGCCTGTCTTTCTCTCTCTTTCTCTTGACCTCTATTTTTCTCTCTCCCCCTTTCCCCTTGCTCTCTCTGTCGCTCTCTCACTCTTTCTCCCTCGCTCTCACCCTCTGTCTCTCTCTCCCCCTATCTCTCTCTCTCTCTCTCTCCCTCTCCCTCTCACCCCCCTCCCCTTTGCTCTCTCTCCCTCCTCTCTCTTCGTCCTCTCTTTGGTGCAGGAGGTCCTGAATGTAGTGCTGTGTACATTTTGGGCTCCTTACTGAAGAAAGATTGAACAGGTTGGGCCTTTGAAGTTGGGAAGAATGAGAGGTGCCCTTATTGAAATGTATGAGGGGACTTGACAGGGTGGATGCTGAGAGGATGTTCTCCCTTTCTGGGGGGGGGTTCTAGAGCCAGAGGAAGCAGGTTAAAAATCACCCATTTAAGAAGTTTTTTCTCTCAGAGGGATGTTGGACTTTCTCTCCCTCCCTCTCAATCATCCCCCCGCACCACCTCACTCTCTTTCACCCTCTCCTTGTTTCCTCTCTCTCTGTGTCGTCTCTTTGGTGTAGGAGGTCCTTCTAAACTTCAAAGGGTTTGGGCCCAACCTGTTCCACCTTTCTTCATAAGATAACCCTTTCGTCCCAGGAATCACTCGATTGAACCTTCTCTGAACTGCATTCAATGAAATTCTCCTCCGCAGAGAGGGTGAAGACTGAGTTAGGCAGATTTTGATCAACTAGACAGATTTGGGGGGGTGGGTGGCGGGGACATGGGGAAGACATGAGAGTGGAGTTAAGGCCATAATCAGATCAGCTATGATCTTATCGGGCTCTGATCGAAGCAGGCTCGAGGGGCCCAATGGCCTACTGCTGTTCCTAATTCCTCTGCTTTTATGTAGATGGAAACCTGATGGCTCTTTTGACAGACGTGTCCAGGTTGGTTTTTTCGTTTGCAAAACATCTGCTGCTTCTAATTTAAAGTTGAAAATCCTGCCTCTCAATGTATTTTTTCTAAGAGCAGGCCACTTCCTAAATGCTGAGTGCTGCCACAGAAGCTGTGTGATGGGGACGAAGAACACCAGAGTGCACAGCTGGATCTTGAGTTTGCCTGCACCCTCCCTCCCCCACTGCGGGACTAAAATGCCCATGGGTCCCATATACGCTTGTGCAGGGGTAATATTGCCAGAAATAAGTACATAAAATGACGCGCTGACTGGAGTTTAACCAGAACCATCTGCGGGCAGTAGCATGGAGGGGTGGCTGCAGAACCACATCAAACGCAGGCCGGTAAAGTGGGTGCACGTGTGCGAGTATTTAACGGAAGTGCCGCGTGGACTCAACACGTCTGGAGCTTCCGAGCCCTTGTGGAACACCCACCATTTATTAAAACTAGAACCGCGTCTGCTTCAGCAAGCTAGCTCCCTTTCCACTGAATGTCTTCACACAGCATAGTACCCTGCAGTGCTGCCTGCTCCTACCTGGAGGTGTCCCTCTGTACGTACCTGAGGCACGGGGCAGTGCATTCACGATGGGAAATAAATGCCAATTCTCTGATATTTTATCACCGACTTGTCAATATTAACATGCAGCATGGAGACACAGGATAATAATGGAAGATGGCGTGTGTGTCTATCTGTGTGTGTAACTCTGTGTCTGTATGTGTCTGTACGTATGTGTGTGTCTCTGTGGGCGTCTGCCAATCTGTGTACGTGTGTATCTGTATGTCTATCAATCTGTGCGTGTCTGTTAGTCTGTGTATGTGTCTGCCTGTGGAGATTCTGTGGTACTACCGTGAAGATGTCCCGGATCGTATTTACCCCTCAACTGCCAGATTGTTTGATGGATAGACATAATTTTGTTTTATCCGTTCTTGGGATGTGGGCGTCGCTGGCTGGGCCAGCATTTATTGCCCATCCCTAATTGCCCTTGAACTGAGTGGCTTGCTTGGTCATTTCAGTGGGGGGGCAGTTAAGAGTCAACCGCACCGCTGTGTGGGCCTGGTGTCACATGTAGGCCAGACCGGGTAAGGACAGCAGATTTCCTTCCCTGAAGGACATTGGTGAACCAGATGGGTTTTTACAAAATCGACAATGGTTTCGTTGGCCATCGTTAGACTTTTAATTCCAGATTTTTATTGAATTCAAACTTCACCACCTGCAGTGGCGGGATTTGAACCTGGATCCCCAGAGCAGTACCCTGGGTCTCTGGATTACTTGTCCAGTGACAACACAACTATGTCACCGCCTCCCCCAAATGTTAGATATGGCAGCAGAACAGTAATGGTACTGGACAAGTAATCCAGAGATCTCAACTAATGATCATGACTTCAAATCCCGCAACAGTGGTTATCTTAAATTCAGTTAATTACATAAATATATGGAATAGAATGTTAGTATCATCATGAAACTTCCAGTAAAAAACCATCTGGTTTACCACGGTCCCTTAGGGAAGGAACCAGGCATCCCTAACCCAGTTCTTCTGATATAAACCTCCAGGCTCAACTACCCTCAAATCTCTCTGTTATATCAAAACTCTCACCTGACATCTACTCAGCATTGTGGAAAATTGCCCGGGTGTGTCCTGTCCCCAAAAAGCAGGACAAATCCATCCTGGCTAGTTACCACCCTGGCCATCAGTCTACATTCAGTCATCGTCAATAAAGGGTGGAAGGTACCTTTGACAGCGCTCTGAAACAGCACTTACTGGCACATATCCTGCTTGGCCACGCTCAGTTTGGGTTCTGGGTAGGACCATTTGGCGCCAGCCTTGGTCCAAACATGGACACAAAATCTGAATTCCAGAGGTGAGATAAGAATGGCTGTCCTTGATGTCAAGGCTGTATTTTCTGTATTTGAAGTCAGTGAAAATGTGGCAGAAACCTCAGAGCTGGTTTGAGTCAAACCTTGTACAGTGGTATTCCTCAGGGCAGTGTTCCAGGCCCCAGTCGTCTTCAACGACTTCAGCAATGACCTTCTCTCCTTCAGATGTGGGGATGTTTGCTGATCGTAGAGTTTTAAAAATTTCATTTCTGGGATGTGTGTCGCTGGCCCCGCCAGCATTTATTGCCCATTCCTAACTGCCCTCCATTTCAGAGGGCATTTGAGAATCAACCACATTGCTGTGGATCTAGAGTCGCACGTAGGCCAGACCAGGTAAGGATGGCAGATTTCCTTCCTTAAAGAATATTAGTGAACCAGATGGGTTTTTATGACAATCAACAATGGTTTCATGGTCTACAAAATTAGGAGGGGCGTAGACAGAGTGGATAGTCAGAGGCTTTTTCCCAGTGTAGAGGGGTCAATTACTAGGGGGCATAGGTTTAAGGTGCGAGGGGCAAGGTTTAGAGGAGATGTACGAGGCAAGTCTTTTACACAGAGGGTAGTGGGTGCCTGGAACTCGCTGCTGGAGGAGGTGGTGGAAGCAGGGGCGATAGTGACATTTAAGGGTCAACTTGACAAATACATGAATCGGATTGGAATAGAGGGATACGGGCCCAGTAAGTGTAGAAGATTGTAGTTAGGTCGGGCAGCATGGTCGGCATGGGCTTGGAGGGCCGAAGGGCCTGTTCCTGTGCTGTTCTTTTCTTTGTTCTTTGTTCTTGTTAGACTTTTAATTCCAGATTTTTTTTGGATTCAAATGTCACCATTTGCCGTGATGGGTCTCCAGATCTTGCCCTGGATCTCTGGATTACGGGTCCAGTGACAATACCACGACGGCACTGCCTCTGCCCAGTATTCAGTGCCATCCATGACTCCTCAGATGCTGAAGCAGTCCATGCCCGCCATGCGGCAAGATCTGAACAATATTCAAGCTTGGACTGATAAGTGACAAGTAACATTCTCCACAGGGGGTCCTATGGCGCAGTGGGTTAGCGTCCCTGCTTCTGTGCCAGAAGCTTCAGGTTCGAGTCCCACCACAGGACTTGTTTGCCAAGGAAGGTGCGTTCATAACACGCCCAAAACACGTTGAGTGTGCCAACCGGCAAAATCCTTCTAACACGCCAATGGCTGGCTGTAAGAGCGGGAGAGACTCCTTGCCCCCTGCTCAGCCATGCATGATGGGGAGCAGCGCCCCACCAGATATAAGCCTGTGGTGACAGACAAGCGACCCGTTCCAGGAATAGCTAACTACGGAAACGGACAAAGGTCTGCCTTAGTGCACCACTAGGTGTGGGAAGAGAATTGGAATCTCCAACAAAAGAGATGCTCACCACCGTCCCTTGATATTCAACAACATTACCATCACTGAATCCTCCACCATCAACATCCCACGGGTTATTATTGATCAGAAACTGAACTGGAACAACCATATGAATACTGTGGTATCAAAGGAGCAGGACAGAGACTGGGAATCCTGTGGTGTTAAACTCACCTCCTGATTCCCCAAAACCTGTTCACCATCTACAAGGCAGAAATCAGGAGCGTGATGGAATACTCTCCACTCGCCTGGATGAGTGCAGCTCCAGTAACACTGAAGAAGCTCAACACCATCCAGGAAAAAACAGCCCGCTTGATTGGCACCTCAGCTCTGGGTCACTGTCCGTGTGGAGTTTGCACATTCTCATCGTGTACGCGTGGGTCTTGCCCCCACAACCCAAAGATGTGCAGGGTAGGTGGATTGGCCACGCTAAATTGCCCCTTAATTGAAAAAAATGAATTGGGTACTCTAAATTTAAAAACCAAAACATTCACTCTCCTGCACCATCGACGCACAATGGCAGCAGTGTGTACCATCCACAAGATGCACTGCAGCAACTCACTAAGGCTCGTTTGGCAGCACCTTCTAAGCCTGCGACCCCTCTACCTAGGACAAGGGCAGCAGATGTCCTTGAACGCCACCACCTGCAAGTTCCCCTCCAAGACTCACGCTGTCCTAACTTGGAAATATCTCGCCGTTACTTCACTGTGGCTGAGTCAAATCCTGGAACTCCCTCCCTAACAGCAGTGCAGGTGTACCTACACCACAGGAACTGCAGCGATTCAAGAAGACGGCTCATCACCACCTTCTCAAGGGCAATTAGGGATGGGCAAAAAACACTCGATTTGCCAGTGATCCTCAGATACATCCATGAATAAAATAAATAGTTGGATAGATTATTTATATAGATTATCTATAGATTGTTTATATAGATTATTTATGTAGATAATTTACATAGTACCTTTCAGAACATCCCAAAGCATTTTACAAATAGTTAAAATCATAAAATCTCTGGTTGTGGAAGAAACTTAAAAAGACAGACGTAGCCCATAGGTAGAAACTACATCTGTTAAGAGCTTGACACGTTTAATAATCTTAGAAAAACACTTTCTCAGCACCAATGGCAGATGTAAATGGTCTTACGGAACAATTTACTCCACCCGCATCTGTTCATCCAGCAGTGCGGAGGCTCCTGAGGTAGTCAGATTGTCTGTTGCTGCCTTGTATAAACTCTCTCTTTTCATTGACGTGAAGCTGAGCAGGAAGCGGGGGTGGGGATTGGGAGAAATGAATGCCGGCTGAGAACTCCTCATGTTTTCCGGTAATGAGGGGGAGGTGGAGGAGAGGGGAGATGGGGGTAGGCCCCGGATATGGTCACAGGTGTGAACTTTCCCTCTTGTTGTGTGCAGGATTCGAATCTGCTGGCAGGTGAGGAACATGCCTGGAAGGAGGTCGAGGAATCGATTCCAAAAGTGGAGGAATTCCAATCTGCAGGAAGTATCCTTACGATGCCAAGCCGCAGGCAACACTGAGACCACTTACATCGACGTGGCTGATGCGAGATGAAGCTTGCACATTAATCTTCACAAGATACGAGCAGCCCGCTCCCCCACACTTTGTACCTCGCGCACGTGGCTGCTCTTTTTCCAGTTTTGATTGCTTTGATTGGCCGCTTTTCCCAGCCCCTTCTGACTGAGGTGCTGACTAAGTGACCTTGTCCCAGGGTCCTGTAAAGCACAGCTGGAGTACTGTGTGCAATTCTGGTCAGCACATTGTAGGAAGGATGTGATTGCACTGGAGCGGGTGCAGAGGCGTTTCACCAGGATGTTATCTGGGATGGATCATTTTAGTTATGAAGAGAGGTTTTGAAAGGCTTGGGTTGTTTTTGCTGGAGCAGAGAAGACTGAGGCGTGACCTGATTGAGATGTACAAGGTCTTGAGGGACATGGACAAGGTGGATAGGGAACAGCAGTTCCCCTTAATTGAAGGATCGGTTACGAGGGGACACAAGGTCAAGGTGAGGGGCAGCAGCTCCAGGTGGGATTCGAGCCTATGGGCAAAGTGCTGGCAAGTGGGATTAGGATTGGCAGATCAGGTGCCTTTCATGCGGCGGAGCAGACTCGATGGGCCGAAGGGACTTTTCTGCACTGTAGTATTCTGTGAGACAGTGGCGGGGGGTGGGGGGGGGGGAATTACCCAGTAGATTACCCAGTAGATTACCCAGTAGGGCAGCACGGTAGCATTGTGGATAGACCAATTGTTTCACAGCTCCAGGGTCCCAGGTTCGATTCCGGCTTGGGTCACTGTCTGTGTGGAGTCTGCACATCCTCCCCGTGTGTGCGTGGGTTTCCTCCGGGTGCTCCGGTTTCCTCCCACAGTCCAAAGATGTGCAGGTTAGGTGGATTGGCCATGATAAATTGCCCTTAGTGTCCAAAATTGTCCTTAGTGTTGGGTGGGGTTACTGGGTTATGGGGATAGGGTGGAGGTGTGGACCTTGGGTAGGGTGCTCATTCCAAGAGCCGGTGCAGACTCGATGGGCTGAATGGCCTCCTTCTGCACTGTAAATTCTATGAAAATCTATGATTTCAGGGGTCACTGGCCTCCCTTCCCACCCCTCCTCCTGTGCCCGCCTCCTGCTTTGTCAGCTGCCTTGTGTGTCGGTGACATTTGATGCAATAACACGGTGCGAGTGCAGCAACGCTCAGTGATCCCCATCAGTCGTTCCAGGAAGGTATTTCATGTTATTTTGCTACAGTGACAAGTGTTGCTTGCTCTCGTGACACCATAACTGATGTTGTTGGATGCACAAATGTGCTGGTGACATTTGGTGCAGTGATAATGTTCGCTGATGATTGCATCGGATTCAGTACCATTTGCAGCTTGACTGAAGAAGCCTGTGCCCTAATGCAGCGAGACCTTGACAGCATTCAGGGGGGCTGATAAGTAGCCAGTAACATTCATGCCTCCCAAGTACCAGGCACGAACCATCCTGAACAAGGGAGAATCTAACCATCCTCCTTGGTATTCAAATAGCATTCCCTCACTGAATCCTCCATGAAAATACTTTGACGACAAGAGCAGGTCAGAAGCTGAGAATTCTGTGGCAAATAACTCCCCTCCTGACTCCCCAAAGCCTTGTTCACCATCCGCAAGGCACAAGTCAGGAGTGTGATGGAATACCCTCCACTTGCCTGGGTGAGTGCAGCTCCAACAACTCTCAGGAGTCCTTGAATCCCTACAGTGCAGAAGGAGGCCATTCAGCCCAGCGAGTCTGTACCGACCCTCCAAAAGAGCACCCCACCTAGGCCCACTTCCTCACCCTATCCTCGTAACCTAACCGGCAGATCTTTGGACTATAAGGACGATAAGAACTAAATTAGCACGGCCAATCCACCTAACCTGCGCCTCTTTGGACTGTGGGAGGAAACTGAGCACCCGGAGGAAACCCACGCAGACACGGGGAGAAATGTGACTTCAGACAAATACTGTATAGCACGCTAGCTGATATTCAAGTGACAGTAAAATCAGATTGTGACGTGTGTGCGTGTGCGCTGCACTTGAGCATTTGTTGATTTGTGAAAAAGAATGTTAAACCAGCTTGTGGGTTAAGAATTGTCAGCAAGTGTTTTACCATGTATCATTACCCAGTAGATTTCGGGGGTCTTCCTTCCTTCTTACTCCTCCTCCTGTGCCCGCCTCCTGCTTTGTCAGCTGCCTTGTGTGTTGGTGACATCTGATGCAATAACACGGTGCGGGTGCAGCAACGCTTGGTGATCTAGAATATTATTAATATTTGTTCCTCATCTCCAATGCTGATTATAGGCTGCAATGCTGCTGTTTCAGGGCAGCACGGTGGTTAGCACTGCTGCCTGACAGCGTGAGGGACCCGGATTCAATTCCAGCCTCGGCTCACTGTGTGGAATCTGCACGTTCTCCCCGTGTCTGCCAATTTCCTCAGGGTGCTCCGGTTTCCTCCCACAGTCCAAAGGTATGCAGGTTAGGTCGATTGGCCGTGCCCCTTAGTATCAAAAGATGTGGAGGTTAGGAGAGATGCGGTTATTGGGATAGGGCGGGGCAGTGGACCTAGGAAGGGTACTCTTTTGGAAGGTCGGTGCAGACTCGATGGGCCAAATGGTCTCCTTCTGCACTGTAGGAACTCTTATGGTTCTATATATGCAATTGTAACATGCAAACTCTTCACAGACACCCACCCAAGGACGGAAATTAATCTGGGTCCCTGGCACTGTGAGGCAACAGTGCCCCCGTGCCACTTGACACCATCCAGGACAAGGCAGCCTACTTGATTGGCACTCCATCCTCCACCTTCAACATTCACTCCCTCCACCGCTGATGCACCTCCTTCAAGATGCACTGTCGCAATTCACCAAGCCTCCTTTGACAGCACCCTCCAAGCCAATCACCTCTCCGCCTGGAAGGACAAGGGCCACAGGTTCATGTATTCACCGCCACCTGGAGGTTCCCCTCCAAGTCACTCACCATCCTGACTTGGAAATATATTCCCATTCCTTGGGAAAAATCCTGGAACTTCCTCCCTAACAGCACAGCTCAGAGACTGCAGAGGTTCAAGAAGGCAGCTCACCACCACCTTCTAAAGGAGCAATTAGGGGTGGGCAAAAAATGCTGGTCTAGACAGCGAAGCCCACATCCCATCGATGAATAAAAAAATACATTTTAGGTGTATCATCGTGCCAGAATGAAATGTGACACCGAACCATGATTCTTCTTCCACCATGTTTCAAAACCTCGCTTGTGTTGTAGGTCGCAAAATCTAAGCAGAGCTTTATGCACAAGATGCTCTGATCACTTCCCAATAGCGATGGAATATCCACTGTTTGAACAACGTTGTGGATCCTGCTTCCAGGAGAAGATTTTATTAAACTGAGAAGGAAAGGGGTGTGTCTGTAATGCGTACATTCGCCTTGCTCCGCGCTATTCCCAAATTGTTTCTGTACTGTTCCAGTTTAGCGTATCACCCACTCTGACACTTGACTGCCTATCAAGTAGTGCATTATATCAGCTCTCTGTTGCACATTTGCTCTTCATTCAGTTTGTCTTAGCGCAGTGGTCATGCTCGCCACCTGAGTCAGTGGATTATTGGTTCAAGGCCCAACCCAGAAGCTGGACCACAAAGTCACGGCTGACACTTCAGTGCAGCACCGAGGGTGTTCTGCGTTGTCAGAGGTACCGTTTTTCACATGAGGCATCAAACTCAGGCCCCGTCTCCCTCCTCCGGCAAAAGATCCCCGGCACTATTTTGGCAGAGGGCAAAAGAATTATCCCTGGTGCTTCAGCCAATATTTAACATGCAGCCAACCTCACAAAATACAGATGGGTCATTATCACTCTGCTGTGTGTGGGAGCTTGCTGTGCGCAGTTTGGCTGCCGTGTATCCTACACCACAACGGTGACAGCACTTCATTGGCTGCAAAGCACGTAGCAATGTCCTGAGGTTGTGAAAGGTGCTATAGAAATGCAAGCCCTTGCTTCTTTCTTTCTGTTCCAACCTAATTATGTTTTTGGCTTGCACATCATATTTGCTCTCGAGTTTGCGAAGCTGGTAAGTAGATTCATGACAGCTTGTAAGGTTAATTGTATGGTAACTGTTGTTGAGTAGAGTTGCCTCATGTGGTGAATTGCCCAGCCCAGGCTTTGATCTGGAACGGTACAGAGCATTGCGGCAACAGCATTGCTCAATAGTCATGTGTGAGCTTGCACAGAGCATCCATTTCTCAGAATCTCCTTTAGGTGCCTTCTTCCAACCAGGAAGAGTAAGGCTGTTTGTCAAAGGGCTGGGAAACAATGACGATAAAATAATTACTTACATCAGCCACTGGATGGGCAGAGCGTGGTGGGTCCCTTGTCTGTCCCCTTGGGCACCTACGGTTCCTGTCTATGCAGCCAACCCAGAAAAGATGAGTTTGGAAGGTTGGCATACACACCAATCTGGCAATGGGCTGACAGAGACACTTCAGAGGGCTGAGGAGAAAATGGGTAACCCACGTTGACGGTAGATGTTTCTCTGACCTTAGTGTTGAGGTATATTATCAGAACGGGGTGTGAGAAGGGAATCTATAATACTGGTACTGAGCAGATAAAAAGAAGGAGAGTTTTCCATTTCCCAGCACAGACCTCCCTCAATTGATCAGCTCAGAATTTTGTATTTTACTGAAACTGGGGCGAATTTTTTTTTAAAAAGATAAGATCGTGGGTGTAGGCCAGGATTCTCTGACCCTGCGCCGGGTTAGAGAATCCCCAGGGGGGGGGAGGCGCGAATCCCGTCCCGACACCAGCTTCCCTATTCTCCGGCGCGGTTTTTCGTGCGCCGGCGGGTTTCCCGCCACGCCTGTCAGGTACGTATGCGGGGGCCGTCCTGGGAGGGGAGGGGGAGCGGGGGAATCCGACCCATGGGGAGGGCCCCACGGTGGCCTGGCCCACGATTGAGGCCTACCGATTGGCGGGCGGGCTGACTCCGTGGGGGCCTTCTTTCCTCCACACCGGGCCCCTGTAGGGCTCCGCCATATTGCCCGAGGGCCGGTGCGGAGAAGGGAACCCCCAATCATGTGCGGAAATACGCCGGCCATTCTATGCATGCGCGGAAATACGCCGTCTGTTCCGCGCATGCGCGAACTTCCGGCGGCCCTTCGGCGCCAGCTGGAGCTGTGGGAACCACTCCGGCGTCAACCTCGCCCCCGCGAAAGGGGAGAATTCCTCACTTTCGGGGGCCATTGACGGCGGAGTGGTTGGGACCGGTTATCACCCCAGCGTGGGGACATAGCCTCATTATTGGAGAATCCCGCCCATAGACTTTATAACTGCAGCTTTTGTTGTTTTTTTAAAACTCTTTCATGGGATGTGGGAGTCGCTGGCCGGGCCAGCATTTGTTGTCCATCCTCAATTGCTAGGCCATTTGAGAGTGCAAGTTAACGCATTGCTGTGGATTTGGAGCCAAACCAGGTAAGGACGGCAGATTTCCTTCCCTAAAGGGGCATTAGTGATCCAGATGGGTTTTTACGACAATCGATAATGGATTCAACATCTGCCGCGGTGGGATTCAAACTTGGCCGCCAAAACCTGGGTCTCTGGATTACTAGTCCGGTAACGATACTACCACGCCATTGCGTCCCCTGTATGTAAAGGGAGAAAGTAATGCATTTGTTCTCAATGTTACCCCTCCCCCCACTTTCATATTAAAATAATAGACATGGCAGAAACTTCTCCAATATGGCATGGAGCCCCTGGAGTTAGGCTTTTGACTCTGCTAGGCCAACCCGATGACATCGCTGATGGGGGACTGGACCTGTGCGTCCTCAATTCAGTTTCAGCAGCAGGGCTGCAACCTCAGGCTGTGCCTGAGAGAGATCCTCACCCTGGGTCATGTGGGCATTGGGGAGGGCTGGGGCAGGCATCACATGACTGCAGGTCGTCTGTTTTTTTTTAAGGTTGCCATGCTTCCTGCCCTGCCATTCGCTGTCAAGTCTGTCCTCCCACTGGGAAAATAAGTCAAACATGGGAAATAGGAATACTGGTCCGAACTGTTTTAAGATACACAATTTTAAGATGCACAAGAGCAGTTCAGTGTTAGAATAGCAGTGGTCTCAGGGTTGGGGACATGACTCAGAAATAATTAAAATCTTAGACCTCTTTGAACAGTGCTCCTGCTAGCCTCCCCTTCCCCTTTATATATAGGGATGGGGGGTGTCAGAGTGCTCAACCTTAATTTCTTTGATGCATAGATTTGCATCCAGATAAAGGCCGTTCAGTGAACTATTCTATGCCAAAGTTTATGTTCAAAACAAGCCTCCATTTCACTTAACTCCCATCCCATTTATCATAGATTATCATAGAATTTACAGTGCGGAAGGAGGCCATTCGGCCCATCGAGTCTGCACCGGCTCTTGGAAAGAGCACCCTACCCAAGGTCAACACCTCCACCCTATCCTCATAACCCAGTAACCCCATCCAACACCAAGGGCAATTTTGGACACTAAGGGCAATTTATCACGGCCAATCCACCTAACCTGCACATCTTTGGACTGTGGGAGGAAACCGGAGCACCCGGAGGAAACCCACGCAGACACGGGGAGGATGTGCAGACTCCGCACAGACAGTGACCCAAGCAGGGAATCGAACCTGGGAACCTGGAGCTGTGAAGCAGTTGTGCTAACCACTGTGCTACAGTGCTGCCCTTATTTCTCCCTTATTTATTTCTCCGACGTTATTCACCTCAATTACTCCTCCTAAAGTCATAGGGCTGTACAGCACAGAAAAGGCCCTTCGGCCCATCGAATCTGCACTGACAATAACTATCCCTCATCTCGCGTTAATCCCACTTACCAGCACTTGTCCCATACCCTTGAATGTGATGGTGCCTCAAGTGCTCATCCAAGCACCGACAATGAGTTCCACAATCTAACCAGTCTCTGGGTAAGGAAATGTCTCTTAAATTCCTTATTGGCAAGATGCTAATGTTCAGGGCTCCTAGTTTTGGTTGCCCTCACAGTTTCTCCACCTGTACCTTATTGAATATAATGTGAACTCCTGTTAGGTCACCCCTTCACCTTTTTTATTCCAGGGGAAAGGCCTGTGCCTTTTCAATCTTTCCTGACAGGTATAACCTCTTGAGTGTTGGTATCTTCTTTGTAAATCTACACCTTAGTGTCCAAGGATGCGCACAGTAGCACAAGTGGATAGCACTGTGGCTTCACAGCGGCAGGGTCCCAGGTTCGATTCCCCGCTGGGTCACTGTCTGTGCGGAGTCTGCACGTTCTCCCCGTGTCTGTGTGGGTTTCCTCCGGGTGTTCCGGTTTCCTCCCACAGTCCAAAGACGTGCAGGTTAGGTGGATGCTAAATTGCCCTTAGTGTCCAAAAAAAGATTAGGAGGGGTTATTGGGTTACGGGGATAAAGTGGAAGTGAGGGCTTAAGTGGGTCGGTGCAGACTCGATGGGCCGAATGTCCTCCTTCTGCGCTGTATGTTCTATGTTAGGTGGGGTTATGGGGATAGGGCAGGGGCGCTGGCCTGGATGGGGTGCTCCTTTGGAGGTTTGGTGCAGATGGGCTGAATGGCCCCCTTCTACACTGTAGGGATTCTATGATCACTTAATGAGTGCCATTTGTATCCCAAAACCAAATTTAGATTCTACTGGGCAAGGAAGGGGTTTGAGTAGGAAGCCGTGTATTGAGTCCTGTGTATTGGAGGGTAGGATGGTGTGGTTCAGGTTTCTGAGGATATACTCATGTGTAAAAACTGGGGAAGCAGCAGGGATGTGGTCACATAAAACACAAAACAAAGTCTCCACTACTCCTGCTTTGAACTGTCTGGCACACTGCGCTGGGATAAAAGAAAATTAATTAAATTGGAGATATACTATGTGTCGAATGTTTACCGAGGAACAAAGTAGCCAGGAGCGGGGGGGCCCTCGAGAACTGAGCAAATGCCCTTATTTAGTGGAAAGCAGCTGTCTTTTCTAAAATAAAATCTGTCGGGTTTTTGTTTTATTTTCCTGCCTGACTCCTTAACTGAAGTTAATAACAGAGTGGGAAGAGATTGCGGACCTGTGCCAGGATATCCTGGAAAAGTATCGAGATGTCCTCCCAGACACAAACCTCCACTTGCTGAAGATGCTCGACGCCGCCATGGACGCCTGTGTTCACCTCGCCCGCTGGGAGGACGCCTTGGGTTACGGCGTGAGGACCCTGCAACCCTACCAGTAAGTGGAAAAACTCCCTTTGTAATGGTGTCACCTCTGGCTGTGTTGGTCTGAGGCACTGTGTACCTGAGTGTTTATAGAGCGTGTGTGTGTGTCTGCGAGAACGTCAAAAAGGGGGCCGGTTCAGCTCAGTGGGCTGGGCAACTGGTTAGTGATGCGGAGCGTAGGCCAGCTTCGCGGGTTCAATTCCTGTAAAGGGCTGAGGTTACGCATGAAGGCCCCGCCTCTTCAACCTTGCCCCCCCCGCCTGAGGTGTGCTGACCCTCAGGTTAAACCGCCACCAGTCCGCTCTTCCCCCATCAAAGGGGAAAGCAGCCTGTGGTCATCCGGGACTTTCCCTTTGCTGGTCCAAGAATGTGCCTGCCTCTGATTCCAATCTCATCAAATCTGGCACTCACCCGTTTTGATAATCAAAACCTATTTCAGTTTATCTCACTCATAATAAAAAACATAGCCTGCGTATTTAATTGGTTTTATAATCCTGTCTCACTCTTTTAGCCCATAAACCTGATTTAACAGTTCCCTGACATTGATGCCCGTCCCTCGATACACATCTTCCAGGGCTGTGGATCTTGACCATTGTACTCGCACCGCAGAAGTGTCACTAAAAGACCACATCAGAGAAAAACATTTTTAATTTAATCACCAAATAAAAAACATGTGCTGAGCACTTCACTGAAGACATCCGATTCAAGTTAACTCCTCAGGTTCTCCAGCCATCACAAATCTGTCACCGTATCTTCTGAAAATTATTTAACTTTCCAACAGAATAATAATAATAATCTCTTATTGTCACAAGTAGGCTACAATGAAGTTACTTTGAAAAGCCCCTAGTCGCCACATTCCGCCGCCTGTTCCGGTAGGCCGGTATGGGGATTGAACCCGCGCTGCTGGCCTTGTTCTGCATTACAAACCAGCTGTTTAGCCCACTGTGCTAAACCAGCCCCTAAACCGGCTGTTCAGCCACTTGAGCCAGCTCGATCATTCTACTGGATCAACTGTACCTTAACTTCAACGACCTGCCTTGGTTCCGTAATCTTTAATAACGTTATCTAACAAAGATCTATCAATCTCTAGTTTGAAACTGAGGGCAGAGGCCGTTCACAACAATGACTCAAGGGATGGAGAACCGTAGCTATGAGGATAGATTGAAGAGGTTGGGTCTGTTTCCTTGGAGAAAAGAAAGATGAGGGGAGACTTGATAGAGGCATTCCAGATCCCGAGGGGTATGGACAGGGTCAATATTGAGAAACATCCCACTCAAGAGAGCATCAAGAACAAGAGATTCAGAATAATGGGCAAAAGGAGTAGGAGTGATGTGGGGGAAGTTTTTTCCCCCCAGAGGGTGGTTGCCTTTCATGGGCCGTCCGGTCATGAGGGTGTGTGGGGTGTAACCTGTGGAAGTAGAAATTGCGTTACGCAAAAACATCAGCGCAAAAGGGAGGACTGAGTCCCAAGTGGTGTTGTTCTGCTGGACCATTTTTCTGAGGGTAGATTTTAGGGTCCGATTCATGCGCTCCACGATACCACTCGACTGTGGGTGGAATTTTTGGGTGATGCCAAATATCGTGAGGATGTTCTGCGTGACACGTCCCGTACAATGGGAACCTTGGTCGGATTCAATGCTGCGGGGGAGTCCCCACCTTGTGAAGATGTGGGGGGTTAAAATCTTGGCTGTGGTTTTTGCAGTGTTTGTGCGGGCTGGGAATGCTTCCACCCATTTCGTAAATGTGTCAATCACCACAAGTACATATTTATAGCCATTCCTGCAAGGGGGCAATGGTCCTATAAAATCAATCTGGAGGTTAGTCCAGGGGCCATTAACGTGTCGGGTGTGGCTGAGTTGAGCCTTTTTGGCATATCTGTCCGGATTATTCTTGGCACAGATAAGACCATTCTTGATGTAATGGTTTACATCTTCCTTTAAATTCGGCCACCAACAAAGCTGCTTGAGATGGGCTGTAGTGGGATCGATTCCCCGATGTCCATGACCGCCATGGAACAAGCAAATCAATTGATTCCTGTCCTGTTCCGGAACCACATAAAGGGTGTCTTTTAACACCACACCGTCATGTGTGGTCAGTGCATTTTTAAACCTCTCATAGGGAGCTGGATATTTTCCTTTTACAATCTCCCTGAGATTGCTGTCCTGCTTCTGGGCCTCCACTAGATCCTCGATCTTTGTCTGTGAGACCTGATCTGCACTCACTGGTGCGCTTTCGGGGGGTGTCCAAAAGTATCCATGCCTGGAACCTGCTTTGGCCAGTGCGTCGGCTTTCACATTTCCAGGGGGGGAGGAACGATGGTGACTGCGGACTTTGATTATCCCAAAAGTCCTGTTCTGGGCTCTCTCTAAAATATGACGGAGCAATGGGGCTGAGGGGAGGGGTTTTCCGTCTGCGGAAACAAATCCTCTTGCTTTTCACAGGGGCAGAAATTCCGTGAGGCTGGTGCAGACATAGAGGCTGTCTGAATATATGTCTGCTGGGCTGGGGAAGGAATCTGGGTGCTCCACTTTATACGCGATGGCCGCGAGCTCTGCTGCCTGCGCGCCTAAGTGGCCTGGAAGTTTCAACGATATGGCACGCCCTCGACATAGATACCGCAACCTGTTATGCGCTTCCCATCCAAGACTGTGGAAGAGCCATACACATAGATCTTTATGGGCTCACACGTGTCTGTGTGCTGGGGGCTCTGGGTTGAACTACCTATCTTTCTGGGGGGTGTTTTAGCGATAAAGGGGCCTGTGTTGTGGTGTGGAGAGATAATTTTGCATTCATGGGGGGTCCCGGCAGAGTCGCCAAATAATATTGCTAACTGTTATAACCTGCCTACTTACCATTGGCTGGGGACTAATGACTATCCCACAATCCTGTGGGAGTATGAGCTCCCCCAATGAGGGGGGAGGAGAAACTCTTAGTATAAATAAGCTGGCCAGTTCAGGAACCAGGAGGAAGGAGTATGTTGCAAGGGAAGTTACTGCTACTGTTATGTATATATGTTATAGTAAATAAATGTTATTACTTTGTATCCTTAAAACTCGTGCTGGATTCTTCGTGGCCCTTACAAAACTGGCGACGAAGGTAAAAGTGAATAGCTGTCTACACTGCTGAAGCCACCTCCCTGGATTTTTGTTGGATACCGGTTGGAAGTTGTTTTCTATTATACCATGCCTCTGTACGGACGTTTGGATGTTTTTGATGCTGCGCTGGAAAGCTGGAACCAGTACACACAACGGATGCATTACTATTTCCGGGCAAACAATATCACCGAAAACGAGCGCCAGGTGGTCATATTGCTCACCGCCTGCGGCCCGCATACGTTTGGGGTGATTAGGAGCCTTACGTACCCAGCTGCGCCGGACACCAAAACGTTTGATGAACTTGTGAATATAGTGGGGCAACACTTTAACCCAACCCTTTCCACGATAGTCCAGCGTTACCGGTTTAATACCGCTGAGAGGACCCCTGGAGAATCCCTTGCCGATTTTCTATACAGGCTACGCAGGATTGCGGAGTACTGTGACTATGGTGAGACCTTGTCAGAAATGTTACGCGACCGTTTGGTTTGCGGTATTAACAATGCAGCCACCCAGAGAAAGTTGTTAGCGGAGCCAACATTGACTTTTCAACAGGCCATTCAAATAGTATTGTCCCGAGAGAGCGCAGAGCGAGGAGTACAGGAGCTACAGGGAATGGAAGTGCATGCCTTGGGGCGCAACCCTTTCTGTCCAAAAACGTTCCCCCGCACTCCTGCGGTACCTTGGGCGAGGCAACGTCCGGACCGACGCCAGTGGCCATCGGACATTCCTCTCCGAAGGGAGCCTTCTCCAGAGCCAATGGATGAGGAGCCATGTCCGTATCAGACTTGTAGGCGCCGACCCCGTCGTGGACGGCGGTCCTGGGGACGCCAGAGGCGCCATCGTTCCGACCGAAACTGGGACCAGCCCAGGGGCCGTAACTGGGACCAGCCCAGAGGCCGTACCTTCCATGTGGATGAACCTGCGGCGACTACTCCTGAGGACGTGGAGACGGAGGACGACTGCCTGCAGCTGCATTGTGTGGCAGCTCCCCGTGTGGCCCCCATTAAGGTGACAGTACGGGTCAATGGCCACCCGCTTGAGATGGAGTTGGATACTGGCGCAGCGGTCTCCGTGATCGCCCAGAGGACATTCGACCGCATCAAGCAGGGTATACAGACCCTTACATTAACCGACTCACAGGCCAGGTTGGCCACCTACACGGGGGAACCACTGGACATTGCAGGAACTACAATGACCCCTGTTGTCTATGGACGCCAGGAGGGGCGTTTCCCACTTATCGTGGTGCGCGGCCATGGGCCCAGCCTGTTGGGTCGGGACTGGTTGCGGCATTTGCGGTTGCAATGGCAGCACATCCTCCAAACAGTTTCTGAAGGGTTGACTGAGGTGCTAGGACGATACCCAGATGTATTCCAGCCTGGTTTGGGGAAAATAAAAGGGGCCGTAGCCCGGATCCAAGTTGAACCAGGAGCCACGCCACGCTATTTCCGGGCGCGCCCAGTGCCTTACACCTTGCTCGAGAAGGTAGAAGGGGAGCTCACTCGTTTGGAGAGTTTGGGTATTATCAGGCCCGTCCGTTTTGCTGACTGGGCAGCACCAATTGTACCTGTAATGAAGCCAGATGCCACAGTTCACTTGTGTGGCGACTATAAACTTACAGTGAATACAGTTTCCCGACTCGCCTGATATCCAATGCCTCGCATAGAGGATCTCTACGCGAAACTTGCAGGTGGACTCTCGTTCACAAAATTAGATATGAGTCACGCCTACCTGCAGTTGGAGCTGGACCCTGCCTCCCGACCATATGTAACGATTAATACACACCGGGGCCTGTATGAATATACACGGTTGCCCTTTGGAGTATCCTCTGCCTGCGCAATTTTTCAACGTGTTATGGAGGGCATTTTGAAAGGTTTACCACGTGTGGCTGTCTACCTAGATGACGTTTTGATTACAGGGACATCGGAGCAAGAACATTTGGAAAATCTGGAGGCTGTCCTTAGACGCCTTTCGGAGGCTGGAGTCCGTTTACGTCACACAAAGTGCGTATTTCAGGCAAAGGAAGTAGTCTACCTGGGTTATCGGGTGGACCACGAAGGTCTGCACCCCGTCGCTTTTCAACATGCCCCCACCCCGACTGACACTTCGCATCTTCGTTCTTTTCTCGGTCTCGTAAACTATTACGGGAAGTTCCTCCCCAATCTGGCAACTACGCTGGCCCCTTTTGCACCTTCTGCTAAAGAAAAATTACACCTGGGTTTGGGGTCAGCCGCAAGAAACCGCTTTCCGGCGGGTAAAGCAACAATTGTCGTCGTCTGGGTTACTAACCCACTATGATCCTGGAAAGCCTTTGCTCGTCACATGTGATGCATCCCCGTATGGTATTGGGGCCGTCCTGTCCCACAAGATGGAGAACGGGGCCGAGCGATCGATAGCTTTCGCCTCCCGCACATTGACTGCAGCGGAGAAAAAGTACGCGCAGATCGAGAAGGAGGGCCTGGCAGTGGTTTTTGCGGTGAAACGCTTCCACCAGTACGTGTACGGCCGCCATTTCACTATCGTGACTGATCATAAGCCCCTGCTGGGACTTTTCAGAGAGGATAAGCCAATACCGCCCATTGCTTCTGCACGGATCCAGCGCTGGGCTTTGTTGCTTGCTGCATACGAGTATTCTCTGGAGCACAAACCAGGTACGCAGATAGCAAATGCCGACGCACTGAGCCGATTGCCTTTATCGACCAGCCCCATGTCGACCATCACGACCGGTGAGGTGGTTGCAACCCTAAATGTTATGGACACCTTGCCTGTCACGGCATCACAGATCCGTGAGTGGACCCAGACTGAGCCAGTCCTGTCAAAGGTTCGGCACATAGTCCTGTATGGTGGGCAGCAAAGACAGCTCCCAGGCGAGTTGCGGGCATTTTCCTCCAAGCTGTCAGAATTCAGCGTGGAAGACGGCATCCTCTTGTGGGGGCGCGTGTGATTGTCCCGGAAAAAGGCCAGGAGCTGATACTATCAGACTTGCACAATGGGCATCCAGGCGTGACCAAAATGAAAATGTTGGCCCGGAGTTATGTCTGGTGGCCAGGCCTCGATACCGACATTGAGAAGGTGGCCCAAAACTGCTCCATTTGCCAGGAGCATCAGAAGCTTCCGCCGGCCGCGCCCCTACATCACTGGGAATGGCCAGGGCGGCCTTGGGCACGCTTGCATGCAGATTTCGCAGGCCCTTTTCAAGGATCCATGTTCCTTCTATTAATTGACGCCCAGTCTAAATGGCTAGAGGTGCATAAGATGCAGGGGACAACGTCCTGCGCAACAATTGAAAAGATGCGTTTATTGTTTAGTACGCATGGCCTCCCCGAGGTGCTGGTCACGGATAATGGCACTCCATTCACGAGTGAGGAGTTTGCTAGGTTCACAAAGATGAACGGCATCCGCCATATCCGCACTGCCCCTTACCACCCGGCTTCAAATGGGTTGGCAGAGCGCGCAGTGCAGACATTCAAAGGAGGCCTAAAGAAGCAGTCTTCCAGATCAATGGACACGAGACTGGCTCGCTTTTTGTTTACGTACAGGACCACCCCCCATGCAGTGACTGGGGTAGCTCCCGCAGAACTCCTAATGGGCCGGAGACTTCGCACCCGCCTTAGTATGGTTTTCCCGGATATTGGCGCAAAAGTATGCCGCACACAAGAACGGCAGGGACAGGGATTGTCTCGGCATCGGCCGATTCGGCAGTTTGCGCCCGGTGACCCAGTATTCGTTCGGAATTTTTCTAGTGGTGCCCAATGGATTCCTGGTGTAATCTTTCGCCAGACGGGCCCTATATCTTACCAAGTGCAAGCCCAGGGCCGTCTCCAGCGAAAACATGTAGACCACGTTCAGTCCAGAAGATCATCCCCTCAAAAGATTCCCCGCCCCCGGAGCTCATTTCAACAGCCGCAAAGACCAGAGACAAGGGAAGGTAGTCCTCACAATCTTCCACTGGTGCCTCACTCGAAGCCTGCGCAGGTCGTTACGGGACCGAATGGAGATAGAGACGTTGACATGACGGAGGCAGCAGACTCTGACTCCGAGATGGAGACACAGGATGCATCAGAGGGGGAATCCTCGGATCCACGGGCCGTGGATGTACAACCGCGCCGTTCATCACGGAAGCGCCGGTCTCCGTCTCGTTACACGCCGCCTGATCCAGCGCCGCGTGCAAATGGCGTCCGGCCTGCGGCCAAACGAGTCCGACGCCTTCCTTCGCCAGGGTCTTCGGTGGATTCCTTGGACTTTGGGGGGGAGGGATGTTATAACCTGCCTACTTACCATGGGCTGGGGACTAATGACTATCCCACAATCCTGTGGGAGTATGAGCTTCCCCAATGAGGGGGGAGGAGAAACTCCTAGTATAAATAAGCTGGCCAGTTCAGGAACCAGGAGGAAGGAGTATGTAGCAAGGGAAGTTACTGCTACTGTTATGTATATATGTTATAGTAAATAAATGTTATTACTTTGTATCCTTAAAACTCGTGCTGGATTCTTCGTGGCCCTTACAAAACTAACTTTGCCTTAGTTTAATTGCTCTGTTTTATCACCTTTGCTCTTGAGTCGCCAGGTATCTTTAGGATACCGCCACATGGTTCAAGCCCGAGTAATGATCAATAATCCAATACACCGATTAGTAAGATTTAAATCAAAGCACATTTATTATACACAGTAATCACTACTCATGCATAAATTCTACGTCTAAGCTACTTCTACAACTAACAGGCCTATACTTAACTTGGAACTGGCTCACCAGGTCAGGGAAACAAATGGCCTTTCGTTCAGGTTCTGAGCCTGCGGGATTCGAAGTTGGTACAGATTGATAGCTAGGAGCGTTGAAGTAAGACTTACAGGTTCGATCGGCTGCTGAAGAGTGACGAGAGCTGGAAGAGAGAGCTGAAGAGCTGGGGAAGAGAGCGACTTGAACTTGGGGCTCAATTCTTATAGTCCCCAGGGGCTTCCCGCCTTTCGGGGCAGACCCTGTACCTGGTCCCAAGTGATTGGACTTTGTCCCAATCACTTGGTTCGATTTTCTCCAATGCTGGAGCGGTTCCCTGATCGATGGGCGGTCCTGAGGTGGTCGTTCACCTCCTTTTGTGTCGGCTTCTGCTGACGCCGAAGAGTCTGGTTTTGCTTTGTGTGTCTAAATGTTGCTTATTGTTCCTGGGGATTGCTCATTAGTATGCAGATGGCTGGTGTTTTGTTATGCTGATGGTTGCTGGTATCGATCTTGTCTGGCCTTTCCAGAGGTAAATACACAGCAAACCTGCAGCTGCTCGTTTTTGTCCTGTTGCTGACTTTCCCATCAGCCTTTGCCATTCGCCATTTTGAATCGGGAGTTGGCCATTTTAAGTGCCTACAAGCCTGCCTGCCGAACCACTCAGAACCTCTTCTCTATCTGTGTTAATCTCTTTCATTTTATCACCCGTCAAAAAGTTTTCAATGCCACAAGTTTCCCTCAAGGTTCGCAAAGGGATTGACCTGACCTTTTTTATACAGGCCTGAAGAGATCTCAAACTTGGGAAATTCAAAATTGAAGCAGGCATTTAAAAGGTGGAACCTGATGTCACTTTTCCTGACCGCAGGTTGCAACCCGCCATGTTTATGACACCGCTCAAAGTGGCAGCTGGCGGGAATCGCTGGGATGCAGACACTCGATACCTAACCCAGTGATTCATCTTCAGCGACAAAACGTTTGTTTCTGGCTTAACAGAACAAAATGTCCCAACCAACTTTGCAGGAGTGTTAACAGCACCCTCCCACCCTGTGCCACAAAATGAGACTTTGGGGGAAGACCCCTCCCTAACAGCACGGTGTGTGTACCTGCACCACATGGACTGCAGCGGTTCAAGAAGGCGGCTGACCACCACCTTCTCGAGGGCAATTAGGGACGGGGAGAAAGACGCTGGCCTAACCAGCGACACCCACATCCCGTGAAGGAGTCGGGGGGGGGAAAAAATGACCAAAAGCTTGGTCAAAGAGATAGACCTTAGAGGAGGAAAGCAAAGTGGCGACATTGATGAAGGGCATTCGAGCCAGAGCTTAGGGCCTCAGCAGCTGAAGACCGAGCCACCGGTACTGGAGCGATGGAAATTAGGGATGCTCAAGAGGTCAGACATACTCCCTCGCACACAACCCCGAGACTTTGTATCATTCACGATGAAAGTTGAGACAGGGAAAACAAGCAGCCTGTTCCACAAGTCAGTATGATTTGTTTTTCTAACATCTCTGAACTCATATATAGAGACATGAATTTGTCTTTGACTGGAAGCTGACATTGCTCCCACATCTGTATTTTTTTTTAACTGTTATCACAATGACACACAAACAGCAAGTTAAAATGAATCATTCCTTTGCCTTTTTCCTGTGAGCATCAGTGAAATATATTTAATGCTGTGGGTACCGGATTATCCAACTGGGAGAATACAGGGAGTCCATCTCATTTGCAAAAGATGGAGTGACGTAAAATGAAAAGTTAAACCCAGGGGTCGGTGTGCACTATAAACTTCCAGTCGGTTGACGTTGAGTAAATTACTCCAGTAGTGCCGACAATCCTAGGTGAACCAGCAATGCAATATTCCAATTCTCCTCTCGCACCTAGTGTTGAGCTGAGATAGACTTCCGTCTGTTTCCGTAGCTGGTAGTTCCTGGAACAAGTCACTAGTCTGTCACCAGGGGTTTATCCAGCATGGCTGACGGGGAGTCACTCCCACTCTTACCGGCAGCCATTGACGAGTCTGGAGGGATGTGTAGGCTGACATTCGACCTGTTTGACTGGAATATGCACGCACCTTTCTTGGCCATCAAGCCCTGGGGTGGGACTCAAACCTGGAACTTCTGGGGCGTCATTCTCCGACCCCCCGCCGGGTCGGAGAATGGCCGTTGGCCGCCGTGAATCCCGCCCCCGCCGAAGTCTCCGGTACCGGAGATTGGGCGGGGGCGGGAATCGGGCCGCGCCGGTTGGCGGGACCCCCCGTTGGATTCTCCGGCCCGGATGGGCCGAAGTCCCGCCCAGAAATTGCCTGTCCCGCCGGCGCAAATCAAACCTGGTATTTACCAGCGGGACCAGGCGGCGTGGGCGGGCTCCGAGGTCCTGGGGGGGGCGCGGGGCGATCTGACCCCGGGGGGTGCCCCCACAGTGGCCTGGCCCGCGATCGGGGCCCACCGATCCGCGGGCGGGCCTGTGCTGTGGTGGGCACTCTTTCCCTTCCGCCTCCGCAACGGCCTCCACCATGGCGGAGGCGGAAGAGACTCTCCCCACTGCGCATGCGCGGGAAACTGACAGCGGCCGCTGACGCTCCCGCGCATGCGCCGCATTTCTGCGCCAGCTGGCGGGGCAACAAACGCCATTTCCGCCAGCTGGCGGGGCGGAAATCCCTCCGGCGTCGGCCTAGCCCCTCAATGTTGGGGCTAGGCCGCCAAAGATGCGGAGCATTCCGCACCTTTGGGCCGGCGCGATGCCCGTCTGATTGGCGCCGTCTTTGGCGCCAGTCGGCGGACATCGCGCGGTTGGGGGAGAATTTCGCCCCTGGTCTTAGAGGCACGGATGCTCTCCACTGCGCCAAAAGACCTCCGAACGCAATATTAGAAAACATACATTTAACTCAATATTCTGTTGCTATATATGAATAACCCCACAAATAGTGATGCATGAGGGCTCCCTTAAATCCAGTTCCACATCCCTTAGGTGTTGATGATATGTTAATTATGTTGTTAAGATACACAGATCAAGGGCATTATTTAATTAAGTATTTAGAGTACTTACAAAGAGAGACTGTCTATGTTAGCCCCCTGCTGTCTTCCACACCCGGTGGGCAACACCGGGAACTGGAGTGCCTACTCAGTCCCCAAAATTATCATTTTGATTTGATAAGTTGCCTTAAGATATTTTGACATAAGTTTTAGTGCACCCTTTAAAGGGCCATCACTTTAATTTATTAGTTAGCTTGGTAATTTGTCCATTTGATTAGACCGATTTGTTCAAAAGAGTATAAAGAGAGACTGGCCTTCCGTGACGGTTAGGCACTGCGGGGGTTGGAGTGTATCACCAGCCTTGGGAAGAACATGTTAATTTAAATGGATAGGATTCTTTGGAAAATGTTGTCTTTTTTTTTTTTACGGTGCCCCTATATGGGGCTGTCACTTTAATTTGCCCATTTTTTTGACTGTTGTATCAAAATAGGGTGAATAGTATGAAGAGAGAGTGCTGGGACATTGTGTTGGCAGGTCAGAAGCAGACATAAGTATTTCTGTGATCTGTGCATAAACCCATGGTCAAGAAAAGTATTAGTGTCTTTCATAATACTTGGCCAACTGGGCTGGGATCAACAAAATATCAGGGTTTCTTCGTTTGAAAATTTATGGATTAATTAGTTTAGTCTGCTTCTAGCTTCTCCTAATCGTCCCTTCAATAATGCCCCAAGAATTCTGTGGCTCAGTGGCTTGCACTCCTTCCTCTGAGTTAGAAAGTTATAGGTTCAAATCGCACTCGAGAGACTTGAATGCAAAAACTTGGCTAATAATCCAGCAGTACAGAGGGAGCGCTGCACCGCCTCAGGTGCTATCTTTCAGTGAGAAATTAATGGGTTTTAGAAACACAGAGAGTAGAAGCAAGAAGAGGCCATTCGTCCCTTTGAGCCTGCTCCATCATCTATTAGAATAGAATACGACAGTGCAGAAGAGGCCCTTCGGCCCATTGAGTCTGCCCACCGAATCCCACTTGCCAACACTTGGCCCGTAGCCTTGAATGTTATGACGTGCCAAGTACTCATCCAGGTACTCGATAAAGGATGTGCGGCATCCCACCCCTCCCACCCTCCCAGGCAGTGCATTGCAGACCGTCACCACCCTCTGGGTAAAAAGGCTTTTCCTCAAATCCCCCCGAAACCTCCCAGCCCTCACTTTGAAGTTGTGTCCCCTTGTAACTGACCCTTCAACTAAGGGGAACAGCTGCTCCTGATCCACCCTGTCCATGTCCCTCATAATCCTGGACACCTCAATCAGGTCACCCCTCAGTCTTCACTGCTCCAGAGAAAACAACCCAAGCCTATCCAACCTCTCTTCATAACTTCAATGTTCCATCCCAGGCAGCATTCTGGTGAATCTTTTCTGCACTCCCTCCAGTGTAATTACATCCTTCCTATAATGTGGCGACCAGAATTGGACACAGTACTCCAGCTGTGGCCTCACCAAAGTTCTGTACAGCTGAATCATGACCTCCCTGCTTTGTGTCATCTGCAAATTTGAAGATAATAGATTTAGTTCCCTCGTCCAAATCATATAATGTGAAGAGTTGGGGTCCTAGCACAGATCCCTGTGGTGCACTACTAGTCACTGCCTGCCATTCGGAAAAAGACCCATTTATTCCAACTTTTTGCTTCCTGTCTGCTAACCAGCTTTCTATCCATCTCAAGACATTACCCGTAATCCCATGCGCTTTAACTTTACAGAGTAATCTGCTATGAGAGACTTTATCGAAAGCCTTCTGAAAGTCTAAATAAACCACATCATTGGTTCTCCCTGGTCAACGCTGCTAGTTACATTTTCAAAGAATTCTAGTAGATTTGTCAAGCATAATTTTTCTTTCGTAAATCCATGTTGACTTTAAGAACTAGGAACAGGAGTAGGCCATCTGGTCCCTCGAGCCTGCTCCGCCATTCAATGAGATCATGGCTGATCTTTGTCTGATTACAGCACTGCTTCCCAAATGCTGTGCAACAAATTGCTTGATAATGGACTCGAGCAACTTCCCGACTACTGGCGTTAGGCTCACTGGTCCACAGTTCCCTGTTTTCTCTCTACCTCCTATTTTGAATAGCAAGGTTACATTTGCTACCCTCCAATCTGTAGGAACTGTCGTGTTGGGTGTTCCGATACACAGACGAACCAACACGGTTGTAGATGGTACAACTCTGTTTTATTATTCTGGATAATAATAACTATTAACTTCTGGCTGTGGTTCGTACTTCACCAGTTAACCTGTGGACCCAGCCCTAGCACTATCTTAGAGAGGCACTCAGCACATGGTGCATGTCTGAGTGGCACGCTGTGAGCTCTGTGTTCTGAGCTATCTCCTGGTAGAATGAGCGGGAACTGTGGTGTTCCCTGTATTATAGTGCATGTGCTCTCACTGGCGATTGGCTGCGATGTTGTGTGTGTGTTGGTTGGTCCAACTACCTGTCCATCAGTGTGTGTGTGTGATTGCACCATGATATGTTAATGTGGATATCATGACAGGAACCATTCCAGTGTTCAAAGAATTTTGGACAATGACAACCAATGGATCTACTATTTCTCGGGCCACTTCCTTAAGTACTCTGGGATGCAGATTACCATAGATTCATAGAATGTACAGTGCAGAATGAGGCCATTCGGCCCATCGAGTCTGCACCGGCTCTTTGAAAGAGCACCCTACCCAATCCCACACCTCCACCCTATCCCCATAATCCAGTAACCCCACCCAACACTAAGGGCAATTTTGGACCCTAGAGATTTGTCTGCCTTCAATCCCATTAATTTCCCCAAAACCCTGGGCGGAATTCTCCCTCCCCACACCGGGTGGGAGGCACCCGCACGCGATCCTCCCCCCCCCCCCCCCCAACCGGCGTGGTGCAAATCATGGCTGGCCGCTGGGAGAATGGCCATTTGCAACGGGCGAGCGGCTTGCCCCACACCTGGTCGCTGCTGGCGGGAACAGCGCGGGAACACTGGGGGGGGGGCTTGTGGGGGGTGGAGGGGGGTTCCTGCACCGGGGGGGACCTCAAAAGGGGTCTGGCCCGCGATCGGTGCCGGCCTCTCTGAAGGAGGACCTCCTTTCCTCCGGCGCCCCGCAAGATCCATCCGACATCTTCTTGCGGGGCGGCCTCAGGGAGGACGGCAACCGCACATGCACGGGTGGGCACCGGCCAACCCGCGCATGCGCGGGTGACGTCATTTACGTGGCGCTGGCCGTGTCATTTACGCGGCGCCGGCCGGGGCATTTACGACATTCACTGGCTGTAAACTACGTTGGGACATCCAGAGTGTGGTGACAGCATGTGTAATTCACCAACTGACCATTAGGAGTCTCATTAATATATAAGTGATTGTTAGAGTCAGGTGACCTCCGATTGACTGAAGAGCTGGAAGAGAGAGGATGTTTGTGCTTGATCATACTGTTATTCAACTGTTGTTTTGTAGAGAGTTGACCCACAGTTAATGTTAACAAATCATTTATAGCTTTAGCTACAAGTATTCTTGTGATATAAATCAGGCCATCCGTCAGGAACATTACAGAGATGTTGTGAAAGGTACTATAAAAATGCAAGTCTTTTCTTTTTAATGTACAAAGCCTCAGCCTAGCTGTTATGACTGGTTAAAGAGAGACGACCCTGTTGCTCCTACACCTCCTTGATCAGTGAGTTTAGTATGTTGTAGTTGGCAGCTTTCTCTGTCAACTTGCTCCCAGCCATTAACAACCTTGGTGAGTAACATCAGAGGCAAATGAAGCGACTTTATTTTAAAATAACATACGCCTTACCCTTTGCCACCTCAGGAATTCATTGGCTGCTGGCATTCCTTCTAAAGAGTTGACTTTTGACATTGAAGTGTTCATTAAGCCCTCTCTATGCTGTACAATGGGTTAATCTTAAACCCCTGAGATTAAATAAAAATGCAATTTTTGTTTCCCCCGGTGACACTTGACATTCAAATTCTATTTCTCTCCTTTGGCTTCCCTCCTGCTGTCTAATCGCTCTCTTTCTCTCTATCTCGCTGTCCCTCTCCTCCCCCCCTCCTTCTCCCTCTCACACACACACATATCTGGAAATATTTGGGTCTCAAATATCATATTATTATAGGGAGGAGATACTGGAGTCGATGCAGTGATCTGAGCCAGGAGTATCGACCTTAATCACCCAATCAAGTACAAGATATTGAGGAGTTTCAGGTGTACATTGTGCCCAGTGTAATTCTGTGTTTCCCAGTCCATGCTGGTTTAAGGAGCATCAAGCTGGGCGAGGGCCCCACCACCAGAATTGACCACTCTGCACGGTTCACTTCATCACCATGTTGAGTTTCCAATAATTTTGCTGGTTTATGCGTCCTTGAAGAGGCTCTTCGGATTGAGGGTGAGATTTTCAAGGAGTCAGGTCATAGCCACGGAACCCGATCCGGGGTACTCCACTCCTGTTTCCGATAGTTTTCACCAGTGCTGGCTACCTGTACAATGCGCTCCCACAACATGGCCAACTCCACTGCGGAGGTAGGCATCTCCGGGCAGCCTGTAACTTTCCGGGAGTTGCACCAGCTTCACAACGATATGTGGTTCACCCCCCCCCCCCCCGTGGCCCTTCATACCCTCCATACCAATTCAGTGGAATTCAGAAATGTTCTTTGAAAAAAGTGTTGATCAGACAAACCATTAAAATATCAAGAACAGAAGTTTCAATCTTGTCCACATAAGCTTGAGACATTGGCAAAAGGGATCGCAGAAAAAAACAAGTTATTGTAATTACTTAAATATATCAGTTAGGCAAAGTTCAACAATTACTTTTTTTTTAGAAAATATTTTATTGAGGCATTTATAATTTTAACAATTTTAAACATCATCAGGTTTCAACAAGAACAACACTGAGCTCCTGCTTTTATTGGTCTGGGCTCGAAGCCAAGCATGTTAACAAGAGTTTTAAACTCTTTCAACCAGCACCCAAAATTTCAGTGAACTCCATTTGAGAGAGATCATCAGCCAACTTGTTCTGGAGGCTAAAATTTAAACTGCTTGAATGCGGAATCACACCCCAGTAATCAACCTATGTTGGCCATTTTTGTCTCTCTATTGTTTTTTTTACCCCATGCAACCTGGTCATATGATC
This sequence comes from Scyliorhinus torazame, assembly GCF_047496885.1. Taxonomy (NCBI): domain Eukaryota; kingdom Metazoa; phylum Chordata; class Chondrichthyes; order Carcharhiniformes; family Scyliorhinidae; genus Scyliorhinus; species Scyliorhinus torazame. The sequence goes on from NC_092707.1 coordinate 388,782,628, forward strand.
ATTTACTGGAAGCCAGAAATCATACCCTAAAGACACCTAGTTCTTAAAGAGACCAACACAAAACATAGGTTTTCACCCCATCTCACTACTTTGTCTTCTCTATTATCCTTCTTGATCTTGTGGCACCTCATACTCTGGGAATTGGTCCTTTAATATAGTTTTGTAATAGTAACAAAAACGATAGATATTATTGGGTAGACACATTGGTGGAATTTAATGCCACGGTGGGGATATATTTAATTAGTGGAGAGTGTGTCAGGAGGGCCCCTGCCACCTTCCTACCTCTTCCTTGATGAATGCTCCCTTAAGGCCTCATCCCGATGCCAGTGGTATTAACCCAATGGCGGGTGGCAGACTCGCAATGCTAAAAAACAACCCCTGTTGGGGTGTCTTCCTGGCTTCTAGCGGGCGCTCCCTCATGTAAAGGCACTCATACCTGATCGAGGGACATGCCATTGGGAAGGTTGAGCTGCTGAGAGCCTGCTGCTGACCCCTCTACTTCCACACATCTCCCCAACTCCCCAACTTGCATCATCCCCACCTCTCCAATCACTACTCATCTCTGCATGGGCCCCTCATCAGTCCGTGACCTTGAATAGTGTAGTACCGTCAGCGGCTATCACCTCCCCTGTCGCCCTGCTGAGCAATGAAGAGCTGCTGACCTCTGATTGGCTGGCAGCTCTCAGCGGGCAAGACTTTCCGCCCCAGAATGCATGGTCCTGGGGGAGGCCCACTGCTGCCAGTTAAAGTGCCTGATTGGTACATTGCGTGGGGGACCTTTCACCCCCATTAAACTCCACCCCTCATACAAAGGGATTAATGCAGGGAGGTGGTGGTGTAGTGGTATTGCCGCTGGACTAGTAATCCAGAGAGCCAGGGTAATGATCTGGGGACCCAGGTTCGAATCCCACACGGCAGGTGGTGGAATTTAAACTCAATAAAATATCTGGAATTAAAGGATGACCATGAAACCATTGTCGATTGTTGTAAAAACCCATCTGGTAATGCGGTTTAGGAAAGGAAAATCTGCCATCCTTATCTGGTCTGGCCTACATGTGACTCCGGATCCACAGCAATGTGATTGACTCTTGAAATGGCCCAGCAAGCCACCCAGTTGTATCTAACTGCTACAAAAAACATGAAACTTGACGGACCACCCGACATCTAACCAGGTACCGGAAACGACAACAGCAAACCCAGGCCTGTCGACCCTGCAAAGTCCTCCTTACTAACATCTGGGTGTTTGTGCCAAAGTTGGGAGAGCTGTCTCACAGACTAGTCGTCACACTCATAGAATCATACCTTACAGACAATGTCCCAGACACCACTATCACCATCCCTGGGTATGTCTCACCAGCAGGACAGGCCCAGCAGAGGTGGCGGCACAAGGTTAGTATTTCAGAGACCTAGAGTCTTGCTGTGAGGACCCAGGTTCGAATCCCGCCATGGCAGATGGTAAAATTCAATTAAAATCTGGAATTAAAAGTCTAATGGTGACCATGAATCCATTGTCAATTGTCGTAAAGACCCATCTGGTTCACTAATGTCCTTCAGGGAAGGAAATCTGTCCTCCTTACCTAGTCTGGCCTACATGTGTCTCACGACCCACAACAATGTGTGGTAGACTCTTAAATGCTCTCAGGGATGGGCAATAAATACTAGCCAATCAATGGCCAGCAAGCATGAAATTGTGCTCTGGGGCCGGGCACGACTGGGAGCATGTTTCACGCCCACTTCCAGGCCCACCAGATGTGCGCCCCCAATTGGTGAAAGATTCAGGCTGCTGTATTTGTAATGTAGATGTGTTTTGATGCAGTGATTCGTCAGAAGGATATGTTCTGCAAAGGTAAGCTGACACTTACGTGATCAACACTGTGTAAATGTTGACATGGACCTTTTCCATTGAAGAAAGTACCATAATGCATTAAAATGTCAAAGAAAAACTGTCCTGTCAGACCCTGTTATCATTTTTGTGCTGTGATTTAAATCAACTGACAGATCTGGCTATTAACAAAATACTTTTGATGGTTGAAAACAACTGCACTTATTTATCTCCATGAATTGACAGGCACTCTGTTTTGAAATGGAAAGTGGACACCATTCTGTTGTGTCAGTTTCAGGCAATGTAACTGGAAGCTTTTGTTATGACAGCGGTAGCTGCTATGAATACTTGGCTGGTTTTCAAGAGTCAATAATGGCTTCAGATCAGGATGTGATCTGTTGATCCACAAATGATTGAACTTTTAAGAAGCTGTGATAACAGAACAGGCCTCTGATGTGATTTCTAGTTGTTTACAAACCTAATAGGCACTTACAGGATTGCAATTCTTTTGACACGGCAGTGATTTTTTTTCTCTTTCCAGCATCAATGATAGTGGATGGGATTCTCCAATAATGGGGCTGTGTCCCCACGCCTGAGAGAAAACGGGCGCGAATCACTCCGGACTTTTTTCTAGAAAGTCTAGGGTGATTCTCCGTTTTTAAGGGGGCTTGCAGGGCCTCAAAATAGTCCACGCAGCTTCGGCTGCCGAAACAGGTCCCTGCACCTCCGGCCGCAGGTCCGCGCATGCACACGGCGTCCGCCTCTGGCGCCAGCCCCACGCGACATGGCGGACCCACACAGCGGACCGGCGCCGAAGAAGTAGGTCTCCCCCCCAGGTCGCGTGCCCCGCCGATCGGTGGTCCCCGATCGCAGGCCTGGCCGTCGTGGAGGCCCCCCGCCCACCACCAGGACGGCCACCGCAGCCACGACTCCGAGCCCCTGCCGGGTGGAACCATGCGTGAACCACACCAGCGGGAACTCAGCCGGTCGTCTGCGGAGAATCGCCGCGGGGGCCTCTGACCGGCGCCGCGTCGACTGTGCGTGCGTGACTGGCGGGGTTTCTCCGCTTGCCAGAGAATCGCCGCGGGGGCCTCTGACCGGCGCCGCGTCGACTGTGCGTGCGTGACTGGCGGGGTTTCTCCGCTTGCCGGAGAATCGCTGCGGGGGCCTCTGACCGGCGCCGCGTCGACTGTGCGTGCGTGACTGGCGGAGTTTCTCCGCTTGCCGGAGAATCGCAGGAAGGCGTCGCAGGTCAGACGCCCCATTCTCCGCCCCCGCGCCGGGCGCGATTGCGGCACGAAGGCTCGGAGAATCTCGGCCAGTGTGTTTCAATTCAGGGTGTTTTTGGATTGATAAAGGTTTATTTTTTGTCTCAATGATTTAAAAATAAATCCTATCGCTAATACTTTGCTGCCGAGGACTGTGCAGAGTGTAGACTGGGTGAGTGACGATGGAGGGTACATGGGGGGCATGGAGGCAGCTTGGCTGATCTGAGGGAACACTTCTCTGCCATGGTGTCCTGCTGTTGTTTACAGTTTGAAGGCCTCCTATTGGCCCTCCAGCTTGGAGAACACCGCCCCTGCTCGGTTTAATTGGACAGTGAACCAGCCTCTGGCCACCGATTGGCCAAATTAAGGAAAATCACAGGTTCGCGACTTTTACCCGTGCTGTGCACGATTCTGATCTCCATTTGAGTTTGCCAACAGGGTCCCGAAGCCTGCAGGAAAATGCACTGTGGGAGTTATTCTAACCAAACCCTCCAACATCGACGATAACAGGGAGTAATATTGAGCAAGCAAGAAGACTGGCACACCGTCTGGTCTCCCGAATTGCCTGTTTGGCAAATTAGGTTCAAGTTACACCCCCCCCCCAACCTCCTCCTGGTGAGGGCGGGCACCTCCACCTTGTTAGTGGACCATTTTCATCGAGAGCTTTTTACTATCAAGAAAAATGGTTTTGTTTAAAATGACAAAAAGGGACTGATTATTAACAAACTATTTTGTGGGCGCTGGGGGTTCGCTGGCAAGGCCAGCATTTGTTGCCCATCCCTAATTCTCTTTGCGGGCAATTAGGCGTGAAGCAGATTAGTTGTGGGCCTGATGGGCCACAGACTAAACATCCAGAAAACAAAGGTTCCCTACCAGCCCGCTCCTGCCAACAAAATTCCCCCACCACCCCTCCAATCATCAAGATGCACGGTGAGCCCCTGGACAATGTGGATCAATTGCCATACATCGGGAACCTCCTCTCGGTGCGAGCAGACATTGATGATGAAATCCAACATTCGGCTCCAAGACGCCAGTGCAGCCTTCGGATGCCTCAGGAATGGAGTGTTCAAAGATCGAGACCTCAAATCCAGCACCAAGCTTATGGTCTGTAGAGTAGTTGTGGACCCCCCTCCTGTATGCATCAGAAACATGGACAATGTACAGCAGACACCTCAAATCCCTGGAGAGATATCACCAATGCCTCTGCATAATCCTGTAAATCCTTTGGCTGGATAAGCATATCAACTTGAGTGTCCTCTCCCTGGCCAATATCCCCAGTATCAAGGCACTGGACACGCTCGGTCAGCTGTGATGGGCAGGCCGCATTGCCCACATGCCCAACGCAAGACCCCCGAAACAAGTGCTCTGCAACTAGCTCCGCAATGGCAAGTGATCACTAGAAAGGCAGAGGAAATGCTACAAGGACACTCTGAAAGCCTCCCTAAATAAATGAAACATCCCCATCGACATGTGGCAATCGTTTGCCTTATGATGCTCAAACTGGAGAAAAAACATCCGCGAAGGCGCCAATCACCTCGAGCGTTGTAAGGTGGAGCACACTGAGGCCATGCGTAAACAGCGGAAGGAGAGCGCAGAATCGGGAGCGTCCCACCCACCTCATCAAGAACCACCTGCCAAACGTGTGGCCGAGTCTGCGGACCCAGGATAGGACTATTCAGCCACCGCAGATCCCACCTCCCCAGAGTGGACGCAAGTCACCCACGATGCTGAGGAACTGCCCAAAAGAAGGAGCCAGACCAGGTAAGGAGGGCAGTTTTCCTTCCCTGAAGGACATTAGTGAACCAGATCGATTTTTATGACGATCCATGATGGTCACCGTTATTGGGACTCGCTTTCCATTCCAGAATTATTGATCAATTGGGTCCAAATTCCACCAGCTGCTGTGGCGGGATTTGAACCCACGTCTCCAGAGCATCAATTTGGACCTCTGGTCTAGCGACATTACCACTATGCCAAGGTCTCCCCCAGGGCCTGCTTGTGGAGCATTAATCTCGACCTCCACAGTGACACGTTGAAAAGCAGCAAGCAGCAGCATGTCACTAAATCTGCTGAATCGGCTTGTGCAGGGAGAATTTGGTCGGACGCCCAAGCACATGTAGCTGATTAGGAATAGGGAGGAGTTTTGGAAGACCAGGAATTGATATGTCTGCAGGTATAATACTTGTTGCTGCACTCAGATGAAGTGCAGCCAAATAATTAGTAATGTGATACACTTGCCTCAATAAGTACATTTGAAGAAATAATTCTCCTAATTGGATTGTACCAATTTCCCTCATGAATTATGCTTTCCTGATCTGACAAGTTAATGCAACACAGGCCAGCCTTTTAATGGTACCTCGGCAATTATAAGAAATTATAGACTATTTTGTTAAATTTGCTCTTTTAATTCCTCATCACTGTAATGATTGTAATCATCAGCAAAGCGTCTTTTCACACTAGCTGGCACAGGACTGACCCATGCCCCCGAGGAAGTTTCCCAAAGCTTTTATAATGTATGAACTCATTACAGGGGCTGACTGCCTGGCATACCCGCACTAAGTGTTTATTTGTTTGTGGAGAAATGCTCATTAAAATGAACGCAAAGTTTAAAATACCATTCCTGAATTTCTGGTCCACTGAGGGTCTTCCGCCAATAATCTGATAATCAAAAAAAAAAAACTGGTCACCATTTTCCTAAAGTGAAAGGAGAGACACGTTACCAAAGCTTTTCATCTTGTACTCATCAGGAGAAACCCAAGAATGCCAAATTTCAAATGATTGCAGGAATTTTACTCTGGGAGAAAAAGGGTGCTGATTCAGTGGGAAATCAACTCTGGTCAAGGAATTGCCATGAAGAGAGCAACAGGGAACTATAAGTTTCCCAAGCTCCTGGGCAATTCAAAAAAGGTGCAAGTCTTGAACATATTCCTTTTGTTTGCAGTGGGCAGGTCCCTGTGTATGAATGTATGTCACTTCTGGCAAATGCAAATGATCCATGGTACAAGCTCGACTAACTATCATAAATTGGTTGTTAGTGTAGCTATTAGCGCACTCAGGATTGTTCAGCAAGTGTTGCCCAATCATGGAACAGGGGACGTTTTGGGTCTCGCTGTGCTCTGACAGCTGATTGTCCCTCCTCTCTGTGACCACTAGAACAACTGCAGCCACTTGTATCGTGCCTCTGTAACAACCGCTTGCATACATGTGGCACCTTTAACCAAGAAAAACATTCCATATAGCCTTAATCAAACTAATGTCGGATCCCCAGGCCAAGACGGGGACTTAGGAGGGGTGACCAAAAACTCATGGGAGATCTTTAAGGAGAGGGAGTTGTAAAGTAGCCTGAGGCTTGGAGTCTAATTCTGGGCCAGAATTATGTGAATGAGGGGCGACACAAGGGCAGAGTCAGAGATCTGAATTATATGGATCACTGGGAATACAGGTGGGTTGACCATAAATTAGGGGACCGTGCCATTGGCGGACGGCCTCCTGCACCCTTCCCCCATGCATCATGATTTTACGGGTGGCAGGGGAGGCAGCAAGGGGGCCACCTGTCATGATCCAAATGGGGCTCTTAAGTAGGAAATTAGTACCCAATTAAGGGCCTCAGCGAATTGCTGCTCCATTATGAGTGGCGGCAGGGGAGGCCTGAGCTCAACGTGTAGCTCAGCTGCTTTAAACCCTGCAATCTGCTGGTCAGTGAAAGGGTTGTGGTGCCTCCTTCTCAGGTGCCCAGTGCCAATCAGAAGACCCCCCACATTGTTTGGACGTAAGCCCAGCCTCCTCGTAGTTAAACATCCATAGCCTGAAAGATTAAAGAGGGCCGAGCCGGTGAAGCAGAGGCGACCTCGTCTCCAAATTCTACCCTGGGGTGCAGGGAGTCTACCCTCAGAGGAGCAGGGCTGGCGGAGCTTACGGAGAGACGCAGGGGAGGTAAGGGGCCACTAGAAGCATTATAACAGCAGAATTCTCACCCTGAGGCATTGACGTAATCCCGCCCCGCAAGGGTATCATCAATATTGAGGTAGCAGGTGATGGGAAAGTGGGACTTGATACTGGCAGCAGAGTCCTGGATGAGATTAACCATTTGGGGTTTCCTCACAGGAAGCTTGTTGAATTCTTAAGTTGAAACAAATGCAAAGACAATCTGTCGGCTTCCTTTCCAGCTTGAGCCAGTTCTGTAAAGTCTACCGCACTCACAAATTCCAAACCCAAGAAAGATTCCCCTGTTGTGCCTCACTGAGCGGTAAAAAACGAGACTTAGAGCCTTTCCCATGTCTAGTGACAGATGGGGCAGACAGAGCATGTGCTCATCTCTGTATTCGCAGCTGGTTTATGCCTGGGCCAAGTCGCCAGTAGCATGTCGCTCCACATCAAACATGGCTGACCAGGCGACCCTCTCACCAGAGGTGTGTTGGAAGGATTTGCAGGCTGATAGTCATGGCCGCAGCTTCTGGAGTGACACCTGAACCCACAGCTTCTGGCTCCGAGGTGGGGACAACTTCTCACTGCACCACAAGGCGTCGTGAAAGTAAAAAAGGCACAAAGAAACTGCGCTGTTCCTTTTCCTAGGAATGCCATCCTGAGTGCCTGTGGCGCTGCCATTTGCTTCCCGAATGCAGGGTCACGGTGAATGTAGGGAATGGAGTTTGGTTGACGTTTGCCTGGTCGGAGCACCAGCCAATATCTCGCCTGGGCTGCTGGCGCCCTGCACAGCAAGTTAGTGATGTTGCCTTGTGGAGCAAGATTGCAGCAAAAGGACTTAGAAAAGCGAATCGCAATTTCTTTTGATCAGAATTACATCCAATTTCTTGCCTGCCCCCACAATAGCAGTACAATGTCACTCTGTCAACGCAAAGCATAGTTCCCCTCTTTTACTTTTTAAAAAGCTGCATTTATATAATGCTTTTCACAACTACTGGACACCTTCACAGCCAGTGTGGTACTTTCTGAAGTGTGTAGTCAGCGTCGTAATGTGGGAAACACAGCAAAATTTGCCCACAATGCGGTGAATGACCAGATAATCTGGTTTCTTTTTTGAACGTTGACCAAAGAGGATAGATATCGGCCAGGAAAACATGGGTATTTCCCCTGCTCTTAGACGAGAGTACAATAGTGCCAAGGAATCTTTTATGGCAGCTGAGCTCTTGGTTTAAGGCCTCATCCGAAAGACAGCACCTCACACCTTTGGTCCTGCCCCGCACACAAGCTCACGTCAGCTTACACAAGGTGGACCAGTGGTAGTCAGGCTTTTCAGGCCTTGAGAGAACTCCACTGAGTACCGAGGTATTTATTCACAAACTGCTTCAGGTAAATTGAAACGGCCTGGGAGTGGAGTAGGAGACCTTAATTGGCAATGAGTTACTGGAAATGCGATGGATGGAAAACACTTTTATTTGCTGCTTCTTCCTGAGTAACCAGAATATGCTTTTCAAGTCATGCCTTCTGTGGTATGTTTCAGTGACTGGTTTTGCATTGCTCTATAATTGGAAGGCTCCTGTGATGACTGGATAAAGGGTGATGATGCCAAGATAAGACAAGTTTGAGGCAGCTTTGCAGATTGGGCCGCATATTTGTGGCCTGGCAGATGCACAGTACGTCCTCTCCGTGACTTTGACTCATCCTTGCTAACACAGCCTGTAGCTGGAGAGCAGAGCCGGAGCTGGCTGACTTTTGGCCGAGGAGTTCATTGGTTTTTTTTTGTTGCCCAGAGTGTGTATTTATTGGAACCCGCTCTAGCATTCCTTCCCTCTGGCTTCCTCAGCACGTTGCAAATGCTTAAGCGGTTTGTGGCGCTCCGTGGCCACTTGATGTGCGAATGGACGGAGGAATCAAGGCCTGATTTTATAACAACAGTTAGGATTAATAGTCTCAGGGCTACGACCGGCAATGTGGGAGCGCTGCACTACAAGGTGACCAACTCTCGGGGGGAAAATGAAGGGCCAGCCAGCCATGGGGGTCTGGCTGTCCAGGCAGATGGGGGTGGGGGGGGGGGGGGGGCTGCTATTGTGAGAGGTATCGGCGGGGTGAGTAGGGTTGTGGGGGAGGTTTTTTTCTGCCAGAACTGCGAGAGTGTGCAAACAGTGGGGGAGAGCGTACAGTTTTTAAAAAACGTACTATTTGTTGGGATGTGGGTGTTGCTGGCTAGGCCAGCATTCGTTGCCCATCCCGAATTGCCCCTGAACTGAGTGGCTTGGGAGGCCATTTCAGAGGGCCGTTCAGAGTGAACCACATTGCTGTGAGTCTGGAATCATGTGTAGGCCAGACCGGGTAAGGATGGCAGATTTCAAATTATTGTTCATGGGATCTTGCTGTGTGCCAATAGGCTGCTGCATTTCCTACATTATAACAGTGACTACTAAAATGCTTCAAAGCAGAAAGTACCTTGGGATGTCCTCTGGTCATACAGAGCACAACACAAATACAAGCTTCTCTTTTTATGCAAGCCTCGTCTTTTATTTACGGGACTTAAGAATGACAAGCACAGCAGTACTGGAAAAAGACACGGCGGATGAGTTTAAATGATCTATTGGTGAAGACTTTGAAGATTCCTGCGCCTTGCGACACAAGAGACAGACAAAGCACGTGCCTATGTCATAGCTAGTTTAGACTGGAACAAGGTGTCTCTCTCTCTCTCTTTCTCTCTCTCTGATTGTGTCTGTGACTCAGGCCTGTGTGGTTATCCTGCATCTTAAGAATCAGTTGTTTACATCGGATTTAGAAGCAGGAGTTGGCTATTTGGCCCTCCGAGCCTGCTCCGCCACTCGAGAAGATCGTGGATGGTCTGGTTGTGACCTTAACTCCACTTTCCCTTCTGTCCCCCCCTTTAACCCTTGACTCCCTCGCCTATCAAAAACCAATCTAACTCGGCATTGCATATATTCAATGATTTGGCTTCCATTGCTCTCTGGGGCAGAGGATTCCAAAGACTAACAATCCTCTGAGAGAAAAAAACATCTCCTCGTCTCCGTCTTATTCTTAACATGTGTCCCCCAGTTCTAGTCTTTAACACAAGAGGGAACGTCATCCCTGCATTCACCCTGTCAAGTCCCCTCAGGATCTTATATGTTTCAATAAAATCACCTCTCGTTCTTCTAAACGCCAGTGGGTTTCAACCCAACCTGCTCAACCTTTCTTCACAGGAATGAGTCCAATGATCCTCCTCTGAACTGCTAATGCAATCAATGAATGGGACCAAACGTGTACACAATGCTCCAGATGTGGTCTCACCAGGACCCTGAGCAGCTGCAGCAAATCTCGTACAGGATAAAGACTCCTTACTCTCCCTTGCACTCCCCCACAGCCTCACTCCGCCCTTCAAAACTCCTTTGACTCCCTCCACACTATTCCTCCCCCATCTCCCCTCCCCCGTATCTGTGATGACACAGGTTATCTGAAAAATCACAGATTTTAATTACAGCCATGCTAATTTTCCATGATCATAACCAAACAGTAACCAGGTTAGATATCACCAGAATTATACTAGTTTTACAGTAGCACAGTGGTTAGAACTGTTGCTTCACAGCTCCAGGCTCCCAGGTTCGATTCCCTGCTGGGTCACTGTCTGTGCGGAGTCTGCACGTTCTCCCCGTGTCTGTGTGGGTTTCCTCCGGGTGCTCCAGTTTCCTCCCACAAGTCCCAAAAGACGTGCTGTTAGATGAATTGGACATTCTGAATTCTCCCTCAGTGAACCCGAACAGGCGCCAGAATGTGGTGACTAGGGGCTTTTCACAGTAACTTCATTGCAGCATTAATGTAAGCCTACTTGTGACAATAAAGATTATTATTAAATTAGTCATTGGTTAACAGTAACTAAACAGTAATTACACTGGTCATCCATTATCACGCGGAGATCTGGTATGGCCATTGCAGTTACCGATGATCAAACTGGTACCTACATTAATCAGTGATTGGATGGCTTTCGACCCAGAATTTTCCCATGGGCTTCAGACCCTGACATTAGGGTCAAAGGTCCCGGACCCATACTTACCAGGGCGGGGCTGGTCAGAGGAATATTCATGGAGTCGGCCTCCCAATCAAAGAGCAGGGAACTTTTCAGCCTTGGTAGCCCCGCTGGGTGAGTTGGGCACTGCTCAGGGGGATGGGGGGCAGAGAGAGTCGCTAAACATGGAGGCACCCTCAGAGGGGTAAGTTTCAAATAAAATGTCAGAGAGGCCAAGCAGGAAGGGTGTAGGGATCAGAGGGGAAACATCTCCAGTTGGCTCATTAGGGTCGCAGGGATAGTCTCCCTGCCCGTGTTCACTCGTCCCCAACCCATTTTTGGGGGGCGAACATGGATGCCAAAAAATGCCAGTCCCACCCTGCCGTGGGAACTGTAGCGTGCGGGACGGACAATTCTGCGGACAATTGAAAGGTCCACTCACTTCAGGCGGGAATGTCTGGTCCCTGGGTGAGTGGGACTGAAAATTCCCACCCGGAGTGTCCGGCTGTTATGACAGACTACACTCCCCCCATGCCCCCTCCCTGGTGCAGGCTGCTGAAAGGAGGCCAACTTCATTAAGCTGGCGGCCTCCACATACAGCAAATGCGAGCAGAGATAGTGGCGTAGTGGTATTGTCGCTGGACTAGTAATCCAGAGACCCAGAGCAAGATCTGACGACATAGGTTCAAATCCCGCCTGTCTAGTTGGTGAACTTTGAATTCAGTAAAAATCTGGAAATAAAAGCCTAATGATGACCATGAAACCATTGTAGATTGTCGTAAAAACTCATCTGGTTCACTCATGTCATTCAGGGAAGGAAATCTGCCATCCTTACCTGGTCTGGCCTACATGTGACTCCAGACCCACCAGAGTATGGTTGACTTTGAAATTGAGGACAGTCAGGCCTAGCCAGGGACACTCACATCCCCTAAAATTAATTTTTTTAAATAACCTCTAAATGACCCCTGATAGACGCCCTTCCTGCCCCCATTGAATATGTCCATGACAAATAAAATACATTTGAATGAATTGTAAACTGTATAAACACTCACAATCCTCTGCAAGGAAATGAAAACCATACCAGTAGGTGACACCCCCAGTGAAGAATAGGCAGATCACAGAATTGTTACCGTGCAGGAGGACACCATTCAGCCCATCATATCTGCACCGCCTATCCAAACGAACATCATGATTTAATGCCATTCTTCTGCCTTTTCCCCCATACCTCTACACATTGTTTCTATTCAGGTAACCATCCAACAACACCCTCTTGAATGCCTGCTACAAGCTTGAATATAATATTCTTCTGCAAGGTACCCAATTTCCTGAAAGTTATGATTTGCGCAAAACGACAAACACTTTTGGATTATTGACCAGCTCCTGAGGATTTCTGCCCGGGCCAGGAGGTGATTTTTTTTGCCTGTGTCGTGAAAGTCCCTGACTTGACATTAAGCCTCACTGCCCCCCCCCCCCCCCCCCCCCCCCCAACCCCTCGGCTTGTTCCCTGGGCTTGTTGCTGAGTAATTCACACCCTGTCAATCAGCTGGATAGAAATATTGTTCTGTTCCCCGTGAATGTGGGAAAAGCATTCGACACGGTCAAGGTTTTAAAGTATTTTTTAATTGAAATTGAAGATCAGGGCTGTCAGTGTAGGAGAGTGAGGGGATATTTAAGCAACCCAATGTCAAAAGCTTCCAGGTATGATTACCACCCATACAGTTTTCAAGCAGACAGTCTGGCTTTTTTTTCTGAATTTGCTGTCTGGAAAATCCTGCAGTTGACACCAAAGTTCACTGTTCACCATAGAATCCTTTTCTTCCACCCCCTTACCCCTCGATTTGTGTGGAGTTGGGCACATTTTGGTGCCCGCATGGGGCCACGTTTAATGATCTCAGCGGTGGTCCTGTCCATTAGCTGGAAAGCCATTAGCAACCCCCACAATCGGCCATTCCTGAGAACCTCAACGCGACTAAAATCCAATCAGGCGCCTGCCAGGTCAGCCCAAGGGTTCCCGGGTCCTCCAGCAGAGGCTGGCTCGTCCCCGGCACTGTACCGGCAGCGCCACTGGGAGTGTTGCTCACTTCCGAGACTGCAAGAGGCTCCAGATCGGGTGGCCCAGAGGAGAGGTTCGCCTGGGACAGTCAGGGAGGCCTGGGATCTTTGGGTTAGTTTAAAGTGTGTGGGGGGGGGGGGGTGAATCCATGGAAGTGGGTCTTGCCACTGCTGGGTCCCTGATTGGGTGCAGGGTGCCCAATGGAATCCCCAACCAGGCCGCTTGCACAAGGGGCTGGTTTAGCACAGAGCTAAATGGCTGGCTTTGAAAGCAGACCAAGGCAGGCCAGCAGCACGGTTCAATTCCCGTACCAGCCTACCCGAACAGGCGCTAGAATGTGGCGACTAGGGGCTTTTCACAGTAACTTCACTTGAAGCCTACTTGTGACAATAAGCGATTTTCATTTTCATTGCAGTGCCACTGGTAGAATATCAGCGGTGGTTACTTCAGGGATTAATTTGTCCACAAGGCAGGAAAGCCACTCTGACCTTTGACCCAGGCTTATGGGATGGTGGTAGGTAGGGCAATAGGCCCTCCAGTTTGACCGTTTCTGCCCCTGTAAAACGCTCCCAGAGTGAACGCCAAATTCCACCCATCATCTTCCAGAAAATAGCACGAAACAGAAACCTCTCAAAGCACCAAAGAAGCCTGAATTGGACACCATACTCTAGCTGATCAGGCTATACCAGTGTTTTATAATGGTGCATCGTAACTTCTTGGATGGGTTCAAGTTGAGCAAACTAATTTCAACAAATTGTGACCCTTTTCGTCTCAACAACTTAGGGTTGGAGAAACATAAAGATATATCTGGCCGGATTTTTCATGTGGGATCAGGAGACCCCAGATGGATTCCGGGTATGGACTGGGTTTCCCACTCCCTCCCCTCCCCCGCTGACCCTTTCAAAACTGGAAACGGTGCCGGAAGTCGTTTCAGGGTCCTGACATCTCCAGGGATACAAAGCCAGTGCCCACCATGTCCCAACTCCACGGCCCTTTGACAATTTTGGCCACTGTCTCTCTGCCAGCGCTTTCCTGTGACCCCAGAGGATGTTCAGCAAAAGTCCAGGGTAACTCTCCATCCCAGGCCAAGTTGTACAGCAGATGAAAAGTAATGGAAACAAAGTAAAATGCTGTACAAAATCTAATAAAGCCTTTAATTTTACTTTGACTGTTAAGCCCTTCTGAACATAGGACGTGGGAACATAGGAGCAGGAGCAGGCCATTCAGCCTGTCAATACAATCATGGATGATCATCCACTTCACTGCCTTTTTCGTCCTTACACCGTCCCCATAATCCCTTTCTGTCATTGGCATTTAAAAATCTGTCACTCTCTGCTTTAAACACACTCAATGACTGAGCTTCCACACCCCTCTGGGGGGAGAGAAATCCCAAGATCCGCCCTCTGATTAAAATAATTCCTCAACATCTCAGTTCTAAGTGGCTTCCTCCTTATTTTGAAATTGTGCCCCCTGGGTTTAGACTCCTCTGCCAGGGGACACATCTTTCCTCCACCTGCCCTGTCCATCCCTTTCAGTATCTTGTAGGTTTCAATTAATCCCCTCTCATTCTTTGAAACTCCAGAGAATACAGGTCCAGTTTCCCCAATTTCTCTTCATTTGACTGTCCTGCCATCCTGGGAACAAGTCTGGTGAAACTTCATTAATCCCCCTCTATGGCAATAATACTGTTCCGAAGGCATGGGAACCAACACTGTACACAGGATTCCAATTGCGGTCTAATCAAGATTTCTATACAGTTGAAGCAAGCCTATGCTATTCTTGTTCTCAAATCCTCTTGCCATAACGGATAACATACCATGAGCCTTCCTAATTGCTTGGTGTTAGCTTTTGGGGGACTTATTGACGTGGACACCCAGGTCTCTTTGAAGATCTACACTTTCTGACCTCTTACCACCTAAGAAATACCCTGTTCCTCCTACCACGTGTTTCCACGTTATATTCCATCTGCCGTGTTCTTGCCCATTCACTGGCTGGGATTCTGCGACCCCCGTCGGTTGGAGAATCCCCGGGGAAAGGCACGAATCCCGCCCCGACGGCAGCTGCCCTATTCTCCGGCGCCGCTTTTCGGGCGGCGCCGGGATTCCCGCCACGCCGGTCGGGGGCCGTTGACAGCGACCCCCCCCAGCGATTCTCCGGGCCTCGATGGGCCGAGCGGCCGCCCAGTTTTGGCCAGTCCCGCCGACGTGAATTACTCACCTCACGTACAGCGGGACCTGGCAGGTGAGTGTGCGGGGGCGGTCCTCGGGGGGGGGGTGCACGGGGGGATCCGATCCCCGGGGGGGCGGCCCCCACGGTTACCTGGCCCGCGATCGGGGCCTACCGATCTGCGGGCAGGCTTGTTCCGTGGGGGTCTTCTTTCTTCCGTGCCGGGCCCCTGTAGGACTCCGCCATATTGCCCGGGGGCCGGCGCGGAGTAGAGAACCCCCGCGCATGCGCGGAAATACACCGGCCTGTCTGCGCATGCGCGGAAATACGCCGGCCGATCCGCGCATGCGCGAGATGACGCCGGCCCTTTGGCACTGCCTGGAGTGGCGCCAACCCCTCCAGTAACCATCTAGCCCCAGAAAATTCAGAGAATTCCTTCTTTTCGGGAGCTGTTGATGCCGGAGTGGTTGGCGCTGGTTTTCCCGCCGGCATGGGGACTTAGTCCCCAGAAGGGAGAATCCCGCCCACTATGCCTGTACAAATCCTCTTGAAGCTACTTTGCATTTTCTTCACAACACATATTCCCACCTCGCGTTGTGTCATCTGCAAACTTGGAAATATATTACATTTGGTCCCCACACACAACTCAAGAAATGACAAACCTCTTTCCATCCAAACATACTGATTCCGAGGAGTAAGGGAGTAGATACATTCCGTCCCTGATAAGGTGTCTAACGGTTGTTACTTTAGGGCCTAAAAAGTGCTTCGTTTAGCTCAAATTATCCTAAAAAGACAGAATAGTTCAAAATTAGAGCAATAGGTGAAGCGAGTCATTTCCCATTGCTGCGAGGCAGTGGCAAGATGAGTGGTATTTTCAACTAATAGGATGCTGCAGTCAAACTAAAAAGACGTTCTGCCTATCACACAAATGAGTAATGTGGTATATCAATTTCAATGCTGGTGTGATGCCGGGTTTGTAGGCCGAATGTCACATTAATGTAGCAAACCGCAATTCCTTTTGGCTGTTCAGGTAGGCAGTATATCCATCATATTTAACCAGAGTTTGTTGCAAAACCCAGAACATAATGGGCTGGATTCTCTGCTGTCGGGATTCTCCGTTGCGCCAGCAGCGTACCCACGCCTGGGGATTTCCCAACGGTGTGGGGTTGCCCACAATGGGAAATCCCATTGGCCGGCTGGTGGGACGGAGAATCCCACTGCCAGCGGGGGCCGCGCTTCTGGTGCGGCGGGACGGAGAATCCCGTCCAATACATCCACTGGCTCCTCTTTATCAATTCTGTTAGAAACATCCTCAAAAATCGCCAATAGGATTTCTTGTCCGTATCTCCCTGTTCACTCTGCCCAATCAGATCGTTATTATTCAGATGTCAATCACATCCTTTAGAATAGATTCGAACATTTTCCCTAATGCTGTATTATAATTTCCCGGGGGGGGGGCCTCCGATGGGGTCCGGCCCCAGAACCCCGGCGCCATATTGGCGAGGGGCCAGAGCGCTCCACGAGGTTACCGCGCATGCGTCAGTTGGCACTGGCACCACTGCGCAAGCGCTAGTTGGCGCCGGCCCAACTGCGCATGCGCGGGACCCAAGGCGCCATGTCTTTTACGCGGCACCGGGTCTCTCACCCCACGCCAAGGCCCCGCCCCCGTAAATCACATGGCACCCCTGCTCGCCCCACGGAGGGCGGAGAACAGGGGTCTGGGAACGGGCGCCAACGCCGGAGTAAAACACTCCGGCTTTTACTCCGGCGTCGGCACTTAGACTCCCGTTGGGAGAATCCCGCCCAATGTTTCGGGCCTTATCAACCTTCAATCCCATTAATGTCTCCAATACAACCTTCTTACGAGTAATAATTCCTCCAATTTCTCATTCTCTCTCGTTCCTTGTGTCTCTAATTCTGGGAGATTTCTTGCATCTTCGTCAGTGAAGACAGACACAAAGTAATCGGTTAGCTTCTCACCCATGTCTCTATTCTCCGTTATAAATTCTCTTGACTCTGCTTGTCAAGGACCCACATTTGTCTTCGCTAAACATTTCCTTTTTACATATCTATAAAAGCTTTTACAATCCATTTTTATGTTTTTTTGCTAGTTTACATTCATATTCTATTCTCCCTTTCTTTATCGGATTCACAGGCCTCCTTTGCTGCATTCTAAAATCCTCATCACCCTCAGGTTTACTACTATTTCTGGCAACTTTATGGGTCTTTTCATCTTATACAATCCTTAACTTCCTTTGTCAGCCACGGATAACTGCCTTTTCTCTTTGGGTTGTTGTGCCTTGAAGGGATGTATTGTTGCTGTGAATTGAGTAATAATTATTTAAAGACAATCCATTGCCTATGTACAGTCATACCTTTTAATGTATTTTTCCAAACGACTTCAACCAATTTGCCCCTTTATAATTTCCTTTGTTCAAATTCTGGCTTCAGATTGAACTTCCTCTCTTTCAAACATAATGTAAAATTATATCATATTATGGTCACTCATCCCTAAAGGTGCTTTGACAACAAGATTATTGATTAGCCCTTTCTCATTGCATAACTCTAGATCTAAAATAGCCTGTTCTCTAGTCAGTTCCTCAACATACTACTTTAGAAAACCATCCTTAACACACTCCAGAGGTTTGTCCTCCATTTACCCAGACCATATGCGCTTGAAGTCACCCATAGTTACTGTATTAGCCAAGCTACATGCTTCTCTAATCTCCTGATTAATACCATGCCCCACACTATCACTCCTGTTGGTATCCTACACACAATTCCCATCAATGTTTGTTGTTCCTTGCTGTTTGTCAACTCCACCCAAACAGATTCCACATGTTGTTCTGATCTGAGATCCTCCGTCACGAATGTACTGAGCCTATCCCTTATTATCAGCGCAAAACCTTTTCCTTTTTGCCTGTTCTTCTGAAATGTTGAATATGCTTGAATATCCAATTCCTGGCCTCGGGTACCCTGCAGCCACATTTCCATAATGGCAATTAGATCATACCCATTTACCTCTATTTGTGCCTTTAGATCATCCAACTTGTTGCAAATGCTGCATTGCAATCAGGTAGATTTCCCTTCATTTTGTCTTTTTGACGTTATTCTGCATTCGAAGCCGAGCTGATGCTCACCTTTGCTTTGCCTGCCTTCCAATTTCGTTTGCAGCCTTCCTACTTCCTGTTACCAGCTTTATTTCCTTCAAATTTGAACTCCCCCCTCAGACTCCCATTCCCCTAACAAGCTAGTTGAAACCCTCCACAACAGCACAAGCAAATCTCCCTGGAAGAATATTAATCCCGGTGCTGTTAAGATGCACAACAGTGTCTCCACCGCCAGTCAAGTTCCAAAACCCAGAGCTCAAATTTCTGCAACCGGTGAGAATTCATAGAATATAGAATTTACAGTGAAGAAGGAGGCCATTTGGCCCATCGAGTCTGCACCGGCCCTTGGAAAGAGCACCCTACTTAAGCCCCCCGCCTTCACCCTATCCGCTTTATCCCCGTAACCCAGTAACCCCACCTATCCTTTTTGGACACTAAGGGCAATTTTGCATGGCCAATCCACCTAACCTGCACATCTTTGGACTGTGGGAGGAAGCTGGAGCACTGGGAGCAAACCCACGCAGACATGGGGGAGAACGTGCAGACTCCGCACAGACAGTGACCCAAGTCGGGAATCAAACCTGGGTCCATGGAACTGTGAAGCAACTGTACCAACCACTGTGCTACCGCGCTGCCCTGCATATTCCTGCAGATGTGTTCATCCAAGACACATGATGAGTCCTTGATCTCCCACATACCACAGGATGAACATTCCACTCGACTGAGCTGAGCTGCCACACCATAACTTTAAAAACAATTAATTACAATTGGAACGGGTGGAATAACTTACTAGTTATTCACCAATCAACAAGGAAGACTGAAAAATGGTAGAAAAAGAATGGAGCACCCCACCCTGTCACCAGCCAAACTCCCACGTTGCACTCTGTGCACTAGAAGCAGCGCTCAAGGCAGACGAAGCAGCTCTAAGGGAGTCCTGCTTTTATATTCTCTGAAAAATAACTGGTTCAAGTTTCTGTAAGCCAGTTTAAACCAGCTCCTTAATTAACTATCTGCTCTCAAAGAGCTTGTTATACCCCTGTTTTAAGACTGAAATAAAACTTACCTTCTTTAAACTTAAGGAGTAACTTTTCAGTGTCCGAAGATCAGGAAAGGTGCTGTATAAAGGTGCGAGTCTGTCTTTCCTAAATGCCAGCATTGCTTTTTATACCGGCAACTGTGACAATCCAACCTGACCTTTGAACCCAGATGTGCCTCCTCTCGTAATGTTCCCCACATAACTGGGACTGCATACTTCATTGGCTGTAAAAGTCGTTGGCACATCCTGAATTTGGAAAAAGATGTTTTCCAAATACAAGTCTTCCTTCTTCTCTGCTGGATTTGGGAACTGGTGTAATTGCGAATAGGAGCAATGAGACCCGACAACCACTTATATTTATACAGCACCTTTAATGCAATGAATCATCCTGAGGCCCTTCACATGGTAGCACAGTGGTTAGCACTGTTGCTTTGCAGCGCCAGGGACCTGGGTTCGATTCCCGGGTCCCTGTATGTGTGGAGTCTGCACGTTCTCCCCGTGTCTGCGTGGGTTTCCTCCGGATTCTCCGGTTTCCTCCCACTCGTCCCGAAAGACGTGCTTGTTAGGTGAATTGGACATTCTGAATTCTCCCTCCGTGTACCCGAACAGGCGCCGGAATATGGCAACTAGGGGATTTTCACAGTAACTTCATTGCAGTGTTAATGTAAGCCTACTTGTGACAATAATAAAGATTATTATTACAGGGGCATTCTTAAAACAAAGTCCGGCACTGCGTGACATGAGATATTAGGGCAAATGACCAAACGTTTGGTCAGAGAAGGAAATTTCAAGCAGTGCCTTAAAAGGAGCAAAGCGAAGTGGGGAGGTATAAACAGGTGAGCATGAGGCAGGCCGGTAGTAAAAGGTTTTGAGCTCAGCACCCGAGCTGGCTTGACCATGCTGGTGCTCAGAGTCCTGATCGCTGCCACTGAAAGAAAGTTTTGCCAAAGCTCCGTGTCCGGCTGACCGAGGGTGTTTATGGATTCAGACCGGTGACCTCACTCCCCTCTGTGTTCTGGGCAGCCCCTCAGCTTTGATCTGTCAGTCTAATCATCAATCTGGTCAGCATCTCCGGACCTTGCAGGTCACCGCGCTGTCGTTCTGCTACTTCACCCACCGCTGGTGCAATGACAGTAATATTCTCAGTTGGATGCTAGCTGTAAATAAAGCCCAGGGCACCTTTTAGAAGCAGTCGTGTTCTGTTACCCTCTTGCATGATTGAACTGGGGTTTAAACTACTGTGACTAATTAATTAAGTGTTCGTAAAATCACATGAGCGTCAACAGTTACATTCCCAAATGACGACCTTGACATCTCTTAGAACACGCTCCATCTTCATTGTAACTAACCCTGGATGTAATAGTTGACAATCCTCCGGGAGTCCCCCTGGAACTAAGGTTAAACTCCAGGACATAGCTGGGAGCACCACAAGAGGAAAATTGTTCGTTATCAAAGATTACTATTTCTTGACATGCAAAGAGCCACTTGTCGTGGGTTCTAACGTGGCTGCGTAGCCTGCTTGCAGATCTGCATGGCTTTCCACAGCACGGACAGGGATGAATCGTCTGATTTTGTGGGGTCTGTCCAGTCTTTCTAGCTTGCCTATTGTCCTTAGCTGTTTGTATTGCTTGTAGTCTGAAGGAAACAATGCCACTACTTGAGTGCTTCAATTCCAGTCATTTCAGCTCTTTAAAGCTCCTCAGCATTGGGCGCTTTATTCTCTTATCTGGTACCCACCGCCTTCTGGATGCACCTCATGGGGAACCTGTCTACCTGCTTAATATGTGTGGTGCAGGTGGCCCATGCCCCACCTGGCTGGAAAGGTAGATGGTACCACAGCTCTGTGCACAACGAGCTTTGTTGTGGGTTTGATACTTCATTTCGTCCTCAGTCTCTTGCCTAAATGGGGCATAGGCCGAGCTTGCTCTGGCAATTCTATTTACCACCTCGTTCTCAGTGCAGACGTTTCCGGAGATTGTGCTTCCATGATAAGTGAAGCCTTCAAGATTGTGTCATTAAACTGGTATATTTGTTTCTTCAAATATATAAAACAATAAAGAGTGGCTAAGGTAAATATTGGTCCTTTAGAGGATGAGAAGGGAGATTTAATAATGGGAGATGAGGAAATGGCTGAGGAACTATACAGGGTTTTTGGGTCGGTCTTCGCAGTGGAAGACACAAATAACATGCCAGTGACTGATGGAAATGAGGCAATGACAGGTGAGGACCTTGAGACAATTGTTATCACTAAGGAGGTAGTGATGGGCAAGTTAATGGGGCTAAAAGTAGACAAGTCTCCTGGCCCTGATGGAATGCATCCCAGGGTACTAAAAGAGATGGCTAAGGAAGTTGCAAATGCACTCGTGATAATTTACCAAAATTCATTAGACCATGGAGTGGTCCCGGCGGATTGGAAATTAGCAAATGTGACACCACTGTTTAAAAAAGGAGGTAGGCAGAAAGCGGGTAATTATAGGCCAGTTAGCTTAACTTCGGTAGTAGGGAAGATGCTGGAATCTATCATCAAGGAAGAAATAGCGAGGCATCTGCATGGAAATTATCCCATTGGGCAGATGCAGCATGGGTTCATAAAGGGCAGATTGTGTCTAACTAATTTAGTGGAATTTTCATTACCAGTGGGTAGACAACGGGGAGCCAGTAGATGTGGTATATCTGGATTTCCAGAAAGCTTTTGACAAGGTGCCACACAAAAGGTTGCTGCATAAGATAAAGATGCATGGCGTTCAGGGTAAAGTAGTGGCATGGATAAAGGATTGGAAGTCTGCAGAGTGATTTGGATAGATTAAGTGAATGGGCTAGGGTCTGGCAGATGGAATACAATGTTGACAAATGTGAGGTTATCCATTTTGGTAGGAATAACAGCAAAAGGGATTATTATTTAAATGATAAAATATTAAAACATGCTGCTGTGCTTAGAGACCTGGGTGTGCTAGTGCACGAGTCGCAAAAAGTTGGTTTACAGGTGCAACAGGTGATTAAGAAGGCAAATGGAATGTTGTCCTTCATTGCTAGAGGGATGGAGTTTAAGACTAGGGAGGTTATGCTGCAATTGTATAAGGTGTTAGTGAGGTCGCATCTGGAGTATTGTGTTCAGTTTTGGTCTCCTTACCTGAGAAAGGACATACTGGCGCTGGAGGGTGTGCGGAGGAGATTCACTAGGTTAATCCCAGAGTTATGGGTTGGATTATGAGGAGAGGTTGAGTAGACTGGGACTGTACTCGTTAGAATTTAGAAGGATGCATGGGATCTTATAGAAACATATAACATTCTGAAGGGAATAGATAGGATAGATGCGGGCAGGTTGTTTCCACTGGCGGGTGAAAGCAGAACTAGGGGCATAACCTCAAAATAAGGGGAAATAGATTTAGGACTGAGTTTAGGAGGAACTTCTTCACCCAAAGAGTTGCGAATCTATGGAATTCCCTGCCCAGTGAAGCAGTTGAGGCTCCTTCATTAAATGTTTTCAAGATAAAGATAGTTTTTTGAAGAATAAAGGAATAAAGGGTTATGGTGTTCCGGTCGGAAAGTGGAGCTGAGTCCACAAAAGATCAGCCATGATCTCATTGAATGGCAGAGCAGGCTCGAGGGGCCAGATGGCCTACTCCTGCTCCTAGTTCTTATGATGGTTTTGTGAGGGCCACGAAGAACCCAGCACGAGTTTTAAGGATACAAAGTAATAACATTTATTTACAACAACATATATATATATATATATAACAGCAGCAGCAACTTCCCTTGCTGCACACTCCTTCCTGCTGGTTCCTAAACTGGCCAGCTTTATTTATACTAGGAATTTACTAATGGTTTCTCCGCCCCCCTCATTGGGGAAGCTCATACTCCCACAGGATTGTGGGATTGTCATTAGTCCCCAGCCAATGATAAGCAGGCAGGTTATAACATCCCTCCCGCCCCAAAGTCCAAGGAATCCACCAAAGACCCTGGCAAAGGAGGGCGTCGGACTTGTTTTGCCGCAGGCCGGGCACCATATGCACGCGGCGCGGGATCAGGCGGCGTGTAACGAGACGGAGACCGGCGCATCCGTGATGAACGGCGTAACGGTTGTACATCCATGGCCCGTGGACCCGAGGATTCCCCCTCTGATGCGTCCTGTGTCTCCGTCTCGGAGTCAGAGTCTGCTGCATCCGTCATGTCAGCGTCTCTATCTCCATTCGGTTCTGTAACGACCTGCGCAGGCTTGGAGTGAGGCACCAGTGGAAGATTGTGAGGACTACCTTCCCTTGTCTCTGGTCTCTGCAGCTGTAGAAATGAGCTCCGGGGGCGGGGAATCTTTGGAGGGGATAGTCTTCTGGACCGAACGTGGTCTACATGTTTGCGCTGGAGACGACCCTGGGCTTGCACCTGGTAAGGTATAGGGCCCGTTTGGTGAAAGATTACGCCAGGACCACACTGGGCACCACCAGCAAAATTCCGAAAGAACACTGGGTCACCGGGCGCAAACTGCCGAATCGGCCGATGCCGAGAAAATCCCTGTCCCTGCCGTTCTTGTGTGTGGCGTACTTTTGCGCCAATGTCCGGGAAAACCATACTAAGGCAGGTGCGAAGTCTCCGGCCCATTAGGAGTTCTGCGGGAGCTACCCCAGTCACCGCATGGGGGGTGGTCCTGTACGTAAACAAAAAGCGAGCCAGTCTCTCGTCCATTGATCCGGAAGACTGCTTCTTTAGGCCTCTTTTGAATGTCTGCACTGCCAAACCATTTGAAGCCGGGTAGTAAGGGGCAGTGCAGATATGGCGTATGCCGTTCATCTTCATGAACCTCGCAAACTCCTCACTCGTGAATGGAGTGCCGTTATCCGTGACCAGCACCTCGGGGAGGCCATGCGTACTAAAGGACAAATGCATCTTTTCAATTGTTGCGCAAGACGTTGTCCCCTGCATCTTATGCACCTCTAGCCATTTAGACTGGGCGTCGATTAATAGAAGGAACATGGATCCTTGAAAAGGGCCAGCGAAATCCGCATGCAAGCGTGCCCAAGGCCACCCTGGCCATTCCCAGTGATGTAGGGGCGCGGCCGGCGGAAGCTTCTGGTGCTCCTGGCAAATGGAGCAGTTTTGGGCCACCTTCTCAATGTCGGTGTCGAGGCCTGGCCACCAGACATAACTCCGGGCCAACATTTTCATTTTGGTCACACCTGGATGCCCATTGTGCAAGTCTCTTAGTATCAGCTCCTGGCCTTTTTCCGGGACAATCACACGCGTCCCCCACAAAAGGATGCCGTCTTCCATGCTGAATTCTGACAGCTTGGAGGAAAATGCCCGCAACTCGCCTGGGAGCTGTCTATGTTGCCCACCATACAGGACTATGTGCCGAACCTTTGACAGGACTGGCTCCGTCTGGGTCCACTCACGGATCTGTGATGCCGTGACAGGCAAGGTGTCCATAACATTTAGGGTTGCAACCACCTCACCGGTCGTGATGGTCGACATGGGGCTGGTCGATAAAGGCAATCGGCTCAGTGCGTCGGCATTTGCTATCTGCGTACCTGGTTTGTGCTCCAGAGAATACTCGTATGCAACAAGCAACAAAGCCCAGCGCTGGATCCGTGCAGAAGCAATGGGCGGTATTGGCTTATCCTCTCTGAAAAGTCCCAGCAGAGGCTTATGATAAGGCATGATAGTGAAATGGCGGTCATACACGTACTGGTGGAAGCGTTTCACCGCAAAAAACACTGCCAGGCCCTCCTTCTCGATCTGCGCGTACTTTTTCTCCGCTGCAGTCAATGTGCGGGAGGCGAAAGCTATCGGTCGCTCGGCCCCGTTCTCCATCTTGTGGGACAGGACGGCCCCAATACCATATGGGGATGCATCACGTGACGAGCAAAGGCTTTCCAGGATCATAGTGGGTTAGTAACCCAGATGACGAGAATTGTTGCTTTACCCGCCGGAAAGCGGTTTCTTGCGGCTGACCCCAAACCCAGGTGTGATTTTTCTTTAGCAAAAGGTGCAACGGGGCCAGCGTAGTTGCCAGATTGGGGAGGAACTTCACGTAATAGTTTACGAGACCGAGAAAAGAACGAAGATGCGAAGTGTCAGTCGGGGCGGGGGCCTGTTGAATCCACGCACCTTCTCTGCGATGGGGTGCAAACCTTCGCGGTCCACCCGATAACCTAGGTAGACTACTTCCTTTGCCTGAAATACGCACTTTGTGCGACGTAAACGGACTCCAGCCTCCGAAAAGCGTCTAAGGACAGCCTCCAGATTTTCCAAATGTTCCTGCTCCGATGTCCCTGTAATCAAAACGTCATCTAAGTAGACAGCAACACGTGGTAAACCTCTCAAAATGCCCTCCACAACACGTTGAAAAATAGCGCAGGCAGAGGATACTCCGAAGGGCAACCGTGTATATTCATACAGGCCCCGGTGTGTATTAATCGTTACATATGGTCGGGAGGCAAGGTCCAGCTCCAACTGTAGGTAGGCGTGACTCATATCTAATTTTGTGAAGGAGAGTCCGCCTGCATGCTTCGCGCAGAGATCCTCTATGCGAGGCATTGGATATCGGTCGAGTCGGGAAGCCGTATTCACTGTAAGATTATAGTCGCCACACAAGCGAACTGTGTCATCTGGCTTCATTACAGGTACAATTGGTGCTGCCCAGTCAGCAAAACGGACGGGCCTGATAATACCCAAACTCTCCAAACGAGTGAGCTCCCCTTCTACCTTCTCGAGCAAGGCGTAAGGCACCGGGCGCGCCCGGAAATAGCGCGGCGTGGCTCCTGGTTCGATTTGGATACGGGCTATGGCCCCTTTTATTTTCCCCAAACCAGGCTGGAATACATCTGGGTATCGTCCTAGCACCTCAGTCAACCCTCCAGAAACTGTTTGGAGGATGTGCTGCCATTGCAACCGCAAATGGCGCAACCAGTCCCGACCCAACAGGCTGGGCCCATGGCCGCGCACCACGATAAGTGGGAAACGCCCCTCCTGGCATCCATAAACAACAGGGGTCATTTTAGTTCCTGCAATGCCCAGTGGTTCCCCCGTGTAGGTGGCCAACCTGGCCTGTGAGTCGGTTAATGTAAGGGTCTGTATACCCTGCTTGATGCGCTCGAATGTCCTCTGGGCGATCACGGAGACCGCTGCGCCAGTATCCAACTCCATCTCAAGCGGGTGGCCATTGACCCGTACTGTCACCTTAATGGGGGCCACACGGGGAGCTGCCACACAATGCAGCTGCAGG
This sequence comes from Scyliorhinus torazame, assembly GCF_047496885.1. NCBI lineage: Eukaryota > Metazoa > Chordata > Chondrichthyes > Carcharhiniformes > Scyliorhinidae > Scyliorhinus > Scyliorhinus torazame. The sequence goes on from NC_092707.1 coordinate 388,809,244, forward strand.
CAGTCGTCCTCTGTCTCCACGTCCTCGGGAGTAGTCGCCGCAGGTTCATCCACATGGAAGGTACGTCCCCTGGGCTGGTGATGCACCCATCTTATACCATCACATGATATATTAATGATTTGGACGAGGGAAATCAATGTATGTTTCCAAATTTGCAGCTGATACAAAGTTGGGTGGAAGGGTGAGCTGTGAGGAGGATGCAGAGATGCTTCAGCGGGATTTGGACAGGCTGAGTGAGTGGGCACATGCATGGCAGATGCAGTATAATGTGGATAAATGTGAGGTTATCCACTTGGTAGCAAAAATAGGAAGGCAGGGCAGCACGGTGGCGCAGTGGGTTAGCACTGCTGCCTCATGGTGTCAAGGTCCCAGGTTCGATCCCGTCTCTGGGTCACTGTCCGTGTGGAGTTTGCACATTCTCCCCGTGTCTGTGTGGGCTTCGCCCCCACAACCCAAAGATGTGCAGGGTAGGTGGATTGGCCACGCTAAATTGCCCCTTAATTGGAAAAAATGAATTGGGTACTCTAAATTTTCAAAAAACATTTTAAAAATAAAAAAAATAGGAAGGCAGATTATTTTTTGAATGGTTGTAAATTGAGACAGGTGGATATTCAGCGAGACCTTGGTGTCCTCGTGCATCAGTCGCAGAAAGTAAGCGCACAGGTACAGCAGGTAGTAAAGGCAAATGGTATGTTGGCCTTCATAGTGAGAGGATTTGAGTATAGGATTAGGGATGTTTTACTGCAATTGTATAGGGCATTGGTGAGGCCGCACCTGGAGTATTGTGAGCAGTTTTGGAGTCCTTATCTGAGGAAGGATGTTTGTGCTATGGAGGAAGTGCAGCGAAGGTTTACCAGGCTGATTCCTGGGTTGGCGGGACTGACATGTGAGGAGAGACTAAATCAGTTAGGGTTATATTCATTGGAGTTTAGAAGAGTGAGAGGGGATCTCATAGAAACTTACAAAATTCTCACAGGATTTAACAATTCAGAAAGAACGTTCCCGATGGTGGGGAGTCCAGACTAGGGGTCATAGTTTGAGGATAAGGGGTGAACCTTTTAGGACTGAGGTGAGGAGAAATTATTTCCCCCAGAGAGTGGTGAATCTGTGGAATTCGCTGCCACAGGAAGGAGTTGAGGCCAAAACGTTGTGTCATTTCAAGAAGGAATTAGATATAGCTCTTGGGGCCAAAGTGATCAAGTAATTTGGGGGAGAAAGCGGGTTCAGGGTATTGAACTTGATCAGCTATGATCATAATGAATGGGGGAGCAGGCTCGAAGGGCCGAATGGCCTCCGCCTGCTTCTATTGTCTGTGTTTCTATGAACATTTACCCTGTTGAATTCCAAACCTGAAGATTGGGTGGAGACTGCGAGTTTTATTTCAATCTGTCTAAACCCTAGTCTCAAGTGGGCCCACATTGCAAACATCTCGGCTAATAACTCAAAGTGCTCTTATATTACAGTATTCCTGGACTTGTATCAATATCTTGGGAATCCTGCAATTCTGTCCAGGTTTTAAACCGCTTCCATATGACTGAGAGTGTGGGAGAGGGGGGGGGCCTATAACAGATTCAGGTGGAGGCAGCCATGTTTTAATGGGGCACTATAGCGTCGACGTGAAAAATGTTCAGCAAGCAACCAAAAGCAAGCCTTCAAAACTTATAGCACTGTCCTTTAAATTGGAATGAAATTGCCGCCGCCGCCTCCTTCTGCAACAGTGGCTGTTGTGCGTAGTTTTCAGTTCCACAGCAGTGATTGTACAACAGAGCCTCAGCTACTCCTGTTTACGTTGCGAGCTTTCCTTGCCAGTTTCCCCATTCTGACCCCCTATTGTGTGCATGGACTGAGTCAGAATGCATCGTTTTGGTCAGTTTCGGGGCCCAACCTACCGCAGTGTTAATGTGGAAATGGTGCTTTAATATACGCTTTGAGTTGGTAATTAAGCACTGCTTCCTCAATTGGGAAAGGATTAGGGACGCATTGCAAGAATACATGGACCAGTTGACTCTGGGGCTGGGATTCCCTGATTTTGTTCGCACCGCCAGCGAGAATGGAGAATTTGGTGCGCAGCCAAAACTGCCTTCACTGCAGCGGTTCCGGAAAACCTCAGCCGCGGGCGAGGTCGGAGAATTCCAGCCTGGATGTCTGGGAGGAACTGGGAGAGTCTTGGAAATAAACCCGTTTTAAGGTAAGGCTAGCTTCAGATTCATTCTTCCTCAACGTGCAATTATTGGAACTAACACAAAGAATGCGGACAAACTCTTTGGAAAATTGCCTCACAATCACTTTGACTGTTTTCTTCGGTTTCCTGCCCATGATTACTGTTTTTACCCATAGCCAAGGTGTCAAGTCAAGCAGTTAATTAATCCTTTGAGTGCTACACAGAGCGAGAATATTTAATCATTTTTTTCAGGCACTGTATTGTTTGATTAAGTGGAGGGCTGGCACTGTTTGGAGTGCAGTAACAATGAGGATAATTTTCAGTCAAGTATATGGCTCTGCAGTCATACTAATAGCTGATTCAAACCACTGGTTGAATGGCCCATCTCTGACCCTTTACATTGATTCTCCCATCGCTGTGTTACAAATAAGTGTGGGCCCATTGAAAGCCTCCTGATTGACCATCAGTGCATCTTTCAGATGAGACATTAAACTGAGGCCTCATATCCCACAGTGCTCTTTTGAAGGGGAGCAGGAGAGTTATCCCTGGAGTCCTGGCCAATATTTATCCCTCAATCAACATCACTAAAACCAGGTTCACTGGCCATTGTCACATTGCTGTTTGTGGGAGCTTGCTGTACGCAAATTGCCAGATGAGTTTCCTGCCTTACAACAGCAACTATACTCTTAAAACAAATGGGCCTCGAGATGTCCATGGGTCATGACAGGCACTTTATAAATATAATGTAGAAATACAAATATTTCTTCCCATGCTGTTGCGGCCTAACGATTTTGCGAGTGCGCCTATAAGTTTTGCCATGCCATAGATTGGCAGGTTATGGCATCCGCCTCAGTACGATACGAGGAGTGTCTGGCGTGGGGCTTGAACCCACAACCTTCTGACTTGAATGCGAGAGTGCTGCCCACTGAGCCGTGACCATCACTGCAGCAGTGTGAAGAATGCTCGCTACAAATCGGCACCTCACTTCACACTGTCACTGGGCTGGTAATTCAGAGGCCCAAGCTGATGCTCTGGAATGTGGGTTCAAATCCCACCTTGGCTGCTGGAATTCAATTTACTTCATAAAGTCTGGAGTAGAAAGCCAGTCTCAGTTTCATGGTCACCATTACTATCATCGATTGCCGTAAAAAAAAGCACCTGGTTCACTGATGCTCCTTTAGGGAAGGAAATCTGCCGTTCTTACCTGGTCTGGCCTACATGTGACTCCATATCTTAACTGCCCTCTGAAATGACCGAGCAAGACACTCAGTTCAAGGGTCATCAGGGGTGGGCAACGAATGCAGTCCTGGCCAGTGACACTCACATCCCATCAAAGAATAAAGAAAAACCGTTCACGTGAACAGAATATCAGTTGCCGATTTGACGTGAGTGTGCTTTTGGCTAGTGTGGCTTAGTGGGTAGCACTCTCACCTCTGAGTCAGAAAGTTGTGAGTTCAAATCCCACTCCAGGGACTTGGGGGGCGGGGGTGGGGGATTTCCTTACAGCCCCGAGAGTCGTGTGGATCCGCATCAGGATGATAGCCCCATTCGCGGTGGTCTCGAGGCCGGAAGAAGATTGGCAACTGCTGAATGGAGGTGGGCAGCCAAGTTAAATAGTTGAAGACCCCCTGAGGGTCCATTCCTCGTGCCAGCGATGGAGCAGCCTCGAACAAAATCGTCTGGGACCGGTTTGTGCAGAAAGCTCAGGAGGAACTTCTTCAATTCTCTTCAAATGGGGCCGGGCGGAGAAAGTGGTATGAGAACAGCCAAGTAAAATAGGGCTGACTTTAACCCATTGAAAGCCCCATGAAAGTCTACTCAGAATTAAAAGTGGGCCAGCTATGTTTTTCACTTTGGCAGGTTATTACAATGGCGTGCACAGATTTTGTTCTCTTTATCCCAGGGCCGTGACCCAGCCGAAACACAAACAGACTCACCGCCATGTACGAGGTTAAAATGTAGCCGACACACACACAAACACTGGAACCCAGACCGCAATGAAGAACAACATTAATCTGTCATCGCTTGGAGTATGTTTGGGGATATTGAAACAAAAATATGCAACATTGACCTTGTGTTGGATACCTTGAATGGCCAGCCCGGACTTGCGTAAAGAGATTGATGGATACAGGATCGAGCTGCAGGGAATTACATTCGATTCCCCGTGTTTTTATGTCATTCTGATGGAGTGTCTATTCCGTCTACCCTCCCCCCACCCCCCCCATCTCATCCGCCTCCCTCCTGTTGTTTCTTACGCTTCGTGATTAGCCCGGTACAATTTAGAGGAAATCAGCCAGTGAGCAGTTAGTAAAAACTGGCCGGGAAGCACCGCGGACGGGACGGCAAACCTGGAGAGGGACAGATAATTCCAGTCATTATCGGTTGGGATAATTCAGCCATCCCCATTGTATCGACGCCGTGGCAACTGGCCATTCAGCACGGCGACCCTGCCTGCTTTACGAGCTTCAGCCTACTCCTAGCTTCATCTTATCCGATCAGCGTAGCCCCCTTCTCTCCCTCACCTACATAACTAACTTCCCCTTCAAAGCATCTTTGTTATTAACCTCGACCTTGTGGTTGTGAGTTACACATTCTAACCAGTCTCTGAGGAGTTCCTTCCTGATTGGATTTATTAGTGACCATCTTGCATTCACGATCCTTGGTTTTAGACTCCACCGCAATGCGTCTATCATATCAAACCCCTTTATAATTTTTTAATGCCTTTGTCTGGTGATGCACCATCAATTACACACGAGGCAAGTTCTCGGAAACAAAGTAATGGTTTTAATACTCTAAGATGTAGCCTGTCTGCTGCTGAACCCAGACTGGAGACAGGGCTACAAATCAGTTAACTATATACAACACCCAGTGGGGCGGAGCCACGGAACAACAACAATATATAACACAGTGAGTAACAATGGAACAAACAGTAACAGAGAATATATACAGCGCCTAAAGTAACAGTGGAACAACAGTGGAACTACAATAACAGTGGTTCACCACATTCACCCCCTGTTAAAAAAAAAAGTCCAGCGGGGTGAAGCAAACTTATAGATTAAGTCTACCAGGAGCTTTAACCGTCCGCTGTGATCTCAGTCCTGGCACTGGTGTCGAGACCTGCGAATCCGGGAGCGTGTCAACCTCTTCATCTTCTTCTAGAAGCGTCGACAGAGAGGGAGAAGGTGTAGGCGCCAGGGCGATGGTAATGGAGGTAGACGGAGGAGGGGCGTGTGGGGAACCGGCGGGTGCCAGGTCACGGAGGGAGACTGTGTCCTGCCGCCTGTCCTGATGTGCCACGTAGGCATATTGTGGGTTAGCGTGGAGAAGCATAACCCGCTTGACCAGGGGATCGGTTTTGTGGTTCCTCGCATGCTTCCGGAGGAGGACAGGCCCTGTGGCTGTCAGCCAGGGTGGGAGCGAGACCCCTGAGGTGGATTTCCTAGGGAAGGCAAACATATGTCCGTGAGGGGTCTCTTTGGTGGCAGTACACAGAAGCGACCGGATAGAGTGGAGCGCATCGGGAAGGACCTCCTGCCAGCGGGAGACTGGGAGATTTCTAAACTGTAGGGCCAGGAGGACGGCCTTCTAGACCGTCGCGTTCTCCCTCTCCACCTGTCCGTTTCCCCGGGGGTTGTAGCTGGTAGTCCTGCTTGAGGCGATGCCCTTGCTGAGCAGGAACTGACGCAGCTCATCACACATGAACGAGGAGCCCCGATCACTGTGGATGTAGGTGGGGAAACCGAACAAGGTGAAGAGGCTGTGCAGGGCCTTGATGTCAGTGGCTGAGGTCATGTCAGGGCATGGAATGGCGAAAGGAAAATGTGAGTACTCATCAACGATGTTGAGGAAGTACACGTTCCGGTCGGTGGAGGGGAGGGGCCCTTTGAAGTCGATGCTGAGGCGCTCAAAGGGGCGGGAAGCCTTCACCAGGTGCGCCCTTGTCTGGCCGATAGAAGTGTGGTTTGCACTCCGCGCAGACCTGGCAGTCCCTGGCCATGGTCCTGACTTCCTCGATGGAGTCGGGCAGGTTGTGGGCCTTGACAAAATGAAAAAAACGGGTGACAGATGTCATTGTGGAGGGCCCGAAGTTGGTCTACTTGTGTGCTAGCACATGTACCGCGGGACAGGGCACCTGGGGGCTCATTGAGCTTCCCAGGACGATACAAGATGTCGTGATTGTAGGTGGAGAGTTCGATCCTCCACCTCAGAATCTTGTCGTCCTTGATCTTGCCCCGCTGTGTATTATTGCACATGAAGGCAACCGACCGTTGGTCAGTGAGGAGCGTAAATCGCCTGCCGGCCAGGTAATGCCTCCAATGTCGCACAGCTTCCACAATGGCCTGGGCTTCCTTTTCGACGGAGGAGTGTCAAATTTCGGAGCCCTGGAGGGTACGGGAGGAGAAAGCCACGGGCCTGCCCGCCTGGTTGAGGGTAGCGGCCAGAGCAAAGTCCGACGCATCGCTCTCCACCTGGACCGGGATGGACTCGTCCACAGCGTGCATCATGGCCTTGGCAATGTCTGCCTTGATGCGGTTGAAGGCTAGGCAGGGGAAAAAGGGTGGATTTGAAGAGTGGGCGGGCCTTGTCCGCATTGTTGGGGACCCACTGGGCATAGTACGAGAAGAACCCCAGGCATCTCTTCAGGGCCTTGGGGCAGTGGGGAAGGGTAAGTTGCAGGAGGACGCGCATGCAGTCGGCATCGGTCCCTAGGACTCCGTTTTCCACAACGTAGCCGAGGATGGCTAGGCGGGTCGTGCGGAAAACGCACTTCTCCTTATTATACGTAAGATTAAGGAGCTTGGCGGTGTGAAGGAAACGCTGGAGGTTAGCGTCATGGTCCTGCTGGTCATGGCCACAGATGGTGACATTATCCAGATACGGGAACGTGGCCCGCAGCCCGTACTGGTCAACCATTCGGTCCATCTCCCGTTGGGAAGACCGAGAACCCCATTGCTGACGCCGAAGGGGACCCTGAGGAAGTGGTAGAGGCACCCATCTGCCTCGAAGGCAGTGTATTGGCGGCCCTCCGGGCGGATAGGGAGCTGGTGGTACGCGAACTTCAAGTCTACCGTGGAGAAGACTCGGTACTGCGCAATCTGGTTGACCATGTCAGATATGCGGGGAAAACATGCATCGAGCTGCATGTACCGGTTGATCGTCTGACTGTAGTCGACGACCATCCGGAGATTCTCTGGTACTGGCCTCTATGATCCCTTTCCGCAGGAGTCGCTGGACCTCTGACCTGATAAAGGCCTTGTCCCGAGCACTGTAGCGTCTGCTCCTGGTGGCGACTGGCTTACAGTCCGGGGTGAGGTTAGCGAAGAGCGGGGGTGGGGCGACCTTAAGCGCCGCGAGGCTACAGACGGTGAGAGGGGGCATGGGTCCACCGAACGTTAAGGTCAGGCTTCGGAGATGGCATTGGAAGTCTAGGCCTAATAAAAGGGGAGTGCAGAGATAGGGGAGGACGTCGAGTTTAAAGTTAACATACGTATCGCAAGAGCTGCGACACAGTACCCCCGGACCTCAACAGAGTGTGATCTGGAAGCCAGGGAGATTGTCTGGGACACAGGAAAAATTCGGATGGATGAAGCTGTCCGTGCTCCCGGAGTCGAATAAGCAGGTCGTCTCGTGCCCATTGATCCGGACGGTCATCATGGAGTTCTTGAGATGACGGGGCCAGGACTGGTCAAGGGTGATGGAGACGAGCTGCGGACGGTGGCTGGTCTGGTCGGTGGTAGCGGGTGGCATCGAAGATGGCGGCCCCCATGAGTCGCACGTGGCGGGTCGCGTAGAAGATGGCGGCCCCCACGAGCCGCACGTGGCGGGTCGTGTCGGAGATGGCGAATAAGATGGCGGACTCCACGGGTCGCACGAGGCGGATGACGCGTTAGAAGGGGGTGGTCCCGACAGGCAAGATACCACGCGGTGGGATTTGGACGTTTTAGGCCGGGCCTGGCAGACTTTTGCAAAGTGGCCCTTCTTACCGCACTCGCTGCAGGTCGCGTTCCGAGCTGGGCAGCGTTATCTGGAGTGCTGACCCTGGCTGCAGAAGTAGCAGGAGGGCCCCCGGAGTTGGCGGGCTGCCGCACGGCACAGGCTTGTGACACCCCCAGATCGGGTGATGGCTGCACCTAGGACGCCCACGAGGATGCCGCGTGGTCGGGCGTGAAGGCATTCATATTCTGGAAGGCCACTTCCAGGGAGTTCGTGAGCCACACAGTGTCGTTTAAGTCGAGGGTACCCGCTTCGAACAGGCGCTGTCGGATGTAGTCAGACCTAACGCAGGCCACATAGGCGGCCCAGACCAGGAGCTCGGTATGTTGAACAGCCGTTACTGCCTGGCAGCTACAATTCCGGGCGAGTACCCGCAGGTCACGCAGGAATTTGGCTAAAGATTCTCCTGGGCACTGACGCCTCATGGCGAGGAGGTGCCGGGCATACACCTCGTTTACAGTCCTCACGTACTGCCCTTTGAGGAGTGTAATCGCCTCGTCGTACGTGGTCGCGTCTCTGGTGAGGGTAAATATTCGGTGGCTCACCGGGGCATTGAGGACCCGAAGCTTGTGCTCCCCTGAGACGGCGTCAGTGGAAGAGTCGAGGTAGGCCTCGAAACAGCTTAGCCAATGCTGGAAGATCGCGGTGGCGTCGGCTGCCTCTGGGTCCAGGTCCAATCGCTCAGGCTTGAGTGACTTATCCATCGTACTACCTTAGAGTATTAAATTGATGCACCATCAATTGCACACGAGGCAAGTTCTCGGAAACAAAGTAATGGTTTCAATACTATAAGATGGAGCCTGTCTGCTGCTGAACCCAGACTGGAGACAGGGCTACAGATCAATCAACTATATACAACACCCAGTGGGGCGGAGCCACGGAAGAACAACAATATATAACACAGTGAGTAACAATGGAACAAACAGTAACAGAGAATATATACAGCGCCTAAAGTAACAGTGGAACTACAATAACAGTGGTTCACCACATCCGGTCACCACACAGACTTCTCTTTTCTAAATGTAAGATCTCCTAATAGGTATAACCTCTTTGGTTTCAAATCATTCTTGTAAATCTTGTACACCCCTTCTCGAGTGCGTCTACTTCCTATCTATAATATGGGGATGGCAACTACACTCCAGTGTTGTCTAACTGGTTCTGTACCAGTTCCACATTTCAGTGTTATTGCTCTAAAGGTGGGCCCCAAATCTGTGCTTTATTTAGACTTTTATGGTTGTGTTTGAGGAACTCAACAGAGCTCCCACGCAGTCCTGGTGGAATATTACTGCTCCCCTGTGCCAATCAGAGCAATTTTTATATACATTAATTATCTTTTGTTACCGGTCCAGTTCCCAAACCAATTCACCAAGCATTCCATAAAGCTCGGCTTGCTTCTCACATGAAGAATTTTGTTGAGGTTTTTAGGCGAAGCTAAGTGATCTGTACATATGGGAGCCTTGCTCATCTGTTAGCTTAGATACCATTAAATGACACAGCACAAAGGGAGTCCTGACAGCTCATTAAACTATCCAATTAGTTCAAAGTCCCTCCTCTTTCCCCCATAGCCCAAGAAATGTTTCCAGCTCAAGCGTTGATCCAAATCTCATTTAGACGTTACGGTTGAATCTGCTTCCAGCACCCATTCAGAATGTGAATCTGAATATGAATCTGAGTATGAATCAATCTGCATGTGAATAAGAATCGATCTGAATGTGAATCTGAATCACTCTGAATGTGAATCTGAATCACTCGGAATGTATATCTGAATCGATCTGAATGTGAATCTGAATTGATCTGAATGTGAATCTGAATCAATCTAAATCTGAATCACTCTGAATGTGTATCTGAATCGATCTGAATGTGAATCTGAATTGATCTGAATGTGAATCTGAATCAATATGAATCTGAATCACTCTGAATGTGAATCTGAATCACTCTTAATGTTAATTTGAATCAATCTGATTGTGAATCTGAATCAATCTGAAAGTGAATCTGAATCACTCTGAATGTGAACCTGTAACACACTGAATGTGAATCTGAATTGATCTGAATGTGAATCTGAATTGATATGAATCTGAATCACACTGAATGTGCATCTGAATCACTCTGAATGTGAATCCGAATTGATCTAAATGCGAATCTGAACAATATGAATCTGAATCACACTGAATGTGAATCTGAATCACTCTAAATGTGAATGTGAATCACTCTGAATGTGAATCTGAATCACTCTGAATGTGAATCTGAATCGATCTGAATGTGAATGTGAATCAATCTGAATCTGGATCAATCTGAATCACTTTGAATGTGAATCTGAATCAAACAGATTGTGAATCTGAATCAATCTGAATGTGAATCTGAATCAACCTGAATGTGAATCTGAATATCTCTGAATGTGAATCTGAATCACTCTGCATTTGAATCCGAATCGATCTGAATGTGAATCTGAATCACTCTGCATTTGAATCCGAATCGATCTGAATGTGAATCTGAATGAATATGAATCTGAATCATTCTGAATGTGAATCTGAATCGATCTGAATGTGAATGTGAATCAATGTGAACCTGAATCTGGATCAATGTGATTCTGAATCACCCTGAACGTGAATCTGAATCAATCTGATTATCAATCTGAATGTGAATCTGAATTGGTGTGGATCAATGTGAATCTAAATCAAACAGATTGTGAATCTGAATCAATCTGAATATTTATATGAATCAATCTGAATGTGAATCTGAATCGATCTGCATGTGAATCTCAATCACTCTGAATGTGAATCTGAATCAATCTGAATGTGAATCCGAATTGATCTAAATGCGAATCTGAACAATATGAATCTGAATCACTCTGAATGTGAATCTGAATCACTCTGAATGTGAATCTGAATCAATCTGAATGTGAATGTGAATCAATCTGAATGTGAATCCGAATTGATCTAAATGCGAATCTGAACAATATGAATCTGAATCACTCTGAATGTGAATCTGAATCACTCTAAATGTGAATGTGAATCACTCTGAATGTGAATCTAAATCACTCTGAATGTGAATCTGAATCGATCTGAATGTGAATGTGAATCAATCTGAATCTGGATCAATCTGAATCACTTTGAATGTGAATCTGAATCAAACAGATTGTGAATCTGAATCAATCTGAATGTGAATCTGAATCAACCTGAATGTGAATCTGAATATCTCTGAATGTGAATCTGAATCACTCTGCATTTGAATCCGAATCGATCTGAATGTGAATCTGAATCACTCTGCATTTGAATCCGAATCGATCTGAATGTGAATCTGAATGAATATGAATCTGAATCATTCTGAATGTGAATCTGAATCGATCTGAATGTGAATGTGAATCAATGTGAACCTGAATCTGGATCAATGTGATTCTGAATCACCCTGAACGTGAATCTGAATCAATCTGATTATCAATCTGAATGTGAATCTGAATTGGTGTGGATCAATGTGAATCTAAATCTGAATCAGCCTGAATGTGAATATGAATCAATCAGATTGTGAATCTGAATGTGAATCTGAATCACCCTGAATGTGAATATGAATCAATCTGATTGTGAATCTGAATCAATCTGAATGTGAATCAAAATCACTCTGGGATGAATTCTCCCGCCCTGCCCCCGCAGGGCGTGAGATGCCGACAATGGTGAAGTCCATTGACCTAAGGCGAGATTTTCCAGTCGCTGGGCGGATGCGGCTGAAGAACCCCGCCCTCTAAATCTAAATGTGAATCAATGGGCACGATTCTCCCAAAACATTTCTAAGTTCATTTGTGCCGGGTTTTTCAGGGAGTTTAGTTCCCCACCGCTATTCAATCAGGAGGGCTAGAAGGGGTCACGAAAAGTCATTAGCAAATAGGGTTAAGGAAAATCCCAAGGCTTTTTACACGTACATAAAAAGCAAGAGGGTAGCCAGGGAAAGGGTTGGCCCACTGAAGGATAGGCAAGGGAATCTATGTGTGGAGCCAGAGGAAATGGGCGAGGTACTAAATGAATACTTTGCATCAGTATTCACCAAAGAGAAGGAATTGGTAGATGTTGAGTCTGGAGAAGGGGGTGTAGATAGCCTGGGTCACATTGTGATCCAAAAAGACGAGGTGTTGGGTGTCTTAAAAAATATTAAGGTAGATAAGTCCCCAGGGCCTGATGGGATCTACCCCAGAATACTGAAGGAGGCTGGAGAGGAAATTGCTGAGGCCTTGACAGAAATCTTTGGATACTCGCTGTCTTCAGGGGGTGTCCCGGAGGACTGGAGAATAGCCAATGTTGTTCCTCTGTTTAAGAAGAGTAGCAAGGATAATCCCGGGAACTACAGGCCGGTGAGCCTTACTTCAGTGGTAGGGAAATTACTGGAGAGAATTCTTAGAGACAGGATCTACTCCCATTTGGAAGCAAATGGACGTATTAGTGAGAGGCAGCACGGTTTTGTGAAGGGGAGGTCGTGTCTCACTAACTTGATAGAGTTTTTCGAGGAGGTCACTAAGATGATTGATGCAGGTAGGGCAGTAGATGTTGTCTATATGGACTTCAGTAAGGCCTTTGACAAGGTCCCTCATGGTAGACTAGTACAAAAGGTGAAGTCACACGGGATCAGGGGTGAACTGGCAAGGTGGATACAGAACTGGCTAGGCCATAGAAGGCAGAGGGTAGCAATGGAGGGATGCTTTTCTAATTGGAGGGCTGTGACCAGTGGTGTTCCACAGGGATCAGTGCTGGAACCTTTGCTCTTTGTAGTATATATAAATGATTTGGAGGAAAATGTAACTGGTCTGATTAGTAAGTTTGCAGATGACACAAAGGTTGGTGGAATTGCGGATAGCGATGAGGACTGTCTGAGGATACAGCAGGATTTAGATTGTCTGGAGACTTGGGCGGAGAGATGGCAGATGGAGTTTAATCCGGACAAATGTGAGGTAATGCATTTTGGAAGGTCTAATGCAGGTAGGGAATATACAGTGAATGGTAGAACCCTCAAGAGTATTGAAAGTCAAAGAGATCTAGGAGTACAGGTCCACAGGTCATTGAAAGGGGCAACACAGGTGGAGAAGGTAGTCAAGAAGGCATACGGCATGCTTGCCTTCATTGGCCGGGGCATTGAGTATAAGAATTGGCAAGTCATGTTGCAGCTGTATAGAACCTTAGTTAGGCCACACTTGGAGTATAGTGTTCAATTCTGGTCGCCACACTACCAGAAGGATGTGGAGGCTTTAGAGAGGGTGCAGAAGAGATTTACCAGAATGTTGCCTGGTATGGAGGGCATAAGCTATGAGGAGCGATTGAATAAACTCGGTTTGTTCTCACTGGAACAAAGGAGGTTGAGGGGCGACCTGATAGAGGTATACAAAATTATGAGGGGCATAGACAGAGTGGATAGTCAGAGGCTTTTCCCCAGGGTAGAGGGATCAATTACTAGGGGGCATAGGTTTAAGGTGAGAGGGGCAAGGTTTAGAGTAGATGTACGAGGCAAGTTTTTTACGCAGAGGGTAGTGGGTACCTGGAACTCGCTACCGGAGGAGGTAGTGGAAGCAGGGACGATAGGGACATTTAAGGGGCATCTTGACAAATATATGAATAGGATGGGAATAGAAGGATACGGACCCAGGAAGTGTAGAAGATTGTAGTTTAGTCGGGCAGTATGGTCGGCACGGGCTTGGAGGGCCGAAGGGCCTGTTCCTGTGCTGTACATTTCTTCGTTCTTTTGTTCTTTGACACTTAGCCATTGTTTGGGGCCCTAGGAGTTTCTCACAGGTTTAGCCACACTTACGTCGCGATTCTCTTGCCGCATTGCGCTCGAGCGGAATGAGCAGGTGGAGGGTCTCTTGCCCCTCTCCCTGGAACGTGGGCACCTTGGCACTGCCCAGATGGCACCATGACACTGCCATCTTGGCACTGACAGGGTGCCCAGGCGCCACTGCCAACGTGACTGGAGCACTGCCAGGGTGGCAGTGCAAAGATATTGGGCAGTGCCAAGGTGCCCATGTTCCAGGGGGAGGGCCAGTGGGCCACACTGCACTTACCCTGACCACCCAGGGGTCTCTGATGGCCGGAGAGACCCCCCCCCCCCCCCCCCGGTGCCATTCCATCTGCGTGGACCAATGATGAACGGCGCGCGGCTGTAACCTCCTTCGAGAAGCCAGATAATCGAGGGAGGCCAGTGGATATCGGGCAGGTAGATCTTAAGTAGGTTTAAGAGCTAGGATGCGATTCTCTGGAAAAACGTGGTAGCGAGCGGAAATTGCTGTGAGCCTCTGCCGGCAACGCAATCCAACGTTAATTGGCCCACGCCGCAAATGAAGGCCCGCCAGCTGATTCGCCGGGACCGCGCGCCAGCTCCCCGCTACCAAGGTCAAGGTGCACTCAAGCTGCACTTGCTCAGCCAACCCCAGCCAGATCGCAATAATGGTGACTAGGAGACCAGCCCCAAGATTCGGGGACACTGACCTGGGGAGACTCCTGGACGCAGTGGAGGCCAGGAGGGATGTCCTGTTTCCTCCGAGGGTCCCAGAGAGTCAACAACAAGGCAGCCAGTGCTGCCTGGGATGAGGTAGCAGCAGCTGTGAGCTCATGGAGTGTGAGCAGGAGGATTGGCCTCCAGTGTGGGAAGAAGGGCAAGGTCAGTGGCCTGCATCGGGCAGCACGAATGAGTAAACACCAATGTCCTCCCCCCCCCCCCCCACCAAGGGAGCATCCACCCCCAACTCCCCATGCAATCCCAACCCTCCCTCCAACCCCTCCCCCTTCAAACCCTCCAACCCTCCCTTTATACCCCTCCTCCTACCACTTGAGACAGGCGTGTGGCTAACGATGCCCCCTCTGTGTGTCCTCAGGATAAGTTCTCCCATAATCATCGGGAGAGGGCCCAGACTGGCCCCCCAACCTCCCAGAGGCTCGTACCTACCTGCCCTGCACACCCTTCAAACCCTCCCCCTTCCACACTCATTTCATTGGCATGGCCTGCTTGCCCCCTGACCTTTGACAGTATCACCCTGGCACCTGGGAACCCTTGCATTGCCACCCTGGCACCCAGGCAATGCTTCTGCCAACTTGACTGTGCCACCTGGGCACCTTGGCAGTGCCAGGGTGCCAGTGCCAAAGTGCCAGCTGGGCAGTGCCAAGATGCCCAAGTTCCAGGGGAAGGGCCACAGAGCCACCCTGCACTATCCCTGACCACCCTGGGGCCTCTGATGTCCTGGGAGACCCTGCGCCATTCCACCTGGTCCACGTTTGTGTGAATGAGCATTGATCGGTGCCCGGCTGCAGCCTCCCTGGAAAGGCCGGAGAATCGAAGGAGGCCGGTGGATCCCGGGCAGGTAGGTCATAAGTAAGTTTAAGACCGACTTCCATGAGCGTCATTTGGCTCCGCCCATTTGGGGCAGGGTTCCGACTCCGACGTCTCGCGGGACTCTGGTGAATCTTGCGATGCGCGGAGCCTGTTGGGAGGCTCACTACAAGCCTCTCCTGGCATTCTCCAGTCGCATTGTGCTCTCGCTTGAGCACAACGCGGCTAGAGAATCGCTCCCTGAATCACTCTGAATCTGAATCACTCTTAATCTGAATCAATCTTAATGTGAATCACACTTAATCTGAATCAATCTTAATCTGAATCAAATCAATCTTAATCTGAATCAATCTTAATCTGAATCAATCTTAATCTGAATCAATCTTAATCTGAATCAATCTTAATGTGAATCACACTTAATGTGAATCACACTTAATCTGAATCACTCTGAATGTAAATCACTCTGAATGTGAATCTGAATGACTCTGAATGTTTATTCCAGTGCATTCCAGATCGCAACAACTCTGCAAAATATGACCCTTCAAGTCACTTGCCAATCGCCCGTGTCCCCTGGTTACTGGCCCCTCTACCTCTGGAAACAGTTTCTTATTCACCTTTACTCTTAATTCTGAATCGCTTGGATTTTAGAGGGAAAATCCTCGCTTCTCTCCACAAACCAGGGGCTGGTTTAGCACACTGGGCTAAATCGCTGGCTTTTAAAGCAGACCAAGGCAGGCCAGCAGCACGGTTCAATTCCCGTACCAGCCTCCCCGAACAGGCGCCGGAATGTGGAGACTAGGGGCTTTTCACAGTAACTTCATTTGAAGCCTACTTGTGACAATAAGCGATTTTCATTCGCATTTCATTTCAGATCTGAAGTGCCTCACTCCTGGGACTGTCCTAGTAAATCTCATCTGCATCCTCTCTACGGCCTTGCCGCCCTTCCTGAAGGATCATCCGATAATTTGGACACACGATGTTAATGTGCTCCACTTTCACAAAGTTAAACTGAGGCCTAACCAGTGTTTCGTGAAGTGTTCACTTGTCACCTTAAAGTACAGTGGGCATGACAACGCATGTGTAAAACCACAAAGAGACCACCCAGGAGATTCAGGACAGGAACTCCTAGGATCATATCATTCATTTAGTCAAGGGGAAAAGGATTTGTTTATCAAATCCCCATTACATTTTAAAACCCAAAGACATGTTGAAACAATCTATCTCTTCTGATTGCACTCAGACATGGAATTAATTGACACAGATTGGCAGTTGGAACACTCGAGGTGAACGTAAACGTTTATGCTGCTAATTGTGTTTTAGTGCTGAATTTATTTGTTAGTCTGCGTCATGGCTGACACCTGCTCAGAATTTCATTACTTACAAACCAGACGTGTCTGAGACCAACAGGTCTCCACACAGTTTAAACAACTGGACGGGGCCTGTCTGGCCTTTGTGCACACACTGCTGACTCTGGTTGGATTTATTCCTGGAGGTTTTCTCACCGGACTTCCTACCCCGAAAGGCACCAATCCCACCTCCCCCCCCCCCTCCCCCCCCCGAACACACGCACACACTGACACCATCGACCCCCCCTCCAGCTTTCCAGCACCAAGGGAACACACAGGACGGGATTCTCCGAAATGGAGGCAGTGTTCGCGCCGTCGTGAACGCCGTCGAGGTTCACGACGGGGCGGAACGGCCCCTATCCCGACCGATTCAGGGCCGGATAATGGGCTCGGAGCGGTGCCGCATCATTTACATGCGGCAGGCCTTGGCGCCGCGTAAAGGCGGCGCCGCATACATGACGCGGCCGGCGCCGCATAACTGGCATCACCCGCGCATGCGTGGTTGCCGTCCTCTCCGAGTCGGCCCCGCAAGAAGATGTCAGACGGATTTTGCGGGGCTGCGGAAGAAAGGAGGTCCTCCTTCAGAGAGGACGGCCCGACAATCGGTGGGCACCGATCGCGGGCCACACCCCATTTGAGGCCCCCCCCCTGGTGCAGGATCCCCCCCCCCCCCCCCCCCCCGGCAGGCTGCCCCCCACCCCCCAGCGTTTCCACGCTGTTCCCGCCGGCAGCGACCAGGGGCATCATTCTCCGACCCCCCCGCCGGGTCGCCGGCGTAAATCAAAGCTGGTATTTACCGGCGGGACCAGGCGGCGTGGGCGGGCTCCGGGGTCCTGGGGGGAAGGGCGCGGGGCGATCTGACCCCGGGGGGTGCCTCCACGGTGGCCTGGCCCGCGATCGGGGCCCACCGATCCGCGGGTGGGCCTGTGCCGTGGGGGCACTCTTTCCCTTCCGCCTCCGCCACGGCCTCCACCATGGCGGAGGCAGAAGTGACTCTCCCCACTGCGCATGCGCGGGAAACTGTCGGCGGCCGCTGACGCTCCCGCGCATGCGCCGCATTTCCGCGCCAGCTGGCGGGGCACCAAACGTCATTTCCGCCAGCTGGCAGGGCGGAAATCCCTCCGGCGCCGGCCTAGCCCCTCAATGTTGGGGCTCAGCCCCCAAAGATGCGGAGCATTCCGCACCTTTGGGCTGGCGCGATGCCCGTCTGATTGGCGCCGTTTTTGGCGCCAGTCGGCGGACATCGCGCCGTTGGGGGAGAATTTCGCCCCAGGTGTGGACGGCGCCGGGGGGAACCCGCCGTTTTGGGCTGGCCGCTCGGCCCATCCGGGCCTGAGAATAGCAGGGGTGCCGGAGAATCGCTATTTTGGGTGTTTTGGGCGATTCTCCGGCCTGCGCCACGCGGAACTCGACGGGGCCGTTCTCGCCGCTTGGGAGAATCGCGGGAGGGCGTCGGACCGGCATCGCGGGAAAATCTGGCAACCCAGGAGATTCTCCCAACCGGCGCGGGAGCGGAGAATCGCACCCACAGTGTGGGCAGGATTTTCACCATTCTATGGGAATGTGTACGGAGGCAAGTGGGCGGACAATATTCACACCAGCGTATCGGTTTACGCGCTCCACCCCCTCTCCCCCGGTGCAATTTTCCCTGAGGTAGGAAGGGGGTCAGCAGGACTATCTGCCCGCATGCAGCGGGAGACAATTGACTAATATAAATAGTAGTGTTTCCAACCCTCCAAGATCGGCCTGGAGCCTCGTAGAATTGCAGGTCAATCTCCAGGACACTGTTGTGTGTTATCTTGGAGAAAAATTATCAGGACATTTTTTATTTAAAAAGTGTTTTTCTCATTTTCATTCAAGTTTCCCTCTACCAGATATACAAATATTGCTAATGGGGGCGGGGGGGGGTTGACTGAGAGTCAGGTATCATCCAATTGGGTAATGAGTCCATTTGCCTTGGGATTAGGAAGGCCGTGTGTCCCAAGTGTTGGCTGAGGAATGGCTGGAGTGTGGGGGATACATTTAAGCACACTTGACAATCTTAGTACATGACCCATTGATGCCTATTGTCAGAATTGCTCACCATCCCGCAGCATCAGGAACAGGTCAGCTGCCTCCTCACGGCAGATGGGGGAGGACATTACTCCAGGCAGGCATTGGGGCCTTCCCAACCTGCCTGGCCTCAGCCACCCCTCCACTTTAGTGGCCAGCACGTTGAGGGCATTTTTTAAGTTTTAAAATGTGCAGAGAGCAGCACTCCTCAAAGTGGAGCTGTCTTCTCCCCCCTCTCTCTCTCTCTCTCGCTCTCTTACCTGAACTGCAGGTTTCAGCTCCTGCCGAGCTGGATGGAATCTCCAGCTTCAAGGGCCTACCTGCTATCCTCAACTGGATGGCAAGCCCAGATTCTGCCCACTAATTGACCAATTCAGGGAGAAATCATTGTAAGGTGACTGCTGTGCAGGATCATGGCCCCATTTGAGCATGACAATGTGTGGTAAACCACTGTTAGTGTATTATATGTATTGTAAACTGTTACTGTACTACATGTATTGTGGTAAACCACTGCCTGATGGCTCCGCCTGTGGCTCCTCCCCTCGGGCTCGGTATAAAGGTGGCTGACCTCCGGCCCTGCCCCAGTTAGGGATCAGAGGCCAGGAGGCTTTCTGTTTAGCTTATTAAAGCCACAGTTTCGTTCACTACTTGTCTTGTGTTAATTGATGGCACATCAATTTAATAAGCTAAACAGAAAGCCTCCTGGCCACTGATCCCTAACTGGGGCAGGGCCGGAGGTCAGCCACCTTTATACCGAGCCCGAGGGGAGGAGCCACAGGCAGAGCCATCAGGCAGTGGTTTACCACAATACATGTAGTACAGGAACAGTTTACCACAATACATATAATACACTAACAGTGGTTTACCACACAATGGCTCCTGTCCCAAACTCCTGCCCTCTGATACCCACTTGATAAGTGCTGGCTGGATGTTAACCAGCCTTTGCCCCACCTCTGATTAGATCAGATTATTAATTATTATTTCTTAATGATTGATTAATTATTAATTAGATCACCCACAATCTTATTAAATGGTGGAACTGGCTCGGGGGGCCAGAATGGCCTGCTCCTGTTCCTACTTCTTATGGTCTCTGATCTTTTAATAATAATTTAAATGTTCAAAGACATTGAGTGAAAAAACCCACAAGGTTGCTTGATCCTGGTGATTTCTCGCGACTTGGTTATTCCCAGCAGTGTCCTGGAGTTCAATCCTCGGTTCCGAGAGACTCCCACAGTGGTTAGCACAGTTGGTTCACAGCTCCAGCGTCCCAGGTTCGATTCCCCGCTGGGTCACTATCTGTGCGGAGTCTGCACGTTCTCCCCGTGTGTGCGTGGGTTTCCTCCGGGTGCTCCGGTTTCCTCCCACAGTCCAAAGATGTGCAGGTTAGGTGGATTGGCCATGATAAATTGCCCCTTAGTATCCAAAAAAGGATAGGTGGGGTTACTGGGCCACGGGGATAGGGTGGATGCGTGGGTTTAAGTAGGGTGCTCTTTCCAAGCGCCGGTGCAGACTCGATGGGCCAAATGGCTTCCTTCTGCATTGTAAATTCTAAGATTCTGTGAACACTGGAGGGTTGGAAACATGAATAAAGTTAATCTTGCTGAAAAGAGAAGGGGTTGTGAAAATTCCGTCCATGTTGTTGAAGCTTTTCGTCTTGCGCTAATCAGGACAAACACAAAAATACCAAATTTCAAACAATTACAACAATTTATACTACAGGAGAAAAGGGTGCTGATTGGATGGCAAGTCGATTCTGATTGGCTGAGACATTGTCAAGGAGAAAGGTATAGGCTCCCCAAGCTCCCGGGTAATTCAAAAGGCTGAAGGTGCAAGGCTGGAACATATTCCTTTTGTTTGCAGACAGTGGGCCGCCGTGTATGAATGTATGTTCCTTCCAGGAAGTGTAAATGAGCCTTGTTTCGAGCTCGACTGATTATCCGTGATGTAGTGACGCAGCCTCCTTCAGTGGCACATTCGCAATGGTGAACGAGCACATGGACAAGGTGTCGCTATCGATATGTAGCTCACTCCCGTCTGCCCGGGCCCAGTGGCCATCCAAGGTGTCAAGGAGACCATGGGTTAAATGCTGGTGCGAAACCGTTCCTGCAAGAACATGACCTTGCTGTCACTGAGACTCTTGACATGGCTGCCCTTAGCAACCCCCCCCCCCCGCCTCTCTCAGAGGGACAGCAGCCCGAAGGTCACAACATCAGTACTTTGGCAATAACAACCTGTGCAGTCATTTTAAATGGTCTTTTGTAAAGACTCAATCAATAATCTCTTTATAACATGATGAAATATAATTACCTTGAAATTAAGAGCTCGATTGGTCTAATTTACATTCAGATTATTAACTGAAGTACACAAAAGCCTGCAGAGCCATTTCTTCGATTCGTTGCTGCATTTTCTGAAGAACGTGAGCCACACATGTTTGCTGTATACATCCTGCTCCTCCTCCTTTTAAGGCCCTCCTTAATCTCTCATCACTTTCCGGCCTCTGTGAAGCACATTGAGATGTTACTCTACATTAAAGGCATCAGTGCAAGTTGTTGTTGTGCTGGCAGTAAGGTGGCAGCACCTTATATTCTGGCAATAGTACTGAAAGCGTGCTCCAGCACTTACTGCGCCCCTGGCCAAGCTGTTCCAGTCCAGCTACAACACTGGCATCTGCCAATTACCACCCTATCAGTCTACACTCCCTCGTCAGCAAAGTGATGGAAGGAGTCATCAACAGTGTTATCAAGTGGCATTTACTCAGCAATAACCTGCTCACGGACGCTCAGTTTGGGTCCCCCCAGGGTCACTCAGCTCCTGACCTCATTACAGTCTTGGTTCAAACATGGACAAAAGAACTGAACTCAAGAGGTGAGATTATAGTGACTGCCCTTGACATCAAGGCAGCATTTGACCGAGTGTGGCATCAAGGGGCCCTACCCGAGTATGGCATCAAGGAGCCCTAGCAGACCTGGAGTCAATGGGAATCAGGGGGAAAACTCTCCGCTGGTTGGAGTCATACCTGGCACAAAGAAAGATGGCTGTGGTGTTTGGAGATCAATCATCTCAGTCCCAGGACATCACTGCAGGAGTTCCTCAGGGTAGTGTCCTAGGCCCAACCATCTTCAGCTGCTTCATCGATGACCTTCCTTCCAACAAAAGGTCAGATGTGGGGATTTTCGCTGATGATTGCGCAATGTTCCGTACCATTTGCGATTCCTCAGATAATGAAGCAGTCCATGCCCAAGTGGAGCAAGACCTGGACAATATCCAGGCTTGGGCTGACAATTGGCAAGTAATGGGCAATGACAATCTCCAACAAGAGAGAATCAAACCATCGCCCTTGACATTCAATGGCAGTACTATCACTGAATCTCCCACTATCAGCATCCTGGGGGTTACCATTGACCAGAAACTGAACTAGCCATAAAAATACTGTGGCTACAAGAACAGGTCAGAGACTAGGAATCCTGCAGTGAGTAACTCACCATAGAACCATAGGATTCCTACAATGCAGAAAGAGGCCATTCGTCCCATCGAGTCTGCACCAATCCTCTGAAAGAGCACCCTACCTAAGCCCACATTCCCACCCTATCTCCATAATCCAATCTCATCATTGGACACTAAGGGGCAATTTAGCATGGCCAGTCTACCTAATCTGTACATCTTTGGACTGTGGGAGGAAACCTGAGCACCCAGAGAAAGCCCACACAGACACGGGGAGAAAGTGCAAACTCCACACAGACAGTCACTCAAGGCCGGAATTGAACCCACTCCCTGGCGCAGTGAGGCATCAGTACTGACCACTGTGCCACCTTGCCACCTCCTGTCTCCCCAAAGCCTGTCCACCACCGACAAGGCACAAGTCAGGAGTTTGATGGAATACTCTCCACTTGCCTGGATGAGTGCAGCTCCAATAAAACTCAAGAAGCTCGACACCATCCAGGACAAAGCAGCCCGCTGGATTGGCAACCCTTCCACAAACATTCAATCTCGGCACCACCGACGAACAGTAGCAGTCGTGTGTACCATCTACAAGATGCACTGAAGGAACTCACCAAAGCTCCTCAGACAGCACCTTCCAAAACCACGACCACTGCCATCTAGAAGGACAACAGCAGCAGATATCTGGGAACCCCACCACCTGGAGGTTCCCCTCCAAGTCACTCACCATCCCGACTTGGAAATATATCGCCGTTCCTTCACTGTCATTCGGTCAAAATCCTGGAACTCTCCTGAATAGCACAGTGATGTACCTACACCACGTGGACTGCAGCGGTTCATGAAGGAAGTTCTGCACCACCTTCTCAATGGCGGCTAGGGATGGGCAGAAATGCTGGCCTAGCCGGCGACGCCCACACCCCGTAAAAATTTAATTTCAAAGAAGTTCTTTAACCTGTGCTGAGTTAAACCCTGCTCATCCACGGTGACTCTTGTTGCTGGGATGCATGTGTTTGTTTGGGTTCTGGGGCAAGGACAGGGTCAAAAACAGGTGGCAAATACCAGAGGCGACACTTTGCTGAGGCCAGCTGGCAGGCATCAAAGGACAGCTCCTTCGGGGAGAAAGGGAAAGTCGAGACACCCACCCCCACCAGAGCCGGGGACAGAAGCAGGCATGTGGGCCTTCTGCTCAGCCTTCTAACTTTGAAAGCCCATCCGTTGTCCTTAATTAGACAGCAGGCCGGGCCTCTGGCCAACTGTGCCTCTGGGAAAATCCTATCGACTAACCGTTTCTCACATAGTGTGGGCATCTGACCACCAACCCCACTCCAATTTGAGCTGGATGGTGGGGGTGCAGAAGCCCACAAGGGGAGTCACTGGGAAAAGATCGGCAACAGAAATCGTAGCTCAAGACAGCCGAAGGCCCAGGATTGAACCTGACTGAGCAAATGTTGACTGGAGCGGAACCATCTCATTGGCTTTCCAATGTTATGACAAATCCTTCTCGTGCCCGGTAGAGAATTAAGTCAGGCCAAATTATACAAACACAGCGCATTAAGTAACACGAAGGCCGGATTTAATGAGCAATTTTAGGATTTAGCCGGATTTAATATATAGGAAACCTGGTTCTCTGGCTCTGCACAGTTTATCGCCAATCCGATATATGTTTCAGATGTTGAACCAGTTGAGAGTTTAATTCTCCAGATTCCCCCAGTTAGAAGAGTAGCTGTTTTTTTACATGTCCTCCTGTGAGAAATAAAGACAGAACTCTTATCACCGCTGTCCAGTGTAGGTGTGAAGCCTTCTGTGGATTGCGTACTTTGCCGGGCGAGAAGAATTTTCAGATTCAGGATATTAGGTATTTTTCCCTTCATCCGTCCATCTGGAATTACTATTCATGGCTTTACAACCTGCAACATGCAACAGTCAGGGGATCCTGCATCCCCCTCCGAATCTCGCATTCGGCACAAGTTGGACACAGGAAGACTTGGTGGCTGTGGGGGTGGTTTGGCGGCGAGTGGAGCGTTATGCAAGAGGCTACCCAAGCCTTCTCATTCGGAGTTGGAATATGGAACTCGCTAGAACAGGGGGGGTCGCTGATGCACTCCAGAGAAACGCGACAAGCAGATGAGGAGGATAAAGGAATACTTCAGGACAGAAGAAATAAGAGGAGTAGGCCATTCGGCCCCTCAAGCCTCCGCCTGTCAATGGCATCATGGTTGATATGGTTGTGGCCTTAATTCCAATTTGCTGTCTCTCCACCCCCCCCCCCCCAACCCATAACCCTTGACTCCCTTGTCGATGACAAAGCTGCCAACTCGGTCTTGAATATATCCAATGACCCATTGCTGTCCGGGATCAGAATTCCAAAGGTGACTGACACCCTTGAGAGATGACCCCCTGTGAAATGAAGTATGTATGATCCTCAACCTGGCTGAGGTTCACCCCTCTCCAATCCTTACCACAAGGCAGAGCAAGATAAAAGTGTATCACAGCAAATAAACCAATGGGCTCAGAATAAAAGGAATTGAATAAATAATTAAATGCAGAGATAATTAGCATATATAATGCATTTTATAGCTTAGTTCACACAGACATAGCTAATATCTTTTCATATTTGTTCAAAACTGGATTATACATTAATCCACTTACGATTCTATTTTAAAACAATTGTCTCACAATCTGTACTCTCGTCAATCACCCAATTCTTTTTTAAAATATTTTTATTCACATTTTTAACATTTAAAATACATAACATTATGTTATGAAGTGAGGGGGCTGGTTTAGCTCAGTGGGCTAAGACAGCAGACTTGTAATGCAGAACAAGATCAGCAGCGCTTCAGCCTCCCCGAACAGGCGCCGGAATGTGGCGACTAGGGGCTTTTCACAGTAACTTCATTTGAAGCCTACTTGTGACAATAAGCGATTTTCATTTTCATTTTCATTTCATTACAAAGTAAAACCCACACTACCAATCAACCCACAATGCCAATCACGCAATTATATTGTTCCTCTGCCATCAGTTGTCAAATTGATGATCCCTCCATATAATTAATGAATGTTGTATTCTTTATCTTTATAATCTTTATTGCCACAAGTAGGCTTACATTAACACTGCAATGAAGTTACTGTGAAAAGCCCCTAGTCGCCACACTCCACCGCCTGTTCGGGTACA
This sequence comes from Scyliorhinus torazame, assembly GCF_047496885.1. Classification (NCBI taxonomy): domain Eukaryota; kingdom Metazoa; phylum Chordata; class Chondrichthyes; order Carcharhiniformes; family Scyliorhinidae; genus Scyliorhinus; species Scyliorhinus torazame. The sequence goes on from NC_092707.1 coordinate 388,834,706, forward strand.
CAGAGAGAGAATTCAGAATGTCCAATTCACCTAACAAGCACATCTTTCGGCACTTGTGGCAGGAAACCGGAGCGCCCGGAGGAAACCCACCCAGACACGGGGAGAACGTGCAGACTCCGCACTGACAGTGACCCAAGCCGGGAATCGAACCTGGGACCCTGGCGCTGCTAACCACTATGCTACCATGCTGCCCACAGTTTTACCTCTAGTATGGTAAACAGTATAGTTCAGTTCTATTCTCTAAAACTGATCGATAAAAGTTACAGTTCCCCTCCCCACCATCCTTTCCCCACTGTGGCAACCCCTCCCACATACACTACCCTTTTCTCCAAGATATAGGGGGTCATTTGATTTGGGATGATATTGGATGAGCTGTCAGTAAGACCCTTCACCCCATTTTCTCTGTCCATCTCGATGGTGACTTGTGAGCCAGTTCAGCGGAAATTAAAATTGACAGTGATCTAGAACGGGCAGCCGATCAGGCAGAACCCGTGTGGCACCACCAAATTCAGAATGACTCCTGTTGGTGCCTCTGCTGTGATGCAGTTTCTTGTTGGTCAGTTTCCAGTGGCACCCCCCCCAATCAGGGGCAGGAATGGAGACGGACAGGGCCCAAAAACACCAACTTCGGAGGGTGTGCCCGTTTCCCGATGCCATTAACAGCGCTGGCCGATTAGACAGGGGCGCGTTCAGTGCCCGCAGAGCTACTTAACCACACCCGATGGGTAGCTGAATAGGTTAGTAAAGATCCTTGTTAAGTGCAATTAGCGGAGCCCGACTGGAATTCTTCCACCCGGCTTCCAACCTCTCGAACCAGGGCGCAGTTTGGGTCCCTGAATGAGGACACCCATACGCAGGCCAAAGGTCGTCCCTACCTGCCAGGATGTAGGTGCAGCCAGAGGCCACTCTATAGAGAGATTCAGCTCCTCCCACCCACCACAATGGTGGCCTGGAATCAGTTCTTCCGCAAGGTTTTAAAAAGATTGATGAGAGGGCCCCTCCATGTTGCAACCTCCTCTCGGTTACTCACCCTCTACAGCAGGCTGATACATTGCCTAAGTGGCAAGGCCTCTGATTGGCTCTCCGGCTTCAAGAGCCCACCCCACTCTCCTGGGCGGCACGGTAGCACAGTGGTTAGTACTGTTGCTTCACAGCGCCAGGGTCCCAGGTTCGATTCCCGGCTTGGGCCACTGTCTGTGCGGAGTCTACACGCTCTTCTCATGTCAGCGTGGGTTTCCTCCGGGTGCCCCAATTTTCTCCCACAAGTCCCAAAAGACGTGCTGTTAGGTGAATTGGACATTCTGAATTCTCCCTCTGTGTACCCGAACAGGCGCCGGAATGTGGCGACGAGGGGCTTTTCACAGTAACTTCATTGCAGTGTTAGACCATAAGACATAGGGGCAGAATTAGGCCACTCGGCCCATCGAGTCTGCTCCGCCATTCAATCATGGCTGATATTTTTTTCATCACTATTCTCCTGCCTTCTCCCCATAACTCCTGATCCCCTTATTAATCAAGAACCTATCTATCTTTGTCTTAAAGACACTCGGTGATTTGGCCTCCACAGCCTTCTGCAGCAAAGAGTTCCACAGATTCACCACCCTCTGGCTGAAGAAATTTCTCCTCATCTCTGTTTTAAAGGATCGTCCCTTCAGTCTGAAGCTGGTTCTCTGCTTCTAGTTTATTCCTACAAGTGGAAACATCCTCTCCACGTCCACTCTATCCAGGCCTCGCGGTATCCTATAAGTTTCAATAAGGTCCCCCCTCATCCTTCTAAACCCAAACGAGTACAGACCCAGAGTCCTCAACTATTCCTCATACTACAAGCTCTTCATTCCAGGGATCATTCTTGTGAACCTCCTCTGTACCCTTTCAAGGCCAGGACATCCTTCCTCAGATACGCGGCCCAAAACTGCTCGCAATACTCCAAATGGGGTCAGACCAGAGCCTTATACAGCCTCAGAAGTACATCCCTGCTCTTGTATTCTAGCCCTCTCGCCATGAATGCTAACATTGCATTTGCCTTCTTAACTGCCGACTGAACCTGCACGTTAACCTGAAAAGAATCGTGAACAAGAACTCCCAAGTCCCTTTGTGCTTCTGCTTTCCTCAGCATTTCCCCATTTAGAAAATAGTCTATGCCTCCATTCCTCCTTCCAAAGTGCATAACCTCACACTTTTCCACATTGTATTCCATCTGCCACTTCTTTGCCCACTCTCCTAGCCTGTCCAAATCCTTCTGCAGCCCGCCTACTTGTGACAATAGAGATTATTATTATTGGTAACTCACTGAGGCTCCTTCGACAGCACCTTGTAAACCAGCAACCTTGATCACCCAGCAGGACAAGGGGCAGCAGACGCCTGGGAAACCCACCAACTGCAACTTCCCCTCCAGACCATTCACCATCCTGACTTGGAAATATATCGCCATCCCTTCACTGGGACAACATCCTGGAACTCCCTCCCTAACAGGGGGGATGGGGATGAGGCACGATAGTGGAATTGAAGCCACAATCAGACCAGCCATGATCTTACTGAACAGCAGATCAGGCTCCCGGGACCTCTCCAGCTTCTTATATTATTTTCTTTGTTTCTATTAAAAGGGAAATAGATAAAATTGTCGACACTAAAGGCGTCAAGGGATATGGGGAGAGAGCGGGAGTACGACGTTGAGTTAGGGGATCAGACGTGATCATATTGAATGGTGGAGCAGGCTCGAAGGGCCGAATGGCCTACTCTTGTTTCTATTTTCTATGTTTCCATAACAGTGAGAAACAATGCGGAAATGTCCGTTTTGGACGTGAGGTGTGCGGGGGTAGGGATGAGATATCCTGACGATTTGTTGCCAATTTTGAACTGGTACAGGTTGAATCAAATGAGGCATCGCCACTCGCCAAGCAACCGGCTGTTAAGAATAACCCCCCCCCCCAGACCTGCCCCCTGAGCTGCCACCTGCCTTCGTGAATCTTGAGAATGCCCTCTGCCAATTCTGTGGCTACGAATATCAGTAAGCCCATCACACTCTGTTGCAGTAATGCCCCCAGGAAGCCCTAATCTTCCTCACTAAATAATTCAAAAACACAATATAATAAACTTGGGGGCAGTGTCCCAGGGGATTGAGGGTGAGCGCGCTCATTGAAGGATGCAGCACGCACTCCCATCCTGTAGATTAACCTCAATTCCTCAGTACAATGCAAAGCAGTCAACCATTATTAATTATGAATCACCACCGCATTCCTGACCATTCGCTTTGGATGTCAGCAGGCTCGAAGAAAAAATGTACAGAGCATGCTTGCTGAAGATTGCATCCTGTTTCCATGGCAACTCTCGCATCTGAATGCTCAGCGTCAGAATCAAGGTTGCTAGAGGTAATTTGGGTGATGGTGGAATCCCGCAGTTACATTTTTTTTGAGAAGCTTACATCCCAACTCAGTGCCTCTCCGCTTAGCGAGATCTTCTTAATGACGACCTCTTGTAGCCCAGACTTCTCAAATACCAGATTGTGCGTCAGAGTTGATGTGTGTGAGACAGGCCCATAGTTTAAACACCCTCCGCCTCCTCTGCTGGCTGCACATTGCTCATCAGTATCATCTCTGCCTGCTCAGGTAGCCATCAAAATCATCCGTGTCATCTCTGTCTGTCCCTCGATTCGGGAATGACGTCTGCTCGCGGTCAGGAGTTTCTGCCGCGGGTATTCACGTGACTGAACAGGCCAATCTCGATCCACGGGGATCTTTGGACACATTGGTCAGGATGTCCCACCAGGCAGTGGGATCCGGAGAGCAGGGTTTGTTTCCTTTTCTTTCCTTCTCTGCTCCCACTCTGCCTCATCAGTAAGCCGTTTGGACTCGAAGCGTGAAGCAGCTCGATGGACAAGTTGCAGCCATTTTGAACGATAGGTAGCAAGCTCCTCCCAGTCATTAATGCCGCTGTGCTTCAAGAACTGACTTTGTGACGTTTTCTTTTCCCTCCCCGGAATGCTGGCCATTCCAGAGTTGGGGAAACAGAATCTGGCAGGGGAGATGCTTTTTGTCCGTTCACTCAGTGTCCAGTCCATTGTAGCTGCTTCTGCGGGAGATTTGCCTGAATGTTTGTGCCTCTGAGAAGGACACAGCGTTTGTTCGACAGTCCCCCCCCATTAAATCTGGAGAATGTAACAGAGGCATTGCTGGTGGAATTTCTCTGGCCCTATTCCATGTCGCAAATACACAGTCCAGGCCTCACTGCCGTACAGGATTGTGGTGGAGAAAACTGCTCTGGGCAGTAGAATATTTGTTGACTTGTGGAGGTATTGAATATTTTTAGGCTGTGTATTGATTGACAAGGGAGTCAAAGGGTATTGAGGGTAGACCGGAAAGTAAAGTTGAGGCCACTATCCGATCAACCTTGATCTTATCAAATGGCGGAGCAGGCTCGAGGGACCGAGTGGCCTACTCTTGCTCCTAATTTGTATGCCTTTGTCGTCAAACATTCATTATTATGGTTTATAGAAGGCTGATCCAGTGTTCAATCTCCTCATCACTGGTGGCCGTTTGCAAGAGGTGGCTCTCAAAGTTTGAGAAGTGCTCAACACATTCTTCAACATAATGTGCCAGATGGATAGGTCGTTTTGAGCCCAGTGGGTATGAATGCACAAGGCTGACTGAAGCTGGGAAATGGCAAGGCTCCCCTGATGAAGGAAGGGGGTGCAGCCCCGGGTTCACAAGGGAGTGGCTGGCTGAGGCAGTGTAGACTGGCAGCAACCTACAGAGAGGTGCTGGTGCAAGATACCAAGCGTAAAGATATTCTGACATCCTTCATGTTCAACACAAGAATTAACTCACCAAAAGAAAAAAACAACTTGATGAATGCCAGATCCCCAGCTAACGTGGAATTAGAAACTGTGCGACTGACTCATGACAGTAATATCCCCAATTAAGGAAATGTGAAATGCAAGTTACTCGGTGGGGTGGTCTGACCTTGGTGTGTTATTGTTTTGTTCTCTAGAAGCCGATTCATCAGGAGGTAAGCGTCAATTTTTAACAAGAAAATAACTTGCATTTACGTAAGAACAGATGAAATAGAAGCATGAGTAGGAGTAGGTCACCAGGCCCTCCAAGCCTGCTCTGCAATTCAATAGGATCATGAGTCCTTTCCAGTGGCATTTCTCCATAGCCCTCTATTCCTAGATCTATCAAATATTTATCCATCTCCACTTTAAATGCTTCTAATGATCCAGCCTCCACCACCCTCCGGAGCAGAGAATTCCAGAGTTTCATCACCCTCTGCGAGAAGACATTTCTACGTACCTCAGTTTTAAATGACCAGCCCTTTATCTTGGAGCTATGTCCCCTTCTTTGTGACTTTCTCACTGGAGAAAACATCTCACCATCTACCCTGTCAATCCACCTCAGGATCTTATATGTTTGAATAAGGTCACCCCTCACTCTTCTGAATGCCAAGGATTACAGGCATAGACTACCTCGTCTCTCTTGATAGACCAACCCTCTCCTTTGGACTGCCTCCAATGTTACTATATCCTTTTTTAGGTAAGGGGGCCAAAATCGTACGCAGTATTCCAGGTGAGGCCTCACCAACACCCTGTGTAATTGCAACAAAACCTCTCTATTTTCAAACACCATCCCCTTTGCAATAAAGGCCAAATGCCGTTTGCCTTCTTAACTCCTTGTTAGACCTGCCTGCTAGCTTTTTGTGATTCATGCACTGGAACACCTAGATCCCTCTGCACTTCACTCCTCTCTCCATTTCGTTAATAATCTGCCTTTTGATTCCTCCTACCAAAGTGCATGACCTCACACTTCCCCACATTAAACTCCATTTGCCAGATTTTCACCCAAACGCTCTATATCCCGTTGCAGAATCACAATATCCTCATCGCAACATGTCCTTCCATCCTATCATCGGCGAATTTGGAAACTTTACCTCCTTCAGATCATTAATGTAAATAGTGAACAATTGTGGGCCAAGAACTGATCCCTGCGGTACTCCACCAGTTAGATCTTCCAATCTGGAAAGGACACATTTGTTCCAACTCTCAGTTTTCTATGTGACAACCAGTTTGCAATCCATGCTAACACACTTCCTCTAATTCCATGGGCTTTTACTTTATTAACCAGCCTCTTATGCGGCACCTCATCAAATGCCTTTTGGAAAACTAAATCCACTACATCTACAGGTTCCCCTCTATCTACTCTCCCTGTTACACCCTCAAAGAATTCGAGAAAATTTGTCAAGCAAGATTTATCTTTCATGAAACCATGGGCGGGATTCTCTGGCCGCACTCACCTGGCGACCGTAAATTCCTGCCCGATGTCAATGGACCTTTACATGGTCTGCATCCTGCCCATGCAGACCTAGCAGCGGGTGGGACGGAAGAATCCAGCCCCATGTCAACTAGGTTTGATTATATTCAGCTTTCTTGAATGATTTGCTCTCGACTCCAGCGTCTTATAATAATAGATGTTAAACTAACTGGCCTATAGTTTCCTGCTTCTGCCTTTCTCCCTGTTTAAAGGGAGTCACATTGGCTGTTTTCCAATCTTCTGGTACCCTCCCGGAATTCACCGAGTTATGAAAATGTTCAACCAATGGGTCCGCTATCTCTGCAGGCACTTCCATTAAAACCCTACAGTGCAGTTCATCGGGTCCTGGCGACTTGTTCGCCTTTCGCCCCTTGAGTTTCTCCAGTACTCTATCCCTGGTGATTGGGATTTTTGTAAGTTCGACAGTGTTATTTGAAATCAGCTCTTCTGATATCTTAGGGATATTTGCAATGTTTTCCACGGTGAAGACTGATTATGATGTATATCTGCCATTTCTTGGTTTGCTGTTGTTAATTCACCAGCCTCGTTCAGTAGAGATCTCACAAAGCCTCCCACTTCCAATTTATATACCCATAGAATCTCTTACTGTTTGTCCTTATACTTCATGCAAGGTTTCCCTCAAAATTCATTTTCTCCCTTCTCATGAGCTTTTTGGTCTTTTGCTGCTGGATCCTAAAATCCTCCCAGTCCTCTGGTCTACCATTACACCTTGCCACTTTATATATCCTGATTTTCAATCCTTGACCTCCTTTGTTAACCATGTATTTTGCCTCTTTCCCGTGGAATCTCTCTTTTTGATTGGGATAAACTCCCGCTGAGCATTATTGCCCAACTGTTTAAATATCTGCCACTGCTCATTTACTGTACCTTAGCTTGTTTACCCAGTTCACCTTTGACAACTCCTCTCTCATACCATTATAATTGCCCTTATTTAAGTTGAATTCACAGGTCCATAACCTCTGGGCCTATGGCGATCAACCTCAAACTGTATCTGGAATTCTATCACTTTGTGGACACTACCCACTCGGGGATCCTTAACCACAAGATCACTTATTAACCCTTCTTCGTGACACAAAACCAAATCTAAAATAGCCCGTTCCAGGGTAGATCCTACAACGTACTGCTCTAAAAAGCAATCCCTGATGCACACCACAAATTATTATTCTATGCTACCCTTGCCGTTTTGGTTTGTCCAATCAATATGCTATTAAAATTTCCCATGATAATTACAGTTCCTTTCAAACATGCCCTTAATATTTCCCCATTTATGCTCTGACCTCCTGAGAGGTCACATTTTGGGGGTCTATGGGCTACTCCCACCCTTGTCTTCCTTCCCCTGCTATTCATGATTTCAACCCAAACCGATTCTACATCACTATCCACTGTCTTTATATCATGACTCAGCACTGCTCTGAAACCTTCCTTGAGTAACAACGCTACCCCACCTCCTTTCCTCTTTGGCCTGTTCTTTTGGAACGTTGAGCACTCAGTCCTGGTCACCCTGCAACCATTGTAATAGCTAATATTTCTGTAATATATCATACTCATATGTTGCAATCTGTGCTATCAACACATCTATCTTGTTGCAAACGCTTCATTGATCCAGATAAAGGACATTTAGCTTTGATTTTTTACAGTTGTTTACAACTCTGGATTTGCTCGGTTTTACATATTTTTTTTAAAAAAAACTTTAGAGTACCCAATTATTTTTTTTCCAATTCAGGGACAATTTAGTGTGGCCAATCCACCTAACCTGCACACCTTTGGGTTGTGGGGGCGAAACCCACGCGGGCATGGGGAGAATGTGCAAACCCCATACGGACAGTGACCCAGGGCCGGGATTCGAACCCGGGTCCTCAGCGCCGCAGTCCCAGTGCTAACCACTGCGCCACGTGCCGCCCTCTGTTTTACATATTTTTGCTTGCGTTTCCTGTCCCGGCCTGTCACATTATGACAGTCAAGTTCCCCCTCACTATCCTGTGCCACTGCTCCCTCATATCCCCCTGATTTTTTAAAACCTTCCATTCTTGGAACCGTCCCCTCTCCTAGTTAGGGCTGTTGTGCGAGTCCTTGGTACAATATAATGTTTATATGATCTTTCCCTGCCTGTTGTTTTCTATTGACACTCAGACTAATCACTAAACCTGCACTCCCACCTTTAACTTTGACTTCCTAATTTTCCAAGCAACTGAACCCTGTAAATCATGGCTCAGTGGATACCACTCTCACCCACGAGTCAGAAGGTTGTGTGGGTTTTAGAACCATTCCACAGATTTGAACACAAATATCTAGGCTGGCACTCCCAGTGCAATATGAGAGGTGTCCCCTTTCAGATGAGAAGTTGGAGCCAATTGGCTCCACCCACCCTCTCAGGTGAATGTAAAAGATTCTCAACAAGACGACATGGCCTATATTTACCCCTCCATTTGTGTCACTAAACAGATCACTCGGTCATTGTCACATTGCTGTGGGAGCTTGCTGTCTGCAAAGTGGCTATGGTGTTTCCTACATTACAACAATGACTAGAGTACGGGCGGCACGTGGCGCAGTGGTTAGAACTGCAGCCTATGGCGCTGAGGACCCGGGTTCGAATCCCGGCCCTGGGTCACTGTCCGTGTGGAGTTTGCATTCTCCCCGTGTCTGCGTGGGGTTCACCCCCACAACCCAAAGGTGTGCAGGGTAGGTGGATTGGCCACGCTAAATTGCCCCGTAATTGGAAAAAATAATTGGATACCCTAAATTTTTTTTAAAAACAATGTCTAGAGTTTAAGAGCAGGGAGGCTATGCTAGAACCCGTATAAAATGTTGGTTAGGCCACAGCTAGAGTATTGTGTGCAGTTCTCGAGAATGGGATTAAAATAATTAGGCGGTGGTTTTTGACCAGCACATTAACGATGGGCCGAAGGGCCTTTTCCGTTCTGTAGACCTATACGACTATTTCCTTGATTGTAAAGTGCTTTGGGATGTCCTGCAGATGTGAAGGTGCTATAAAAATGCAAGTCTTTCATTTCTGTAGGACTTTTCACATCCTCAGGATGTTCTATTGGTTTTCAAAAGTGATGAATTACTTTTTGAAATGTAATGACTGTTGTTATGTTGATGAATATGGCAGTTCTTTGTACCAAGGTCTCAGTGACAGCAATTTGCTACAGTTAATCTGTTTTTTTCAGTAATGGAAAAGGGGTGTTAGTCAGAACATCAGTCGAGACTTTACATCTCAGAGACTGTGTTATTTTGTCTTTTACATACGCCTCAGAGAGCCATTTGAACCTCAGATTAACATCGCTTTTGAATGGTAGTTTCCCTGAAACACTCTGTCAGTACCACACTGAGGTCTCAGTCTGTACTCTGCACTCTCAGCCTAATGGGCCTTAAACTGACAATCCCTGAATAGGGGTGAGTGTACTCACTGTTTGAAAACTATGATCATGGGCGCGATCTAATGGCGCCCGACTTGGAGATGTCACGAGGCTGTTGGCGCTTGGAACACTTTGCAAGATTTAACGAGATCTCGCGAGACGTCACAATCTGGATCTTGCCCTCGCTGGGCGAAATCCGGATTTACATATTTAAGTGAGCCGTTTAAATATGTCGGCACCTGATTCTCCCGCGGCCCAGGAACGAATGGCCGCAGCCGGGAGACCTCGGCATGGCACCGCTTAGCAACGGTCCACACGAATGTTGACCAAGCGTAATGGGACCTTGGGCGGTCTCTCAGGCCATTGGAGGCCCCCGGGTGATCGGGTCATAGGCCGGGTGGTACCCCGACAATCCTGCTGGCACCTGGGCATCTTGGCACTGCCACCAGGACATTGCCAGGCTGGTAGGGGCACTGTCAGGTGGCCAGCTGCCAAGATGCCCAGGTTGCCCATGCCAGAGACTGGGCCCGAGGGGTGTGTTGCCCTTATGAGGTGGGATGAGAGAGGGCTCAAGGACCCCCGAAGTGGTAAGTTGGGACAGTGGGGGTTCCGGAGGCCACAGCGGAGAAGCAGAAGGGGGCTCGAAAGATCGGGGTGGCATTTAAAAATTGCGCCCCGATCCGCGAGTCATGTCCCTGCACTGATGAATGAGGTAAGAGCGACCTCGGTGCGGCGTTCCCACCTGAGGGCAGAAAAAATGGCAGAGATCCATTAGATAGAGGGGTCGTTCGCAACACGGCAGGTGCCGAGAATCACCCCACAATATGCACCCAAAATGGAACTCTGAAAAGCCTCGAGTCGCCACATTCTGGCGCCTGTTCGGGTACACTGAGGGAGAATTCAGAATGTCCAAATTAACCTAACAGCACGTCTTTCGGGACTTGTGGGAGGAAACCGGAGCACCCGGAGGAGACCCACGCGGACACGGGGAGAACGTGCAGACTCCGCACAGACAGTGACCCAAGCCGGTAATTGAACCTGGGACCCTGGTGCTGTGAAGCAAAAATCTAACCACTGTGCCACCATGCGTACTCTAATAAGATTAAAATGATTGCAAATGAGTTGTGATTGGTTTCTCGCCCTTTCTGGGTGAGTTCCTGATCACTGCAGCTGGAGTGGGCCGGGAGAACTGGAAACCGTTCTGCACCCGACGCAGTTAATGATCACCCACAATGCTGTGGGTGGGCCCCCACAACCCACTTGATTTTACTCTTTACAAAGGTAGAAGACAGCAATATTGGGGTGTCAAACCAGGTCGCTCCCACTTCTGTGAGAATCCCGCCTGCCCTGTTCAATTAAAATGATCCTTCTTGTGAAAGTAAAATCACATCGGCAGCAAATCGGCATCTTCTATTTCCCTATTAACGGAACCATTCTGTTAAGAAATCTAAAACGAGGACAAACCTGAAATCTCAAGACACTGAGCAAGGATCTTACTGGCCGATGATCACTGAGTACGCAGTGATATCTGCTTAGCAGTGTGAGTGTCGTTAGGAGCTGGGGTTTCTGCAATGCACCAACTTGTGGCTCTGAGCAACAGTGTTTTTGTTTTCAGAATTGAGCAACTCTGTGATTTTACTCGCTCCACCATTGGAGACTGTGCCTGCAATTTCCTGGGGCTTAAAGCTCTGGAATACCCTCCCTACAGGCCTCCACCTCACTATCTCACTTTCCTTTTTTAAGACACTCATTTACAATCTACCTCTTGACCAAGTTTTTGGTCATCTATGTCAAATTTTATAGCGCTCGAATGATGCATCTTGGGATGTTTTGTTACATTAAAGGGACTATATAAATTTGTCTTTGTGGTTGAATAAACTATTTTTTTATCCGTTCACAGGGTGTGGGTTTCGTTGGCTAGGCCAGCATTTGTTGCCCATCCCAATTTGCCCTTGGGAAGGTGGTGGTGAGCTTCCTTCTTGAACCGCTGCAGCCCCTGAGGTGTAGGTACGCCCACAGTGCTGTTAGTGAGGGAATTCCAGGATTTTGACCCAGCGACAGCAAAGGAACGGCGATGTATTTTCAAGTCAGAATGGTGTGTGGCTTGGAGGGGAACTTGCAGCTGGTGGTGTTCCCGGGTATCTGCTGCCCTCGTCCTCCTAGGTGATAGAGTTCACAGGTTTGGAAGGTGCTGTTGAAAGAGCTTTGAGTTAGCACAGTGCCTGTAGATGGTACACACTGTTGACACTGTGTGCCGGTGGTGGAGGGACTGGATGTTGAAGATGCTGGACACGATGCCAATCAGGCGGGGGCTGCTTTAACCTGGATGGTGTCAAGCTTCTTCAGTGTTGTGGGAGTCGCACTGGCCCAGATAAATGGAGCGTATTCCATCACGTGCCTTGTAGATGGTGGGCAGGCTTTAGGAAGTCAGGCAGTGAATTACTCTTTGCAGAATTCCCAGCTCTCTGACCTGCTCTCGTATTTATATGGCCAGCCCAGTTCAGTTTCTGGTCAATGGTAACGCCCTGGATGTTGAAAGTGGGCATTCAGCGATGGTAATGAAAGGGTAGCTGGTTGGATTCTCTCCTGTTGGGGACTTGTATGGCACGAATGTTACCATTGAAAAGTAAGACCTTACTTTAAAGCTGAGCTTTTCGAGGGATGTTTTAAATAGCTATGTTGGGTTTCCCTTTAACCAGCTGCCAGTGTACAGCATTCCACAATCGAGAGGGAATAACAAAGAATGCAGTTATGTCAGTCTTTTATGTCTTTTGATTTTTGACGAGCTTTAATCCCATTTCAGTGATCTTCCCACTTCAATCAACTAACTTGCCTTTTAATCTGAGGAATACTCCAACTCCTTTACAACTGCCACACTGGTCCCAACCAAAACAGCCATGGGGCGGCGCACTTTATGGACTGAATAACCCTGACTTCTGTACCACAGGGCGTAATCGGCTATCCGAGCAGGAGAGGAGGTTTCAGGAGGAACTTCAGAAATATGGATTTTCCAAACAGTTGACTTGAATCATTGAGTCCTTCAGTAGCGTTGTTTTGCGTATTTAAACAGGATGGACCCGGTAGGTGAAAGTGGTAGGTTAGGACCAAATAGGTTAGGCTACGGACCAAGTGCTGGGAAAGGGGATTAGGACTGACGGTTGCATGATGGCCGGCACCGACACGGTGGGCTGAAGGGCCTCTTTCTCTGCTGTAAAACTCTATGACTATGGCTTAATTCTTGTATTTGTTCGCATTGTTGTGCAATGCCATTGTACTGTTTAGGTTTCTGCTCAAGGTACCTGGATAAGAGTAAAAGAGAATAGTCAATTCGATGAGACAGCAATGCTGGTGGTGTAGTGATACTGTCATTGGACTTGTAATGCAGCGGCCTAGACTAATGCTCTGGGGACATGGGTTCTATTCCCACCATGGCACTTGGTGGAATTTAATTTCAGTTAATAAATCAAGAATTGTAAAGTTTGTCTTGACCATGAAGCTAGCATTAGTGTCATACAGTACGGAAGAGGCCCTTGGCCCATCGAGTCTGCCCCGACAAAATGTACACTAATCCTCTGGTGTGGCTGGTGGATGGATCCATGGACTAGGAGTGGGGCAAGAAGAAAAGAGCTGCTGGAGGAGGAGAGTATTGTGGTGCACCACAGGACAAGATGGCGGCAGGCTCTGCCCACCCAGTGGTCAACGAAGCAGCTAATAGAGTTGCTTAATGGGAGGTTCAGCCAGCAGAGGAAGGAGGCCCTGGAACACCTGGCCAAGGTGGTGGAACCGATTAAGTCCAGGATCGACAGAGGGGAGCAGAGGCTGGAGTCCCAGGACAGGTGATCCATAAAGCGGAGGAGGCGCTGGGGGAGCACAAGGAGCAGCTGGCCTCTTTGGTGGCTGAGGTGGGGGTGATGCGGGAGACCCAGAAGAGGCTGAAGGAGAAGGTGGAGGATCTGGAGAATCGCTGCAGAAGACAAAATCTGAGGATCGTGGGGATGCCCGAAGACATCGAAGATGCGGAGCCGGCACGTACATGGCCAAGATGTTGGAGAATTTGATGGAGAGGGGGGCCTTTGACCGGCCCCTGGAGGCAGACCGAACACACCGGACTCTGATGAGGAGGCTGCAGGCAGGCGAACTGCCGAAGGCAATGGTGGTGCGGTTGCACCGCTTCCTGGACAAGGAGAAGATTCCCGAGGGTGAGGCAGACGAGGAAACATACCTGGGAGGAGAACGAGCTGCGAGTGTAACCGGGTCAAGGCTGCCGTCTTTAAAAAGAGGGTGAAGTTCGGAGTACTGTGCCCGGCCCACTTCTGGATGACCCTTCAGAAGCGAGAGTACTATTTTGGCACGCCAGAGGAGGCAATGAGGTTTACGAGGGACAATGGGCTGGGAGGAGAAGAGGACATTGAACTTTTGGAGGGGTTTGTGAGTGTGTTTTTTTTAAAATTTCTTTAAAAAGTCTTTGATGGCAGGTTTCCTGGTGGGCAGGTTTTTCATGGGGGAACATCGAGGTACCTTTTGTTGCTCTTTAGTGGGGTATGGGTAAGCAGAGCAGAAGGTCAGTGATAGGACATATTGCAATTAACATGAGTAGAGCACAAGTCAGAGAAAGTGTTAGTGGCAGTGTGAAGGGCTATAGAAGGTGCATAAAGGTAAAATAGCGGAATGTGTTAAAGGAGAACAAAGCTCAGTGCCTATCAGATTTACCCAATCTGACTGTACCCAGTGCCTATCAGATTTACCCAGTCTGACTGTACCCAGTGCCTATCAGATTTACCCAATCTGACTGTACCCAGTGTCTATCAGGATAACCCAGACTGACTGTACCCAGTGTCTATCAAGATAACCCAGTCTGACTGTACCCAGTGTCTACCCAGTTTACCCAGTCTGACTGTACCCAGTGTCTACCCAGTTTACCCAGTCTGACTGTACCCAGTGTCTACCCAGTTTACCCAGTCTGACTGTACCCAGTGTCTACCCAGTTTACCCAGTCTGACTGTACCCAGAGTCTACCCGGTTTACCCAGTCTGACTGTACCCAGTGTCTATCAGGATAACCCAGTCTGACTGTACCCAGTGTCTACCCGGTTTACCCAGTTTGACTGTATCCAGTGTCTACCCAGTTTACCCAGTCTGACTGTACCCAGTGTCTATCAGGATAACAAAGTCTAACTGTACTCCATGTCTATCCGGTTTACCCAGGCCGACTGTACCCAGTGACTATCAGGTTTACTCAGTACTCAGTGCGTATCAGGATAACCCAGCCTGACTGTACCCAGTGTCTATCCACTTTACCAAGTCTGACTGTCCCCAGTGTCTAGCAGGATAACCCAGTCTGACTGTACTCGGTGTCTTTCAGGATAACCCAGTCTGACTGTACCCAGTGTCTATCCGGTTTACCCAGTCTGACGGTACCAAGAATCTATCAGGATAAGTCAGTCTGACTGTACCCAGTGTCTATCCGGTTTACCCAGTCTGACGGTACCAAGAATCTATCAGGATAAGTCAGTCTGACTGTACCCAGTGTCTATCAGGATAATCCAGTCTGACTGTACCCAGGGCCTATCAGGATAACCCAGTCTGACTGTACCTAGGGCTTATCACGATAACCCAGTCTGACTGTACCCAGGGCCTATCAGGATAACCACTGACTGTACCCAGGGCCTATTAGATTTACCCAACCTGACTGTCTCCAGGGCCTTTCAAGTTTACATGGTCTGACTGTACCCAGTGCCTATCAAGATAACCCAGTCGGACTGTACACATTGTCTATCCAGTCTACCCAGTCTGACTGTACCCAGGGACTATCCGGTTTACTCAGTCTGCCTGTACCTAGTGTCTATCCGGTTTACCCAGTCTGACTGTACCCAGTGTCTATCCGGTTTACCCAGTCTAACTGTACCCAGTGTCTATCCGGTTTACCCAGGCCGACTGTACCCAGTGACTATCAGGTTTACCCAGTCTGACTGTACTCAGTACCTATCAGGATAACCCAGCCTGACTGTACCCAGTGCCTATCCGGAGCGGGATTCTCCAATAATGGGGCTATGTCACCACTCCAGTGTGAAAACGGGGGCAAATCACTCTGGACATTCCTGAAGAAAGTCCAGAGTGAATCTCCTACCTGGAGGGGGCTAGTAGGGCCCCGGAGTAGTCCTCAGAGCTCCGGCTGCCAATACGGGGCCTGCACTTCCGGTCAGGGATCCGCGCGTGCGCACGGTGGCACCTGCATCGGCCACCCCGTGCAACATGGCGGAACCGCACCACGGACCGGCACCAAAAAGATAGGCCCCTCCGAGAGAGAGCGCGCCCGCGGATCTGCGGCCCCTGATCGATAGCCTGGCTGTCTGTGAGCCCCCCCCCCGGTGATGGAGCCCCCCCGCCCCCCACCAGGGTGGCCGTGGACTGAGTCCGCAGCCGCCACACCGAGTTCCCGACGGGTGGGACCATGAGAGAACTTGGAGAATCGCCGGGGGGGCCTCTGTCAATGGCCCCCTAGACCGCGTGCGATTCACGGCGATTTTCCGGGGACGGAGAATCGCGGGAGTGGCGTTGCACCGGATTTTGACGTCGCGCCCATTCTCCGCCCCCCGTGCCGATTGCGATTTCGGCGCGGAGGCTCTGAGAATCCCGTCCCCGGTTTACCCAGTCTGGCTGTACCTAGTGCCTATCCTGTTTATCCAGTCTGACTGTACCTAGTGCCTATCCTGTTTATCCAGTCTGACTGTACATAGTGCCTATCCGGTTTATCCAGTAAAATTGTGCCCAGTGTCTATCCGGTTTACCCAGTCTGTCTGTACCTTGTGCCTATCCTGTTTACCCAGTCTGACTGTACCCAGGGCCTATCCAGTTTACCCTGTCTGACTGTACCTAGTGCCTATCCGTTTTTTCCAGTCTGACTGTACCCAGTGCCTATCATGATTACACAGCCTGAAAGTACCCAGGGCCTATTCAGTTTACCCAGTCTGGCTGTTCCCAGGGCCTATTCTGTTTCCCCAGTCTGACTGTACCTAGTGCCTGTCATGTTCACACATTCTGACTGTACCCAGGGCCTATCCTGTTTACCCAGTCTGACTGTACCCAGGGCCTATCCAGTTTACTCAGTATAATTGCACCCAGTGCCTAACCGATTTACCCAATCTGACTGTACCCAGTGCCTATCTGATTTACCCAGTCTGACTGTACCCAGGGCCTATCCGGTTTCCCAATCTGACTGTACCCAGGGCCTATCCAGTTTACCCAGTCTGACTGTACCCTGGGCCTATCCGGTTTACCCAATCTGACTGTACCCAGGGCCTATACGGTTTACCAGTCTGACTGTACCCAGGGCCTATCCGGTTTCCCAATCCGACTGTACCCAAGGCCTATCTGGTTTACCTAGTCTGACTGTACCCTGGACCTATCCGGTTTACCCAATCTGACTGTACCCAGGGCCTATCCGGTTTACCAGTCTGACTGTACCAAGGTCTCTCCGGTTTCCCCAATCTGACTGGACCCAGGGCCTTTCTGGTTTACCAAATCTGACTGTAGCCGGGGCCTTTCCGGTTTACCAGTCTGACTGTACCCAGGCCTATCCGGTTTACCCTGTCTGACTGTACCCAGGGCCTATCCGGTTTACTCATAGACTCATAGAATTTACAGTGCAGAAGGAGGCCATTCGGCCCCTCGAGTCTGCACCGGCTCTTGGAAAGAGCACCCTACTCAAGGACAACACCTCCACCCTATCCCCATAACCCAGTAACCCCACCCAACACTATGGGCAATTTTGGACACTAAGGGCAATTTAGCATGGCCAATCCACCTAACCTGCACATCTTTGGACTGTGGGAGGAAACCGGAGCACCCGGAGGAAACCCACGCACACACGGGGAGGATGTGCAGACTCCACACAGACAGTGACCCAAGCCGGAATCGAACCTGGGACCCTGGAGCTGTGAAGCAATTGTGCTATCCACAATGCTACCGTGCTGCCCCTGTGCTGTCACAATGCTACCCTGTCTGACTGTACCCAGGGCCTATCCAGTTTATCTGCCTGACTGTACCCAGGGCCTTTCCGGTTTACCAGTCTGATTGTACCCACAGTTCTTCATCCCATTGATCAGCCATGTCAATTTCAACTGGACATTTGCCAAACTAACTGTGTCTCCTTCCATGGATCAGGCATCTGAATTTGAAGACAGTTTCAGGAGAGCTCTGACCAGCTCTCTGTATCACTGCAGCAGTACACAGTGCAATAATGTTTTACTGGATGTTCCGAAACCTTTGTGATTCTGCATGAGCTTCCGTACTGGAAACATTGAAGTGTTCTGCAAGGGGAGGTTTTGATCTTTCTCTTCTGTCAATACACCACTATTCCTGCAGCTGGGCGACATTAAATGTCTTGACTGTTTCTATTCACTTGCCATTGCTAACTTTAAAAGGGAACATCCACTTGTCATCAGCAGTGAGAGACTAATTCCCTAGTCCCCTCAAAAAGACACGCCTCTCATGGGAAAATAGTCAAACACGCCAATCCTGACACGCACTCAGTGATTTTCAGAGATAGATTTTGTTTTCACAAGTGTTATGACCCCCTGGGCTAGTGCACGGTCAATTGTAGCCCCACATGACCCGGAGTCACAACACAATTGAAATTAACAATTAATTCTGAGAAAATACCCAAAGTCTCTGGTCTTTGCTGCCCCATAATGACAGTCACCAGATTTGTAAATTTAAACACATTTAGCTTTTATTAATAACTACCTACAAGTAAATAGGCAGAAAATACAACTGGTTAACTGTTATCTAATTCCTAATCCCCCTCCCCTCTTTAACTTGCCCCACTCTCAACACACACACAAGACAGACAAACACCAAGGGGAAGAAAAAATTAAAAGGATGAAAGTCTCTGGGCCGGATTCTCAGTTTCTGAGTCTAAGTGTTGACGTCAACAGAGAATCCATGGACTTTCACGTCAGAAAAATCGGTGTAACACTTGCACCGATTCTGCTATCGGCAAGGGGCTAGCACCGGCGGCACGTGGGATGTCATCGAAACACACGAAAAACGGTGCGGGACTCGCTGGTTCCCTGATGGACACCCGCAGAGCTGACAATCTGCAGCCTCCCTTAAACTATACACACCCTGCACACGCACTGATCGGGGCTGAAAAGATGGGACAGGTTGTGCTGGAGCGCCCATACAGCTCATGGGTCGGCTGGGGCCAGAGGGCACATAGGGTGGTGCCCCGGGGGGAGGGGGGGGGTCACCTATACGACCCAGGGCACCAGGTTTAAAGCGGGCTGTCAGTAGAATGCACAGCCACATGGCTGCCTTGCCGGCTGCGGTAATAGTGTTGCGTACCCATCCACCCAGACCCCACAGCCCACCTGCTGGCCACCCCCCACTACTCCCCCCGGCCCTGGCAGAAGCCCCCCCGGCCAGCGGCATGGCTATCGGTGAAGTATGGCGGTGCTGGGCACTGTCCGTACGCCCTCTCTCTCAGCAGCCACCACGCCAGGTTCACGATTTGTGAGAGCGCACGTGAACCGCGCCTCCGGGAACTCGGCCCATCGGTGGCGGAGAATCATGGGTGGACCAACTGATGATATGCGAACGTTATTTCAACTACGGTTGGCGTGCGTCTTATTGACGCTGTTTTCGGGGAGGCGGAGCATCGCAATTCGGCATCAAATCGGCACCTGCCGCGATTTCGCCGTCGGAGCTGTTCTCCGCTCGATCACATGCCCCGATTTCAGCATCGGCTAACGGAGAATCCCTCCCTCTGTTTCAGATGGAAGTATTCCCCAAACCTTTCTTCAGTCTCGGCCTTCAGTTGGAGGTTTTTGCTTTCAGTGTGGAATGGTTTTCACTGCAGATTCATCAAGATCTCAAAAACCTCAGAAAACAGCAGGCAGGCAACATTTCTGGAGAAAGACACAGAGCAAGGGAGCAACTCAATCTGCTTCTCCCAGCATCCTGGACCCCGCCAACCCTTCCTGGGTTCACTGAAAACCAGCCCACGCGGGTAGGATCCAATCACTGCCTGTTGTCGGGCGGAATAGGGCCTTTGGCCAATACATTGGCCACCAGCCAACCAATCAAACCAAATCCCTCCGATCTCTTGGGTGTCACAAAGTCTGAGTTCTGCTGTTCAAAAAGTAAATCTCCAATAGCACAGTGCACTACTTTGCAACTTTTGAGTTCCTCACTTCCCTGCTTGATGTAAAGGTAAATGTCCGTTAAATATCCATGGATCACAATGATAACCACAAAGTAAAATGAATGGGAAATAAGAGAATCAACAGGAAGTGCCCTTGTACATGGCGGTCGCCTATGGAGCGAAGGGGATTTGTTTGATCGGTTTGTAAAGTATTTACCTCCGTGCTGTTCACACCTTCCCAGCTGAGGGAGCACTCGGTCAGTGGAGGTTGTGACGAATCCCAGACAACAGACTGACAGGGATTACCCAACCCGAGCGGATGTTCCATTTCCCAAGGTGGCTTTGAGATTTATTTACCCCTCCTTCCTCACCCCTCCCACCTTTTTCACTGATTTTGTCTGTTTCCCTCCAAAACAAGGGTGTTGCATTCTCTCGTCATCTGTCACCATCCCAGGACGGTTGGAAGATTATATATGGCCAGTGCTTCTGCAATTTCCACTCTTGCTTCCCTCTGTATCCTTGGATGCAGCTCGTTTGGTCCTGGTGAATTATCAAGCGAGCCATTTTTTCCAATATTTCCTCTTTCTCAATTACTCGCCCATCCCATTTCTCAACTACCTCAAATGAAAATTCCGATTGATAGGATAATTTTTGTTTGAAATTCTCTTCCTAAGAGAGCACTGGAGGCTGGGTCATTGAATATATCCAAAGATAAGTTGGGCAGAATTTTTTTGGGGGGGAGGATGACCGGGGGGGAGGGGACATGGAGGAAATGGAATTGAGGCCACAGTTCTGATCTTCTTGACTGGCAAGCATGGTTTGAGGGGCCAAACGGCCTACTCCTCCTAGTTCAGGTGATTTTACGATCTTATGATGCACTTTTGTTGAGACAGGTATTAAGGATTACAAAGCCAAGGTGGATAAATGGAAAAACATTTCAGCCATGATCTTATTGGATGGCAGGCCATCGAGGGGCCGAGTGGCCTATTTCTGTTTCCATGTTCCTACTGTTCATTTTTCTTGTGTTTAGGAGATAAATGTTCTTCGCGTTTCTGGTTATTGCTGTAACATTGCAATCGTTTTACATTTGTTTTGTTTGTAATTTAAGTTGGGGGAGAAGGAAGAGAAAATAGAAGCAGCTAATGAACTAAAAAGCATCAGGGGACCATTGTGTGTATGAAAGGACGACGTAGTGAGGGCCAGAAACTCCAATCACAGGCGCCAAAGAATGTAGCCACAGCATTGGTAGCCATAGACCTGCTCAGCTATGGATTAAACCTCATTGACATCTAATCACATACGAGTAACATGCATTCAGAGGTCTTGTAGTGTAGTTGCAGAGCCCCTACCTCTGGACCAGAAACTCTGAGTCGAACGGCAGGACTTTTTGGCCATGGAATGAGTGTTCATGGTGCGTTTCAACGGGCTGATAATCCGCTCCGGAATACTCCCCCCATGATTTCCCAAAGGGAAAAACGTGTGGGTGTGAAGATGCACCTAAAACATGTGAAAAAAGTGGGGGAAACACACAAAACTTCCAAACTTTTGACTTCCAAAAGGCCTTTGATAAGGTGCCTCACGGGAGCCTGCTGAGTAAAATAAGGGCCCATGGTATTCGAGGCAAGGTACTAACATGGATTGACGATTGGCTGTCAGGCAGAAGGCAGAGAGTTGGGATAAAAGGTTCTTTTTCGGAATGGCAACCGGTGACGAGTGGTGTCCCGCAGGGTTCAGTGTTGGGGCCACAGCTGTTCTCTTTATATATTAACGATCTAGATGACGGGACTGGGGGCATTCTGGCTAAGTTTGCCGATGATACAAAGATAGGTGGAGGGGCAGGTAGTATGGAGGAGGTGGGGAGGCTGCAGAAAGATTTAGACAGTTTAGGAGAGTGGTCCAAGAAATGGCTGATGAAATTCAACGTGGGCAAGTGCGAGGTCTTGCACTTTGGAAAAAAGAATAGAGGCATGGACTATTTTCTAAACGGTGACAAAATTCATAATGCTGAAGTGCAAAGGGACTTGGGAGTCCTAGTCCAGGATTCTCTAAAGGTAAACTTGCAGGTTGAGTCCGTAATTAAGAAAGCAAATGCAATGTTGTCATTCATCTCAAGAGGCTTGGAATATAAAAGCAGGGATGTACTTCTGAAGCTTTATAAAGCATTAGTTAGGCCCCATTTAGAATACTGTGAGCAATTTTGGGCCCCACACCTCAGGAAGGACATACTGGCACTGGAGCGGGTCCAGCGGAGATTCACACGGATGATCCCAGGAATGGTAGGCCTAACATACGATGAACGTCTGAGGATCCTGGGATTATATTCATTGGAGTTTAGGAGGTTGAGGGGAGATCTAGTAGAAACTTACAAGATAATGAATGGCTTAGATAGGGTGGATGTAGGGAAGTTGTTTCCATTAGCAGGGGAGACTAGGACCCGGGGGCACAGCCTTAGAATAAAAGGGAGTCACTTTAGAACAGAGATGAGGAGAAATTTCTTCAGCCAGAGAGTGGTGGGTCTGTGGAATTCATTGCCGCAGAGGGCGGTGGAGGCCAGTACGTTGAGTGTCTTTAAGACAGAAGTTGATAAATTCTTGATTTCTCGAGGAATTAAGGGCTATGGAGAGAGCGCGGGTAAATGGAGTTGAAATCAGCCATGATTGAATGGTGGAGTGGACTCGATGGGCCGAATGGCCTTACTTCCACTCCTATGTCTTATGGTCTTAAAACCATCCAGGCAAATCAGCTTTTACGTTGGACGAACATAACGAGGCTGAAGAACATGGTTTTCCAGATACCAATATATAAATAAAACCTCACAATTATATCAGGCCTCTCACAGCCACAGGACATCCCAAAGCTCCTTAATACAGCCAGTGAAGTACTTCTTGAAGTGTGTCACTGTTCTAATGTCAGAAATGTGGTAGCCACTTTGCAGTACGGCCCCGCAATCAGTGTGATAAATGATCGGATTTTTATTATTATTATTTCTGTTTCTGGTGATGTTGATTAAGGGACAAAAATTGCACAGATACAAAGAACACCTATCCTACTCTTTTTTTTAAAAATACATTTAGAGTACCCAATTCATTTTTTCTAATTAAGGGGCAATTTAGCGTGGCCAATCCACCTAACCTGCACATCTTTGGGTTGTGTGGTGAGACCTACGCAAACACAGGGAGAATGTGCAAACTCCACACGGACAGTGACCCAGGGCCAGGATTGAACCTGGGACCTCGGCGCCGTGAGACTTCAGGGCTAACCCACTGCGCCACCGTGCCGCCCTATCCTACTCTTCTTTGAGGAGTGGCATATCCCATGCCCTGTTTTAGACACCCACCCTTGTCAATCATCTGGAGTGGTATTTGAACCCATGGGTTTAGGGTGGCATGTTAGCACAGTGGTTAGCACTGTTGCTTCACAGCTCCTGGGTCCCGGGTTCGATTCCTGGCTTGGTCACAGTCTGCGGAGTATGCACATTCTCCCCGTGTGTAAGCCTACTTGTGACAATAAAGATTATTATTCTGATTCAGAGCCAACCCTTTGAGTTATGAATGTTCCTGATCCCAAGACGGAAGGGTAGGTGATAGCCATTAATGAAAGGAAGATCAGAACAACAGGAAATACAACTCCAGGCGCCCCCCCCCCCCCCCCCCCCCCGGGCAAGGTCCTACATGATTTGCCATGTGACCTCTGCCACGAAGCACTGACTGGAAGCAGCCATGTTACATTCAGAGCACAATAAACATCGTACTCTTTGAGCTCATTACAGAACTTGTGCAAACGCTCCCTGCAAATGTCCAGGGCAGACATTATGAATCAACTTGAGAGTGTCTGTTCTTTCAATTCTGGCTTAAATACCGAGAACGCTTGTGGTGCTCACCCACCTGCTGGAGAGGTCGAACAATCCCAGTTGGATTCCTAGGGAACCACCATGGAAGGGAACGATAACCTAGGATAGATACAGGGGCCGACTTCACCTCCCCCTCTCTTGTGATTTGGGTTCTCACGAGTTAGCCAGCCTGCAGATCATACTACGCGTGACGTTTACCAGAGGTTGTCAAGCATGCTCTCGCTAAAATTGGTCTGTACCGTGGATCTACTTTCAGGTTGTACTACGCTGGCCCTCATCCTGTGAGAGGAGTGCAACTAATGAGAGTGGGCAAGCTGCAACATCACCAGGGAAGGCTGGGGCAAGCACGGGACACACTAAAGCAGGTCAGTGAGTCCGGGAATCCGATCCCATTCTTCCACCTTGCTCACTCGTGTTGCTTGAGGGAAGTTCTCTAGTTCAAAGCATACCCTCTATCCTTTTCACATTATAAAATCTTACTGCCCAGCAGGAGGCCATTCGGCCCCTTGTACCTGTGACAGCACTTTGAAAGAACTGTGCAGTGTCGCCCAACTGCCCAAATGTTTCCCTGGATCTCTGCGAATTAATTCTCTGCAAGTTCATGTCAAATTGTCCTTTGACAGTTCCTCTACAATCTGATCCCAACACCCTTTCTGTGGATTACAGATTTTAATAACCCTGTGGGAAAGAGTTCTTCCTCATTCTCACTCTAGTTCTTTCATTCTCTTTCTTCCAATATAACCCCTTTTACTATAATCCCTTTTCTAATATAATCCCTTTTCCAATATAATCCCTTTTCCAATATAACCCCTTTTACTATAATCCCTTTTCTAATATAATCCCTTTTCCAATATAATCCCTTTTCCAATATAATCCCTTTTCCAACAAAAACCCTTATGCAATATAATCCCTTTTCCAATATAACCCCTTTTCCTATAATCCCATTTCCAATAATCCCTTTTCCAATATAATCTCTTTTTCAATAATCCCATTTTCCAATAATCCCTTTTCCAATATAATCCCTTTCCCAATAAAATCCCTTGTCCAATATAACCCCTTTTCCAATATAATCCCTTTTCCATTATAACCCCTTTTCCAATATAATCTCATTTACAATATAATCCCTTTTCTAATATAATCCCTTTTCCAATATAATCCCTTTTCCAACAAAAACCCTTATGCAATATAATCCCTTTTCCAATATAACCCCTTTTCCTATAATCCCTTTTCCAATAATCCCTTTTCCAATATAATCTCTTTTTCAATAATCCCATTTTCCAATAATCCCTTTTCCAATATAATCCCTTTCCCAATAAAATCCCTTGTCCAATATAACCCCTTTTCCAATATAATCCCTTTTCCATTATAACCCCTTTTCCAATATAATCTCATTTACAATATAATCCCTTTTCTAATATAATCCCATTTCCAATATAATCCCTTTTCCAATAACCCTTTCCCAATATAACCCCTTTTCCAATATAACCCCTTTTCCAATAACCCTTTCCCAATATAACCCCTTTTCCAATAATCCATTGTCCAATATAACCCCTTTTCCAATATAACCCCTTTTCCAATATAATCCCTTTTCCAATATAACTCCTTTACCAATAATCCATTGTCCAATATAATCCTGTTTCCAATATAACCCCTTGTCCAATAATCCATTGTCCAATATGATAATAATAATCATTTATTGTCACAAGTATGAAGTTACTGTGAAAAGCCCATAATCCCTTTCCACACATAATCCCATTTCTAATATAATAATCTTTCCAATATAATCCCATTTCCAATAATCCATTGTCCAATATAATCCCTTTTCAAATATAATCCCTTTTCAAATATAATCCCCTTTCCAATATAACCCCTTTTCCAATATAATCCCTGTCCAATAATCCCTTTTCCAATAATCCATTGTCCAATATAACCCCTTTCCAATAATCCCTTTTCTAATATAAACCCTTTTCCAATATAATCCCTTTTCCAATATAAACCCTCTTCCAATAACCCCTTTTCCAATAATCCCTGTTCCAATATAACCCCTTTTCCAATATAATCCCTTTTCCAATAATCCATTGTCCAATATAATCCCTTTTCCAATAACCCTTTTTCCAATATAATCCCTTTTCCAATATAATCGCTTTTCCAATAATCCATTGTCCAATATAATCCCTTTTCCAATATAATCCCTTTTCCAATAATCCATTGTCCAATATAATCCCTTTTCCAATAACCCCTTTTCCAATATAATCCCTTTTCCAATAATCCATTATCCAATATAATCCCTTTTCCATTATAAGCCCTTTTCCAACAATCCCTTTCCCAATATAATCCCTTTTCCAATATAACCCCTTTTCCAATATAACCCCTTTTCCAATAATCCCTTTTCCAATATAACCCCTTTTCCAATAATCCCTTTTCTAATATAAACCCTTTTCCAATATAATCCCTTTTCCAATATAAACCCTCTTCCAATAATCCCTTTTCCAATATAATCCCTTTTCCAATAATCCCTGTTCCAATATAACCCCTTTCCCAATATAACCCCTTTTCCAATATAATCCCTTTTCCAATAATCCATTGTCCAATATAATCCCTTTTCCAATAATTCATTGTCCAATATAATCCCTTTTCCAATAACCCCTTTTCCAATATAATCCCTATTCCAATATCCCTTTTCCAATAATCCATTATCCAATATAATCCCTATTCCAATAATCCCTTTTCCAATATAGTCCCCTTTCCAATATAATCTCTTTTCCAATAATCCATTGTACAATATAACCCCTTTCCAATATAATCCCTTTTCCAATATAGAAAATTTCATAGAATTTACAGTGCAGAAGGAGGCCATTCGGCCCATCGAGTCTGCACCGGCTCTTGGAAAGAGCACCCTACCCAAGGTCCACACCTCCACCTAATCCCCACAACCCAACAACCCCACCCAACACTAAGGGCAATTTTGGACACTAAGGGCAATTTATCATGGCCAATCCACCTAACCTGCACATCTTTGGATTGTGGGAGGAAACCGGAGCACCCGGAGGAAACCCACGCACACACGGGGAGGATGTGCAGACTCCGCACAGACAGTGACCCAAGCCGGATTCGAACCTGGGACCCTGGAGCTGTGAAGCAATTGTGCTACCCACAATGCTACCGTGCTGCCCCTTTTCCTTTTCCAATAATCCATTATCCAATATAATCCCTTTTCCAATATAATCCCTTTTCCAATAATCCATTGTCCAATTTAATCCCTTTTCCAATATAATCCCTTTTCCAATAAAATCCCTTTTCCAATAATCCATTATCCAATATAACCCCTTTTCCAACATAATCCTTTTTCCAATATAATCCCTTTTCCAATAATCCATTGTCTAATATAATCCCTTTTCCGTTTATTCCTCTTCCAATACAATCTTTTCCGATACAATCTCTTTTCTAATATAATCTCTTTGCCAATAACCCCTTTTCCAATATAACCCTTTTTCAATTTGAATAATTTCCTAGATTATTGAAACCAAGAACTGAGTGGAATAAGATGGCAATAAAATGAAACGATTCCACACGATCCTCTACTTAAATAATTCACTATTCAAGGCCAAGACACTGATTTGTGGCTTCCGCAGAAAAACGGGCAGCATTACAAAGCGGGAATCCAAAACACTGGAGAAGATCCCAGAATCCCATTCAATGAAGATGGAAGGGAATTGTTCAGTAGGTGACCATGATTGCAGTTGGATGGGATTGTGGAATGCGTTCCCTGAAACACAAGTACAACATTCCCGAAGTCTATGGAGTTTTGACCTTGAACAACACAAACCTGTGACCTTAATTCTAGAATCTGGGCAGGCTGCTTGTGAGCAGAGCCTCTGTGGTAACAGGAGCGCTGCACCCATCTCATCCACCTCCCCTTATTCCATCTCTGTGAAGGATGAATTCTGGTGTTAATTGCTTTGGATGGACACTGCTAAAGTGAAGAGCATTAGCATAACAACAAATTAGTATTTATTTCAACTGTTCTGTTATTTGTGCAGTGCCATGTTCTAATAAATGGTTCAATTCCTTTCTCTTTCATCATATGCAGAGGGAAAAAAATTATATGGTGTTTAGCAATGCAGCAGCCGCGTTATTATCTGTTATTCTTGCAGTTTTGCCGGTTAAGGTATAAATTTGCATAACATTACACGCTTCTGTAGAGCTCAGCCCTAGCAGCCTGATTCAGAGCAGATAGAGAGAAATGGCTGTTGAGACACTGCTATTACAAGGTGGAATTTGTACAACTCGTCTGTCAGTCACCTTGTACAAAGGGCAGTATCGCAGGCTGTGAGTTAGAGGGACAACTGGAAGTGAGCTGTGTGTTTAGCAATGGAGTGTCACACTAACTTGTTCGCTCTTTCACTGGCAGGCGTTTGACATCCTGAAGGTGACACACGGAAGAGAACATTCCCTGACTGGAAATCTGAAACAGATCCTGGCAGAATGCGAGGCCGAGCTCAGCAGCAGACCTGAGCAGATGTGAACGGACCCAAGTAGTCACTGTCTGTCTGCGTTTGTGACTACGTGTGTGCCTGCTCATCCACCTGCTTACATGTGTGTGTATGCGTGTGTGTGCATGTGTGTGCGTGCCTGCCCATCCACCTGCTTACATGTGTGTCTGCATGTGTGTGTGTGCATGTGTGTGACTGCGTGTGTGCATGTGTGTGTGTGTGCTTGCCTATGTGCCGGTATGTTTCGTATGCCCAAAATGCAGGACCAAAGCTGGACTGTCAGTAACTGTTGGCCCAACACCTTGTTGAAGACGAACAATCAAACTGATGCAACTTACTAAATTGCATTGTGAGGAATCGTTGGGGCAGCCGACAGGATCCACAGTGGTTATGGGTGAATTCTGCAACATATTTGGATTACAGTGCTGGATACATACTTTGTTTGTAAAGTGGTAAAGTAGATGAACCCGTTTGCTGATAGTTATGAAATTTCCTTCTTTGTGGAATCACCACCGTCCTGGCGGGGGAACCTCTTGTATCTTTATGATGTTAAGTAGATGAGGTCACCTTGAGAATTGGATCAATCTGTCAGTCCCCAGGACATTTACTTACAGCCAGGTGTGGAAGGCCAGGGATTCAGAGGCTGACCGCCTCTGTGCCTTAATCGTTTTGCTTATTCTGTTTGATACCAAGTTTACCAATAAACCAATTTTGCATTCCTATCAATAAGTGTGGGTGATCAAAAGCGATAACCTCACCACTGCAATGAGATCAGATTGCCTCTTCATGTCCTAATGAAAGAACTTCAGTTCCACTTTTCTCCTCACAACTAAAGCCTCTCGGTCTCAGAGGGTGTCACCTTGGTGAATTTTTCTACATGTTCTATATCGCCTTAGCATCCTTCCCAAAAGAGAGCCTAAATCTGGGCACAATGTTTGAACCACTGCTTTGTGTAGGTTTGGCTTTACCATTTTGCTGTTAATACTTGCACCGATTTATAATAGGAGCTGGTTTGCACCTCGGGGCTGGTTTAGCACAGTGGGCTGAATAGCTGACTTGCAATGCAGAACAATGCCAGCAACGCATCTTCAATTCCCATACCGGCCTCCCCGAACAGGCGCCGGAATGTGGCGACTAGAGGCTTTTCACAGTAACTTCATTGAAGCCTACTTGTGACAATAAGCTATTATTATTATTATTATAAAACATAAACCCCATCTGTTTATTTTACACAGTTTTATCACTAGGTCCCCCCGCTGTGTGGTCTCTCCTCTGGGTACCGCACTCTAAGAGGGCATTGGTGACCAGTAACTTCCATTAGATTGGTCCACGATTATGGTTGGCAAAGTCCTGCAGTGGTTCTTCTGCGGTATGACTGACCGGGAACTCTCCCACTCCCACCACCTGCCATCAAGTGCATTGGAATGATTTACAGGCTGATAGTCAACCTGTTGGGCCACGTTATGAACATGCCTTCCATGGCCATCAAGTTACAGAATGGGACTTGAACCCAGAGTTGCTGGCCCAGAGGTAGGGATGCTATCATTGCAACAAAAGACCTCTCTGGGGGAAGATCACCAAAACCTTTGGGCAAACCTTGCCACATATATGGCTGGCACGGCGATGCCCCAACTGGTAGCAGGGGCGGAAATCCTTGACACCCCTGAGCAAATAATTACCCAAATGCTGCTATGAAGTATGGATGCTACAGAAGAAAGTTGCTGAGAGGACGGGAGTTGTCTCACAAGTGTGCTTACTGGTTTAGTCTGAACGTTGTACGTTCATTCTTCAGCAATTCTGAATCAGAGTTCAGCGTCTGTGCCAACTGCTGGGCAGCATTCAATACAAGGCAGGAATAACAGGCTCAATGAGGTTTACTTGCTGCCTCAACTACACCTCGGAATGGCGATATTCTGTGGCAAAGAATACCTGGCCTGACAAAGGCTTTTAAAAACATGTTGTGCAACTTTCAGAAAACAATGTTCTTGCTTATGGGAAGACAAATGGGATTGTTTATAAAGCAGTAGTGATCGCTATTTGAATTGAGAATCAACTGGAAAGAGCATTGAGGCCAAAGATTACATTTCTTTTCTTTTTACTGTCATAAAGATGTACTCAAATGAAGACCATTCAGCCCATCATGTCTGTGTCAGCTCTTTGAAGGCCTCCAGTTAGTTTCCATCTCCTACTCTCTGGCTGGGATTTTCCAGCCCCGCCTGCTGCTGTTATTTTCCAGCTCCTCCCGTCGCCATTATTTTCCGGTCCCATCGAAAGCTAATGGCCCCCTGCATATCCTCCCACAGAGGGCCCCGAAATCTTGGCCTTTGTCTGCTGCCTTGCAATTTTCTCCCCTTTAACTATTGACCCAGTTTCCTTTTGTAAGTTACCATTGAATCTGCTCCTGCCATGCTTTCACAGATCTCAGTCCCTTGTGAAACTTTTATATTTAACAGGACTTTCCACTTCCTGATCTGGACAGGCAATCAGAATACACCCACATGGTACAGGTTTCTCCCATTTGTTACCACCTAGTAGCCACTAGGATACATTTTGGCCATATGTGTCTTTCGCAAGATGCAACTAACATTACAGCACACATCCAGGGGAGGCCTCTGTCCAGATAGAGACTTAAAATGCTCAAAGAAAGTGGGGGAAATTAGATAGGATAGAAGGACAAAGGAAGAGAAACCGGGAAAATAGAAGAAATGTGCGAGGGAAACAACGCAAAGATCGAAGGAAAGATGCTGGAATATAGAAGGAGAGATGAAGAGAGAGTGTGTGGATCATTGAGGAATTTATACTGGAGTGCAAAAATACAAGTTTCTCTTGAAAAAAAACAAGACAAAAGGAACATAAGCAAGAATGAGAAGAATTAAATTGGACGACTAAATCAAAAACAACAGAAGTAAGTGTGTGATCTACAATTTTTTCTGTCTTTTTGTTTTGCTTCATTTATATAACTTCGATCAAAATATCCTAACAGTTAGGTCCCTTTCACAATCTATTCTCAGTTTCTTACTTTCTTCGAAAAATAGAGCAAGCTCTGGCTCTGATTGCCAGTAGCACATCCTCCATTTCACAAGAACTTGTACGTTAAAGCCTTACTGCCGTTCAATCGCACCTTAAACATTTACATGTTTTAGTTCATTAGACAGTTTAATGGAAGGAGCATCTCGTTCCGCCATGTAACCTAACCAGTGTCTCCTCGCGATTCACCGTGATGTTCCATTCGTAACATTTAGGGCCTGCTTTCTGTTTGAAACGTATTTTCTCCCTTGTGGTGCTCGAGACAGACACTGGAGGCTTCCAGTAATCAACAGTGGGGTTTAATGATGAACGGCAAAGGCAGTTAGATAACAGGCACAGAACAATATACAACTCTTTACTCTCCAGCTCCCAGGTCCTCACAGCCCAGGGTCCCGCTCCCAGGGCCCTGCGCAAACTCCCCATTGGCCAGTTTGCACGCTCCTGCATGATTGGTCCTGAGCTGGGCATGTGGTCAGTGAAGCTCACCCCCTTAAAGGAGCCACACTACCACATCGCTCCCCACTTAAGTCTCTTGATACACTTACTCATAACTATGTCAAAAGTCACAATAGAATAGAACATTACAGCGCAGTGCAGGCCCTTCGGCCCTCGATGTTGCGCCGACCTGTGAAACCACTCTAAAGCCCATCTACACTATTCCCTTATCGTTCATATATCTATCCAATGACCATTTAAATGCCCTTAATGCTGGCGAGTCCACTACTGTTGCAGGCAGGGCATTCCACGCCCTTACTACTCTCTGAGTAAAGAACCTACCTCTGACATCTATCCTATATCTATCTCCCCTCAATTTAAAGCTATGTCTCCTCGTGCTAGCCATCACCATCCAAGGAAAAAGGCTCTCACTGTCCACCCTATCTAATCTTCTGATCATCTTGTATGCCTTTATTAAGTCACCTCTTAACCTTCTTCTCTCTAACAAAAACAGCCTCAAGTCCCTCAGCCTTTCCTCATAAGATCTTCCCTCCATACCAGGCAACATCCTGGTAAATCTCCTCTGCACCCTTTCCAATGCTTCACATCCTTCCTATAATGCGGCGACCAGAACTGCACGCAATACTCCAATTGCGGCCGCACAAGAGTTTTGTACAGCTGCAACATGACCTCAAGGCTCCGAAACTCAATCCTTCCAACAATAAAAGCTAACATACCGTACCCCTTCTTAACAACCCTATCAACCTGGGTGGCAACTTTCAGGGGTCTATGTACATGGACACCAAGATCTCTCTGCTCATCCACACTACCAAGAATATTACCATTAGCCCAGTACTCTGTATTCCTGTTACTCCTTCCAAAATGAATCACCTCACACTTTTCTGCATTAAACTCCATTTGCCACTTCTCAACCAAGCTCTGCAGCTTATCTATGTCCCTCTGTAACCTGCAACATCCTTCCGCACTGTCCACAACTCCACTGACTTTAGTGACATCCGCAAATTTACTCACCCATCCTTCTACCCCCTCTTCCAGGTCATTTATAAAAATGACAAACAGCAGTGGCCCCAAAACAGATCCTTGTGGTACACCACTAGTAACTGGACTCCAGTCTGAACACTTCCCATCAACCACCACCCTTTGTCTTCTTCCAGCTAGCCAATTTCTGATCCAAACTGCTAAATCACCCTCAATCCCATGCCTCCGTATTTTCTGCAATAGCCTACCGTGGGGAACCTTATCAAACGCTTTACTGAAATCCATATACACCACATCAACTACTTTACCCTCGAGACTTCCGGGTGCGGCTATGCAGAGCTAGGTCGCATATTCGGCAGCTCCTGCTTGGAACGGACTTTTGGGCTCTTTTACAGGGCCCCCACGGCATTTGTTTGACATTTCCCGGTGTGGGAAGAAGGCGGCAATATTCCCCCGACAGTGTCCCCCAGGAAGGGTATGTCTCTTGGTTGCCAGACACACGCAGAAACAGTGAAAGATTTGGCTGCAACTACAGGATAAACAGGGCCTCTTCCAGCATGCAGGCGGGGGAAGGGCAAGCTTAAAGCTGCAAGCTGACCTGAGGGCCTGTATCAAAGGTGAATTCTAGCAGCAGAGGGAACAACTGTGAAAAGACCTCATCAAGGCCACTGAAGGGACTTCCGGTTGCGGTGATGCCTAGCTAGCCGCACGCTTCGGCGGCTCCAGCTCCGACGGACCTTCGGGCTCTTTTAAGAGCATCAACGGGGAATTTTTCGACGACGCAACCCGGTGTGGGGCGTGTGAGAAGGGAGTCCCCCCCAAACGAAGGAGGAAAAAACCGGCGGCGGCGGCTGCAGCGCGAGGAATCGTCGACCAAAGGGTCAGAAAGAGAGAAGTACAAGATGGCGGCGGAGAAAGCGCAGGCGACATGGGGGCCTGAGCATGAAATTGTGAGACGGTGCGTGGAGCTGCTGAAGAGGGAGGTGCTGACCCCGTTGCTACAGGCAATTGAGGGGCTCAAGGAGACATTAAAGACCCAGGAGACAGAGCTCCGTGTGGTGGAGCAGAAGGTGACAGATATTGAGGACGAGATCCTGGGCCTGGCGGTTAAGACACAGACGCACGAGGCACTTCATAAAAAGTGTACTGAAAGGATCGAAGCCCTAGAAAATGGAGCGCGAAGGAAGAACCTTCGGATACTGGGTCTCCCTGAGGGTGTGGAAGGAGTGGACTGTGGAGCGTACGCAAGTACGATGCTGAGCTCACTGATGGGTGCTGAGGCCCCTACGGGCCCCTTGGAGGTGGAGTGGGCAAATCGGATTCCGGCGAGAAGACCAAAAGCGGGAGAACCACCCAGGGCGATAATCGTGCGATTTTACCGCCTTAAGGATAGAGAAGAGGTCCTGAGATGGGCTAAAAAGGTGCGGAGTAGCAGATGGGAGAATGCAGTGGTACGGGTATACCAGGATTGGAGTGCGGAGGTGGCGAGAAGGAGGGCGAGCTTCAACCGAGCCAAAGAGGTGTTGCATAAAAGGAAGGTGAAGTTCGGGATGCTGCAGCCGGCAAGACTATGGGTCACGTATCAGGAGAGACACCATTATTTCGAGACGGCGGAGGAAGCATGGACCTTCATCAAAGAAGAGAAATTGGATCGTAACTGAGGGACTGATGCTGCAGGAAATGTTATTGTTAATGTTACGGTGGAAGTTAATTGAGAAGTAAACAGGGAAGGGGGGAGACATTGGGGAAATGTGGGCGCCGGTGAGGGGGGAAAGACGGGACATAGTTGGAGAATGGGGAAGGGGAGGGGGAGGGGAAAGGGAGCTGCGCCATAAGAGGCGGGTCAGGTAAAGGGATGTTCCCGCACCAGAAAGAATAAGGCGGGAAGACAGGCGCAAGGCGGATGGGAGTTCCCCACATGGGGAGGTCGAGGAGTGAGCAGGAGTAGCCGGGGTCAGTTGAAGTCAGCTGACTTACGGAAGTAATATGGGGGGAGCAATCAAGCTAGAAAGAGATCTAGCGGGGAGGGGAGGAGGGAGGGAGAAGGGGGGGGGGGGACAACTGGGTTGCTGCTGCGGAAATCCAAAAGGAAATGGCTAAAGAGTGGGTGGGCGGGGATGGTGTGCGACGCTGGGGGAGCGAGCGGGAGCGCGGAGGCGGGATATGGGACTGGCCTAGAGAAGGTAATGGCTAGTCGACACGGGAGGGGGGCAGGTAGCCCCCCAGTGAGGCTGATCACGTGGAACGTGAGAGGCCTGAACGGACCGATAAAAAGGGCCCGAGTGCTCGCGCATTTGAAAGGACTAAGGGCAGACGTGGTTATGCTCCAAGAGACGCACCTAAAGGTGGCGGACCAAGTTAGGCTAAGGAAAGGATGGGTGGGACAGGTGTTCCACTCAGGACTGGACGCAAAGAATAGAGGGGTGGCCATTTTGGTGGAGAAACAGGTCGCATTTGAAGCAAAGAACATCGTAGCAGATAGCGGAGGTAGATATGTAATGGTGAGTGGCAGGCTGGAGGGAATGGAGGTCGTGTTGGTTAACGTGTATGCCCCAAACTGGGACGATGCGGGATTTATGAGACGGATGCTGGGGCGTATACCGGACCTGGAGGTAGGAAACTTGATTTTAGGAGGGGACTTTAATACGGTGCTGGACCCGGGGCTAGATAGATCCAGCTCAAGGACCGGAAGAAGGCCGGCAGCGGCCAAGGTACTTAAGGGGTTTATGGACCAAATGGGGGGAGTGGATCCATGGCGATTTCTTAGACCTAGGGCTAGGGAGTATTCCTTCTTCTCCCATGTCCATAAAGTGTACTCCCGGATAGATTTTTTTGTTTTGGGAAGGTCGTTGATCTCTAGGGTGGAAGAAGCTGAGTACTCAGCCATAGCGGTTTCGGATCATGCCCCACATTGGGTGGACCTGGAATTAGGAGAGGAAAGGGAGCAGAGAACACTCTGGCGATTAGATGTGGGACTGATGGCGGATGAGGGAGTGTGTGCAAGAGTGCGGGGGTGTATTGAGAGATACCTGGAGGTCAATGACGACGGCGAGGTCCCTGTGGGAGTGGTATGGGAAGCACTAAAAGCGGTGGTCAGAGGAGAGCTGATCTCCATTGGGGCCCACAAAAGGAAAACAGAGGCCAAGGAAAGGGAAAGATTACTGGGGGAGATTTTAAGGGTGGATAGGGAATTTGCAGAGACCCCGGAGGAGGAATTGTACAGGGAGAGGAGACGACTCCAGACGGAATTTGACCTTCTGACCACCAGAAAGGCGGAGGTACTGTGGAGGAAGGCACAGGGGAGGAGGTATGAATATGGGGAAAAGGCGAGTCGCCTGTTGGCTCATCAATTGCGAAAGAGGGCAGCAGCGAGGGAAATAGGAGGAATTAGAGACGAAAGGGGAGACACGGTGCGAAGGGCAGGAAAGATAAATGAGGTGTTCAAGACCTTCTATGAGGAACTGTATAGGTCTCAACCCCCAGAGGGAGAGGAGGGGATGCGGCAGTTCCTGGACCAATTGAGGTTCCCGAAAGTGGAGGAGCGGGGGGTGGTAGGCCTGGGGGCACCGATTGGGGTGGACGAGGTTATTAAGGGACTGGGAAGCATGCAAGCAGGGAAGGCCCCAGGACCAGACGGGTTCCCGGTGGAGTATTACAGAAAATATGTGGACTTGTTGGCCCCGTTGATGGTGAGGACGTTCAATGAGGCCAGGAAAGGGGGGACTCTACCCCCGACGATGTCGGAGGCGACGATATCGTTAATTTTGAAGAGGGATAAAGATCCGTTGCAGTGCGGGTCCTATAGACCCATTTCATTGTTGAACGTGGACGCCAAATTGTTGGCAAAGGTACTGGCATCGAGGATAGAGGACTGTGTCCCGGGGGTGGTGCACGAAGATCAGACAGGGTTCGTAAAAGGGAGACAACTGAATGTTAACGTGCGACGACTATTAGGGGTGATAATGATGCCCCCAGTGGAGGGGGAGGCAGAGATAGTGGCGGCAATGGACGCAGAGAAGGCATTTGATAGGGTGGAGTGGGAGTATTTATGGGAAGTGTTAAGGAGGTTTGGGTTTGGGAACGGGTTTATTAGCTGGGTTAGACTTCTTTATGGGGCTCCAACGGCAAGCGTAGTTACAGGTCGACATAGATCGGAGTATTTCCGACTATATAGGGGAACAAGACAGGGATGCCCGCTGTCTCCATTGTTGTTCGCGTTGGCAATTGAACCTCTGGCCATGGCGTTGAGAGACTCCAGGAAATGGAGAGGGGTGATTAGAGGGGGAGAAGAACACCGAGTCTCGTTATATGCGGATGACCTATTGTTATACGTGTCGGACCCAGCGGGGGGAATGATAGAGGTTATGCGAATTTTGAGGGGGTTCGGGGATTTCTCGGGGTATAGGCTAAACATGGGAAAGAGTGAATTATTTGTGATACATCCAGGGGACCAGAGTAGAGAGATAGAAGGCTTGCCTCTAAGGAAAGTGGAAAGAAACTTCCGATACCTGGGGATTCAGATCGCTAGGAGCTGGGGAACCTTGCACAGACTTAATCTGACACGGTTGGTAGAACAAATGGAGGAGGACTTCAAGAGGTGGGACATGCAGCCTCTATCGCTGGCGGGCAGGGTGCAAGCAATTAAGATGATGGTCCTCCCGAGGTTCTTATTTGTATTTCAATGTCTCCCTATACTAATCACTAAGACCTTTTTTAATAAAATAGACAGGAGCATCACGAGCTTCGTGTGGGCAGGGAAAGTTCCGAGAGTAAGGAGGGGGTTCCTTCAGCGTAGTAGGGACAGAGGAGGATTGGCACTACCGAACTTGGGCGATTACTATTGGGCCGCCAATGTGGCAATGATACGTAAATGGATGATGGAGGGTGAGGGAGCGGCGTGGGAAAGACTGGAGAGAAAGTCCTGTAAAGGGACGAGTTTAGAGGCGCTGGTGACGGCGCCGCTACCGATCTCACCTAAAAAGTTTACCACGAACCCGGTGGTGGCGGCAACATTGAATATCTGGGGACAGTGGAGGCGACAGAGAGGGGTGCGGGGAGCCCTGGTGGGGTCCCCAATCAGGAACAACCATAGGTTCGCCCCAGGAAGAATGGATGGAGGATTTCAGAGCTGGTTCCAGTTGGGAATTAGGAGGGTGGGAGATTTATTTATAGATGGGACTTTTGCGAGCTTGGGAGCATTGGAGGAAAAGTATAAGTTGCCCCGGGGAAATTTCTTGAGATATATGCAGGTGAGGGCATTTACTAGACAACAGGTGAGGGAATTTCCATTGCTCCCGACACAGGGGATACAGGACAGGGTGCTTTCAGGGGTGTGGGTCGGAGAGGGCAAGGTGTCAGAGATTTACCGAGAGATGAGGGAAGAGGGGGAGGAGTCGGTGGGCGAACTAAAAGGAAAGTGGGAAGAAGAACTAGGGGAGGAGATAGAGGAGGGTATGTGGGCTGATGCCCTAAGCAGGGTAAATTCCTCTTCCTCATGCGCCAGGCTTAGCCTGATTCAATTTAAGGTGCTACATAGAGCACACATAACGGGAGCAAGATTGAGCAGGTTCTTTGGAGTGGAGGACAAATGTGGGAGGTGTGGCGGGAGCCCGGCAAACCACGCACATATGTTTTGGGCATGCCCGGCACTGGAAGGGTATTGGAAGGGAGTGACGGGAGTGATTTCGCGGGTGGTGAAGGCCCGGGTCAAACCAGGCTGGGGGTTAGCTCTATTTGGAGTTGCGGAAGAGCCGGGAGTGCAGGAGGCGAAAGAGGCCGACGTTGTGGCCTTTGCGTCCCTAGTAGCCCGGCGCAGGATCCTACTCATGTGGAAGGAGGCGAAACCCCCCGGACTGGAGGCCTGGGTAAATGATATGGCGGGGTTCATTAAACTGGAGCAGATAAAGTTTGCCCTGAGAGGATCGGCTCAAGGGTTCACCAGGCGGTGGCAGCCATTTCTCGACTACCTAGGGGAACGTTAGAGGGAAGACAGATGACCAGCAGCAGCAACCCAGGGGGAGGGGGGGAGGGGGGGTTTAGTTTAGGTCAAAGATAAAGGGGTTTTGTTACTTGTGTATTGTTTAAAATTTCTGTATTGTTATTGTTGCGTTTGCTTTGTAAGAGGGGAAAAATTGTTGTTTGGGAAAAAAATTTCAATAAAACATTTATAAAAAAAAAACTACTTTACCCTCATCCACCTGTTTGGTCACCTTCTCAAAGAACTCAATAAGGTTTGTGAGGCACGACCTACCCTTTACAAAATCGTGTTGAATATCCCTAATCAAATTATTCCTTTCTGGATGATTATAAATCCTATCTCTTATAATCCTTTCCAAGACTTTGCCCACAACAGAAGCAAGGCTCACTGGTCTATAGTTACCGGGGTTGTCTCTACTCCCCTTCTTGAACAAGGGGACAACATTTGCTATCCTCCAGTCTTCTGGCACTATTCCTGTTGACAATGACGACATAAAGATCAAAGCCAAAGGCTTTGCAATCTCCTCCCTAGCTTCCCAGAGAATCCTAGGATAAATCCCATCCAGCCCAGGGGACTTATCTATTTTCACACTTTCCAGAATTGCTAACACCTCCTCCTTATGAACCTCAATCCCATCTAGTCTAGTAGCCTGAATCTCAGTATTCTCCTCGACAACATTGTCTTTTTCCTGTGTGAATACTGACGAAAAATATTCATTTAGCGCCTCTCCTATCTCCTCGGACTGCACGCACAACTTCCCACTACTGCCCTTGACTGGCCCTACTCTTACCCTAGTCATTCTTTTACAGGGACAACCGAGGAAAGAGAATCCATCAAAAGGTCAATTGGTCCGGAGCCCTCCTGGTCCTCCAAAGTTCAGGCAGGCACAGGTTCGGAACTCATTTGGGCAATTGGGTGGTCCACAGTCGATGCAACCTCTCGCAGGACCACTTCCGACAATGGGCGAACTAGCCCCGCCACCCTGGACAGACGCAGCTGGTTGAACGAGAGTGGGTGCCCGGCTGGACTGAGTTACAGGAGTATTCATGGTGCTTGCTGGACTCGTCGGCTCCATGCTGGGTGTCATCACCCCTCGACTCCTGAAGTGGTAATGTGCTTCTTAACGGTCTTCCCGTTAACCTCAACCACATAAGAAACAGGCCCCGACTGGGCCACAGCCCGTCCTTCTAACCATGGCGAAATTTCAGACCAAAACCGAGTCTCCCACCCGGAACGACCTGTCGCCAATCCCTGCTCTGCCCGTTGACCATTGACTCTTCTGGGAAGCCTGATGCCCCCATTTGACCAGACCGTTCGATACTGGGTGATGGGAGACTGTCCTTGTGTGTGGTCTGCCACTTGCTCTCTCAAAATGTTGGAAATCATCGCCGGTGAAAGGGGTGCTATTGTCCGAAACGATTGCCTCGGGAAGCCGATGAATGGCACACACTCGGCGCAAGGCATCTACTGTGGCTGCCAGGATAGTGGTCCCCATAAGGCGGCATGGTGGCGCAGTGGTTAGCACTGCTGCCTCACAGCGCCGGGGACCCAGGTTTGATCCTGGCCCTGGGTCACTGTCCATGAGGTGTTTGCACATTCTCCCTGTGTCTCAGTGGGTCTCACCCCTACAACCCAAAGATGTGCAGGGTAGGTGGATTGGCCACGCTCAATTGCCCTTTAATTGGGAAAAAAAAGAATTGGGTACTCTAAACATTAAAACAAATAATAGTCCCCACCTCTTGAACTGATAGCCACTTCGAGCGGGCATCTATCAGCACCAAAAACATCTTGCCCATTAATTGGGCCCGCATAATCAACATGGATCCTGGTCCATGGGCGACCTGGCCATTCCCAGGGGTGAAGGGTTGCAGAAGGGGCCAATGATTGCTGCATTTGGCTAGGGTGGCCAAACTCCGTGAAAATCCTGAAGGAGGCACCCCCGAGCCTGAGGTGGGGCAACCATCCATAACCTTATAGAATCACACCGTCTTCACATGTCAACTTGTCTTGATGAGTGACGTATGGCCTCAGTTGTTCAGACTTCTCCTATCGCCAGCTAGACTATCATTTGTTTGACCTTTGATTGGCCTCCGAGCTGGTCATGTGGTCAATGGGCCATGTTCCCACGTCCTTTTCCGTCCTTCTCCTGAAGGAACCTGCATTCTTAGGAGGTGAGTGGGAGTGACAAAAGCTTTTTGGAGGATCTTGATTCCACCCTCATGTGTGGTTGACAAGTAGAACACCAAGCCCCCCCAAACCATCGCCACGTGAGCAGTTGAGTGCATTTCTCCAGCCTCCCATCACTTGTTCCCACACAAAGTCCCATGAGACAATTGTGGCACCTTCTGGGCCTAGGCAAGGTGAGTACCACCTTGAGGAGTTAATGGAGGGGCACTGAACCATTAGATTTGGGTTTATTGTCACGTGTACCGAGGTACAGTGAAAAGCATTGTCCTGCGTACAGCCCAGGCAGATCGTTCCACACATAAAAAACATAGGACATACGATAGATACACAAGGAAGCTCGAGGGGGAGAGCGAAGCGATCTTCTGTTTACCCATCTCTGCCAGCCTAGAAATAATGGGATTGTGAAGAATGCAGAAAATGTCCAACCGGACCAGATGAGGAGATGGGAATTCCACAGCTACGTTCCCATTCATAGGAGCCATTCGAGCCTGCGCTGCCATTACACTCATAGAAGTTTATAGCATGAAAACAGGCACTTCGGCCCAACTTGTCCATGCGGCACAGGTTTTACCACTAAGCTACTCCCAATTGCCCGCATTTGGCCCATATCCAGCTTTCCCATATAACTGTCTAAATCTACCTCAGCATCACTCACCATGCCAGAATCGAATCCCCATTCCCCCTGATACCCTTAATACCTAAAAACCCCACTGGAAACACTGAGCAGCCAAAGCTCTCTGGCCTAGAGGACGACTGAAGAAGTTTCTTGTTATCTCAGACCAAAATGGCTGATCGCTTATTCCGAAACTGTGACTTCTAATCCTGCACCATGCAGCCAGGGAAAACATCATCAAAGCCCCTTAAGAATGTTAATGCCTCCGGGAGGCCACCGCTCATTCCTCTAAACTCTAGAGGAGATAGACCTGGTTTCCTCAATATTTCCTTTCAGGACAAGCTCCTCATGACAGGAATCGATGTAGTGAACCTGAACTGCGATTCCTCTGAGGGATGTTATGGGCCAGGGCTTAGAAACGCCAAAGTGTATTATGAAGTTCACCTGACCTATCACCTTTATGTTTAATTTGGCTAGGATGAGCAGAAAAGACTTCCCTTCAGATGTGATTCATCAGACTTCCTAGGCGCGTTCATCAAAATGACGTTTATTCTAAGAATGTAGTTATATATATATATATATAAACACAGCAAGAATTTTTTATCAATTGCAAACATAAAGCCAACTCAACCGCTACAGTAATCAATGTATGTAACACTTAATGAATTCCCCCTTAGCTGTTCCAATTCAATAACAAAATCCAATAAACCAAAACCCCTTTCAACGGAGTGGCCCAACACACTATTCTCACTTGACTGGGACTACTCCTTCCCCCGAGATTCTGATCGCAGTTACAACCAGCAGCTTCAAACCCCTTCCGGAAAACAACTCTATCTTTAAACTTACCATGGCAGTTTGCCACACCCAATGTGTTTTTCACTGAAACAGCTTTTAAAATAAAAATAGGGAAAACAACTTATTTTTCCTTCTGCAGACCAAAGCAACCAAATGAAAACTGAAACCAAAAAAAAAAACCCTCTCACCTGGCAGCCACAGCCGAGCTCCACCCACAAAATGACATCACTGAAGCCGTGCGACAAGTTACATGATAAGAGACCAAGCCTTTCTTAAAGGGACACTCACATGACAGGGAGAAATATTCCTTGGATAAGGAGGTCAAACATGTACACAGTAGTCCAGGCGTGATTTCCTAGAGCCCTGTCTGATTGCAGTAAGACCTCTTTACTTTTGTATCCCAGTGTAATTCAGGCTACAATCATTCTGACTGGAGAAAAGAGACTGGAAATGGAGAGCAGAAAAAGAACCAGCTGCAGTCTTTTGAAGGAGGACGCCGAGGGGAAATCTGGTGTGCGTTATAATCTGTTATTGAAGAGCCAGTCATGTGGGAACTCTGCGCTCATAGCGGTTGTGTGTGCCAGTCAGCAATGTTGTCAGCCCCTGACTTTCAAACCATTAATGTGGTACCAGCTGCTCACAAGCCTATCATCCAGTGATGATTACCGTGGAATCCTTTGAGGGTGGCTGTGTTCTTCCTTGAGTTGTATTTTCAGCTGCCTTATGACGCTTTTGGGAAGAAAAGAAGCAATAAAGAGACTTTGGGGAAGATTACTGAGCAATGTGCCCTCTCTGCCCTATCTATCAGTGCAACCCGTCTTCACTGTCAGTGCACAACATTGGCGTCCTCTTGAACTTGATTTTTCAGAGCACCATAGAATCCCTACAGTGCAGAAGGAGGCCATTCGGCCCATCGTGTCTGCACTGATCCTCCAAAAGAGCACCTTACCACGGTACATTCCCCTGTCCCAACCTCTAACCTACACATCTCTGGACACTAAGGGGGCAATATTAGCATGGCCGGTCCACCTAGCCCCCGCACATCTTTGGACTGTGGGAGGAGACCGGAGCTCCTAGAGGAAACTCATACAGACACGGGGGGAACATGCAAACTCCACACCATCAGTCACCCAAGGCCGGAATCGAACCCGGATCCCTGGCTCTGTGAGGCAGCCGTGCTAACCACTGCGCCACCGTGCCGCCTTTATGGCCAACGTGGCATTCACTTTGTCCAAGACACAATGAGCAACGCTCCAATTGTAACCACAGGCTGATTCCTTCCCCTTTGGACTAATACTCTAGAGACATGAGTTCAACTCCCACCGTGGAGTTGTGGGAACTGAAATGTGATTAAAAACCAAAACCTGGAATGAAAAGCCAGGCTGTGATCTTCACGTCGGGCAGGTTTGGCAATGGGAGCGGAAAATATCCTCAGAACTGCAACCTCATGTTTTATATCGGCGTAAACTAGTGATGTGATTGTCCCCTCCCCCACCAGTGAGGGGACGAGTTTCCCTACATGCAACGTAAGGAACCTCATTATAATAAATTACCAAATAATAGACCCCTGGGCCAGAATCAGCCCCCCCCCCAACCTCCCCCCACCCCGGCAGTGGGTCTATCCACGCCAGCGTGACGGCAGAGCGACATGAATCATGATTAGTCTCCCAAGGCATGCACCAGGAGAGCTCAAGTGAGTGCAGTGCTCGGTGGCGGGGAGGGTCATGCCCGGGCACTGCCCAGGTAGTACCCTGGTACCTCCTGGCGCTGTCACTGGCACTGCTCAGGCATTGCCCCCTGGCACTCCAGGCAGTGCTGGGGGGGAGGGGACGGGGTGTTCCAGGATAAATTGGTTTGTGCTCGCTGCGCTGGGATTCCCTTTAAAAATGGCTCCTCAGGGCGGCACGTGGCCTAGTGGTTAGCACTGCAGCCTACGGTGCTGAGGACCCGGGTTCGAATCCCGGCCCTGGGTCACTGTGTGGAGTTTGCACATTCTCCCCGTGTCTGCGTGGGTTTCACCCCCACAACCCAAAGATGTGTAGGTTAGGTGGATTGACTGCGCTAAATTGCCCTTAATTGGAAAAAAAAGTAATTGGGTACTCTAAATTTATAAAAGAAAAGAAGAAAAAAAAATGGCTTCTCGATCTTCGGTTGTCTCGGTTTCTGGCAGGGCGGGCACATCAGAGGTCATGGTATTGTCAGCTAACCCCCCCCCCCCCCCCGCTGACAATACCATCTCCAGCAACGAGGGGGCCAGAGTTATCGGGAAGGTTGGAAATCCTTCCTCCCAAAATCTTGGACCTGAACCCTTTCTCCTGCGCCAACCCGTACTTCTCATCCGGTAGTTTCATGGCCACTTTTACTGAGACTGGAGGCGGGATTTTCCTGGAAATCAGCAAAGGCCGAGGTCGGGTGGGAAAAGTGGTGTCAAAGCCAGCGGTGCAATGGCGGCTTTCTCCGCCATATAGTGCAGCACTTTGAA
The DNA here is from genome assembly GCF_047496885.1 of Scyliorhinus torazame. NCBI lineage: Eukaryota > Metazoa > Chordata > Chondrichthyes > Carcharhiniformes > Scyliorhinidae > Scyliorhinus > Scyliorhinus torazame. The sequence continues at coordinate 388,879,389 of NC_092707.1, forward strand.
AAAAAGACTTGGCTTCACAGGGATGGTTGGCGGGACGGCCTCAGATGTGCCCACCCTGCCAGAAACCGAGACAACCGAAGATCGAGAAGCCATTTTTTTTCTTCTTTTCTTTTATAAATTTAGAGTACCCAATTACTTTTTTTCCCAATTAAGGGCAATTTAGCGCAGTCAATCCACCTAACCTACACATCTTTGGGTTGTGGGGGTGAAACACACGCAGACACGGGGAGAATGTGCAAACTCCACACAGCCAGTGACCCAGGGCAGGGATTCGAACCCGGATCCTCAGCACCGTAGGCTGCAGTGCTAACCACTAGGCCACGTGCTGCCCTGAGGAGCCATTTTTAAAGGGAATCCCAGCACAGAGAGCACAAACCAATTTATCCCGGAACACCCTGTGGTGGTATGTATTAGGGATAGTACGGTACCCAGTGATGCCGAGAGGCTATTGGTGGAGAGACACTGGGTCCTGATTGGATCTGCCGCCTGCTGGCTCCACCCAGTAAGGCGGAGTATAAGAACCCGGTTTCTCCCAGCAGCCGCATTCTGTAACCGAGCTGCTGGGGAACAAGTCTGCGTAATAAAGCCATCGATTGACTTTATCTCTTCTCGCCTCGTGAGTGATTGATTGTGCTACACACACCCTCCCCTCCCCCCCAGCACTGCCTGGAGTGCCAGGGGGCAATGCCTAAGCAGTGCCAGTGACAGCGCCAGCAGGTACCAGGGTACTACCTGGGCAGTGCCCGGGCATGACCCTCCCCGCTACCGAGCACTGCACTCACCTGAGCTCTCCTGGTGCATGCCTTGGGAGACTAATCATGATTCATATGGCTCTGCCGTCACGCCGATGTGGATACACCCACTGCCGGGGTGGGGGGAGGTTGGGGGCGGCTGATTCTGGCCCAGGGGTCTGTCAATGAGATGGTAATTTATTATAATGATGTTCCCTACGTTGCACATAGGGAAACGCGTCCCGTCACTGATGGGAGAGGGGACAATCACATCACTAGAAACCGGAGCACCCGGAGGAAACCCACGCAGACACGGGGAGAACGTGCAGGCTCCGCACAGACAGTGACCCAAGCCGGGAATCAAACCTGGGACCCTGGAACGGTGAAGCAACTGTGCTAACCACTATGCTACCGTGCTGCCCCAGTGGGCTTGGATAGGGAGCTCTTTACAAGGGCCGGTGCAGGCTCGATGGGCCGAATGGCCTCCTTCTGCACTGTAAACTCTATGAAAAATTCTATGAAATTCAAACAGCTGGCTCATCTTTGCTTTTGGGGTGGTGGAGGATGCCTGTGAGCAATGTAGGAGGGATCCCGCAAACCATGTGCATATGTATTGAAGCTGGAAAGGTATTGGAGGGAGGTATTTGATGCCATCTCGGGGGTTTTGCATGTGATGTTGGAGCCGAGTCCCCCAGAGCCCATTTTCAGGGTGTTGACCGCCCCGAGTTGCAGGCGGGTGCGGGGGCAAATGTTTTAGTCTTTGCCTCGCTGATCGCTTGTCGGCGATTCCTGTTGGGGTGGAGGTTAGTTTCTCTGCCCTGTGCCTCGGCGTGGTAGGGGGACCTGATGGAGTTTATGGCTCTGGAGAAGGTTTGAGTTGGGGATGGGCAGCACGGTGGCGCAGTGGTTAGCACTGGAGTCTCACGGCGCCGACGCCCCAGGTTCGATCCCGGCTCTGGGTCACTGACTGTGTGGAGTTTGCACATTCTCTCCGTGTCTGCGTGGGTTTCGCCCCCACAACCTAAAGATGTGCCGGGTAGGTGGATTGGCCACGCTAAATTGCCCCTTAATTGGAAAAAATGAATTGGGTACTCTAAATTTTTTTTTTAAAGTTTGAGTTGGGGGTGGAGCGAAGGAGGGGTTCTACAATTCATGGTGTTTGTTTATCATGCATTTTCAGGAGCTGGTTGCCGTTGAATGCTAAGTGGGGGGGAAGGGAGCGGTGGTTTATTTGCTTCACCCACAGGGGGAGATGTTGGAGGATGTTGGAGCATCCTCTGCGAGTCGATGCTTGGTTGTATATTGGTGGGGCTGTTTTGTTGTTTTCCTGGGTTTTTCTGTTTGTATGGTGAAAATTATGAAAATATGGCGAACAAAAAGATTTTAAAAAAATAATGAATTTAAAAATCTTTCCATGTTGGTATCAAACTATGAGCTCCCCAGGTAGCGGGCAGAGGCTCGTCCTGAGCAAGGTATAAAAGCAGGCCCAACTCAGGGCCTGGTGCATGAAGTCCCCCCAGCTAGGAATGCACTGGGAGTGAGGTGCTGCAATCCACAGACTATTGTAAACATGTAAATAAATCCATCTTCTTTTACGATGGATTTTCTCGGAGTTGCCTTTTCACAGTGCGGGAGAGCAGGAAAACCTACCATCCCATCATACACCCCACTCAATTCTTCTTCCTCTTCAATTCTTTAGGTGGTCCATTACCACCTCGATTACACCACTTTCCAAATTCCGCCCTTTTTTAAAAAAAATTAACTTCATAGCAAGTTGTAGATTGGTTTAATATTGTCTTCACTTTCTAACAGGGGACATTTTATCGAGGGTGATGCAACCATCAATTCACTCAAGGACTCGTGTCGGAGTAAAACAGTGGTTTTAATTAACTATCTACTTTGCCTGCCTGCGACTGGTACATACTGAGGCCAGTCCCACAGGCCAGCTACTCTTATACTCCTTCAAAGGGGCGGAGCCAAGGGCTGAGCCCGTACATGCTCCAACCTCCTCCAACATCTCCCCCTGTGGGTGAAGCCATACAATGGCCCACAGATAAAATCCACAGGGTTAATAACATAGAACATAACTGGTGAATTAACTGTATTTACATTCACCACATTCACCCCCTGTAAAAAAATAAAGTCCGGCGGGGGTGATGGGTCACAAGTTCAGCCGGTCCGGCGCCCGGATCGTACGCTGCGACCGCTGAAGCACTGGTGTTGCAGCCGCTTCAGGTGGCTGGGGAAGTGGGTCCGGTGCAGCCCCAGGGGTGGACTCCGGGAGCGGCTCTTCCTGAGCTTCATTCCTGCGAACTGGTGTGCCGGGTGGAAGGGAGTGTGGGAGCCAAATGGGCGCGGGGTCTCTGGGCATGGGAGAAAGAGCGGGGTACAGCGCGGGGGGTACTGTGGACGGAGTGGTGGCAGAGCCTGCGGACGCAAGGTCTCGGAGGGAGACGGTATCCTGTCGACCATCGGGGTGCTCAACATATGGGTAGTGCGGGTTTGAGTGCAGGAGCTGGACCCTCTCTACCAGGGGATCGGTCTTATGGGTCCAAACGTGTTTCCGGAGAAGAACCAGACCCGATGTCATCAGCCAGGGTGGGAGCGAGGCCCCTGAGGTGGTCCCCCTAGGGAAAATAAACAAGCGGTCATGAGGAGTCTGGTTTGTGGCCGTGCAAAGGAGGGACCTAATGGCATGGAGCGCATCAGGGAGGACTTCCTGCCAGTGGGAAACCGGGAGATTCCTGGACCGTAGGGTCAGTAGGATGTTCTTCCAGACCGTCGCGTTCTCCCTCTCCACCTGTCCGTTTCCCCGGGGGTTGTAACTGGTAGTCCTGCTCGAGACAATGCCTTTACTGAGCAGGTACTGACGCAGTTCGTCGCTCATGAACGACGAGCCCCTGTCGCTGTGGACATAGTTGGGGAAACCAAACAGGGTGAAGACACTGTGCAGGGCTCTGATAACAGTGGGGGTGGTCATATCGGGGCACGGAATGGCAAACGGGAAATGGGAGAACTCATCAATAATATTGAGAAAGTAGGTATTGCGATTATTCGAGGGGAGGGGCCCTTTGAAATCAATACTGAGGCGTACAAAGGGCCAGGACGCCTTCACCAGGTGGGCCTTATCTGGTCGATAGAAGTGCGGTTTACCCTCCGCACAGATTTGGCTGGTTACGGCTCTGACCTCCTCGGTGGAGTAGGGCAGGTTGCGGGCCTTGATATAATGGGCGAGCCGGGTGACCCCCGGGTGGCAGAGGTTGTCGTGGATAGCCCGTAGTCGGTCCTTTTGCCCACTGGTGCATGTGCCGCGGGACAGGGCATCTGGGGACTCGTTGAGCTTCCCAGGACGATATACTATATCGTAGTTATAGGTGGAGAGTTCGATTCTCCACCTCAAGATCTTATCGTTCTTGATTTTGCCCCGTTGCGTATTGTCGAACATGAAGGCTACCGATCGTTGGTCGGTGACGAGGGTAAACCTCCTGCCAGTGAGGTAGTGCCTCCAGTGCCGCACGGCTTCCACGATGGCTTGAGCCTCTTTTTCGACCGAGGAGTGTCGAAGTTCAGAGGCGGTGAGGGTGCGTGAAAAACACGCTACCGATCTGCCTGCTTGATTGAGGGTGGCGGCGAGAGCGACCTCTGATGCGTCGCTCTCCACCTGGAAGGGGACGGACTCGTCCACCGCGCGCATCGCCATTCGGTCCATTGCTCGTTGGAACACCGAAACCCCGTTCGTGACGCCAAAAGGGACCCGGAGGAAATGAAAAAGGTGGCCGTCTGCCTTAAACGCTGTGTAGTGGCGGTCCTCTGGACGGATTGGGAGCTGGTGGCATGCAGACTTCAGATCCACCGTGGAGAACACGCGGTAGTGAGCAATCTGATTGACCATGTCTGCAATCCGGGGAAGGGGGTACGCATCAAATTGCGTAAACCGGTTAATGGTCTGGCTGTAATCAACCACCATCCGGAGCTTCTCCCCGGTCTTGACGACCACCACCTGAGCTCTCCAGGGGCTATTGCTGGCCTCTATGACTCCTTCCCGCAAGAGACGCAGGACCTCAGACCTAATAAATATCCTGTCCTGCATGTTATATCGCCTGCTGCGAGTGGCTACTGGCTTGCAATCAGTGGTGAGATTAGCGAAGAGGGAAGGAGGGTCGACTTTCAGAGTGGCTAGGCTGCACACAGTGAGTGGGGGGCAGGGGTCCGCCAAAGCTAAGCGTCAGGCTCTTGAGATTACATTGAAAACCGAGCCCTAAAAGGAGGGGGGCGCAGAGGTCTGGGAGCACGTACAGCTGGAAATTAGTGTACTCAGCGCCCTGTACCGCTAAGGTTACCGTAGTGCACCCTCGGATTTGCACCGAGTGCGACCCGGAGGCGAGGGAAATTATTTGTTGCGCCGGGAATATCGGGAGCGAGCAGCGGCTTACCAGATCCGGGTGGATGAAACTCTCGGTGCTCTCGGAGTCGAACAGGCAAGGTGTCTCATACCTGTTAACCCGGACGGTCATCATTGAGCTCTTGAGGTGCTTGGGTCGCGACTGGTCCAAGGTGACAGTGCTGAGTTGAGGGTCGTACGCGTCGAGCGGCGTAGCAGATGGCGTCCAAGATGGCGGCCCCCGTTGATCAAGCTGGCGGGCATCGAGGAAGATGGCGTCCAAGATGGTGGCACCCATGGATCGCACGTGGCTGGTCGCGTGGGGGAGGATGGCCAAAATAGCGGCCCCCGTGAGTCGCACGTGCTGTGCGGAGTCGGAGTCAGCAGGCATGGTGCCACATTGCGAGGTCTGCGGGCCTGAGAGTGGGTAGTCCGGGTCTGAGAGTTCACGTGCTTCGGCTTGGCAAAGCAGACCTTGGCGAAGTGCCCTTTTCGGCTGCAACTGTTGCAGTGCGCGTTGCGGGCCGGGCAGTGCTGTTGAGAGTGTTGGGGCTGGCCCCAAAAATAACAAGGCAACCCCCCATGATGAGCGGGTGGGCGCGCAGCACAGGCCTGGGGTAGTCTCTGGTCGGGAGCCCACGAGGGCGTCGAGTGTTCGCCCGGAAATGCAGTGAGGCTCTGGAAAGCGACCTCCAGTGAAGTCGCCAGTTTCACCGTCTCGTCCAGGTCCTGGGCCCCTTTTTCGAGCAGTCGCTGCCGCACGTAATTTGATCTGACCCCCGCAACATAGACGTCTCGGACGGCGAGCTCCATGTGCTGAGTGGCCGTAACGGCCTGATAGTTGCAGATGCGCAACTAGCTTTGAGGTCTTCTCGGCCTTTTGGCTAAGATCAAGTGGCAGTAGATTGAGCCTTTGGTTCAGTTCTGATATGTCTCGCTTGTGGGGACCATGAATTTGATTCAATTTGAATTAGTTTTTTGGAGCAGGCGAGGAGCTGGATTAGGGGTTCGCCCCGACCCACACTCTGAGCCCTGGCTTGATAACTCAGAAAAGGAATTTTTTTTTTTTTTAAACTAGCTTTGAGGTCGCGCAGATAGTCGTCGAGTGACTCCCCAGGGCGCTGGCGTCGAGTAGTGAGAATATGTCGCGCATAGACCTCGTTCACAGGCTGCACGTAGATGCGCTCGAGGATTGCGAGAGCGGCGGTATATGAGGTGGCCTCTTCGAGTTGCACAGAAATGCGGTGACTCACCCGTGCGTGGAGGAGACTCCATTTTTGTTCGTCCGCGATGGATGGCGTCGATGACGCGGCAAGGTAGGCCTTGAAACACCGCAACCAGTGTGAAAAAATTTCCTTCACCTCCGCGGCCTGTGGATCGAGCTCCAGTCTGTCAGGTTTGACGGCTGACTCCATAATCGTTTTTGTTCAGATAGTTAATTAAATTGATGCGACCATCAATGCACTCGAGGACTCGTGTCGGAGTAAAACAGTGGTTTTAATTAACTATCAACTTTGCCTGCCTGCGACTGGAACATACTGAGGACAGTCCCACAGGCCAGCTACTCTTATACTCCTTCAAAGGGGCGGAGCCATGGGCTGAGCCCGTACATGCTCCAACCTCCTCCAACATCTCCCCCTGTGGGTGAAGCCATACAATGACCCACAGATAAAATCCACAGGGTTAATAACATAGAACATAACTGGTGAATTAACTGTATTTACAAACGTAGAACATAACTGGTGAATCGACTGTATTTACATTCACCGAGGGGAAATGCGCACCATTTTGACCAACGTGTTAATCTCATCGTAAAGGAAGTCGACACGGTGAATTGATTAAGAAGAAAGAATTTGCATTTATCTAGCATCCTTCATCGTCCCCAGGATGTCCTAACATGCATTATCATCAATGAGGTTTTTTAAAAAGTGCAATCACCGTTGTAAATTAGTAAATTAGAAATCATACACATCGCGGATATTAGCGTTGACCTTCGCCCTATCCCCAATTGTAGCAGTTCACAAGGTAGAAACATTACATCAGGAACACCTGATAGAATGCAGTGTCTGGAAAGCTCTTTATTTGCCAGTGAGGTGTGATGGGGGAGGGATAGTTTCCTCAACTTCCTTTGTTTACCTTTCCAGTTGAAAAGAGAGGCCGGGTGTAACTAAAACTCACTAACAAGCTTTCTTCAGTTAATCTACACTAACAAGCTGGGGGTGCTGAATCTCACCATCGGGAAGAAAGACTTGCATTTATATTGTGCGTTTTCAGGACCTCCCACCATCTCAAAGGGTTTTACAGCCAAAGAGGTGCGGTCACTGCAGGGGAGGTAGTGGCGTAGTGGCCAGGCTGCCAATCCAGAGACCCAAGGTGATGCTCTGGGGACCCCGGTTCAAATCCCACCACAAATTTGAATTGAATAAAAATCTGGAATGAGAAGTCTAACAATGACCACGATTCTGGTCCACTAATGTTCCTCAGAGAAGGAAATCTGCTGTCCTCACCTGGTCTGGCTTACCTGTGACTCCAGGTGCACTGGAATGTGGTTGACTCTTAAATACCCTCCGAACAAGGGCAATTAGGGATGGGCAATAATGCCCACTTCCTGTAAATGAGTTTTTAGGCAATGTGGCTCCCACAAACAACAATGTGATAAAATCACCGGACAATCTGTGTTTGTGTGATTGAAGAATAAATATTGGCCAGGTTATTAGATAACTCCCCTGCTCTTCAAAACAGCGCCAAGGGGTCTGTTACATCCATCCCAGCTGGCACGTGTAAACTTTGCGTCCCAAGTGCTTCATTGTTCCACAACAGATTCTGCGGGTGTATTGAATGGTTGTAATTTAGCAAAGTGCTGTTGCCTGGCTCTGACTTTCTGGCACTCTTATGTTCTTCAATAAATCCGATTCATAATCCGAAGCCTGACACGCCTTCAGACTGCTGTTCGCCGCTCGGAAGAATGACAAAGAAAGACTTGCATTTGCACAGCACTTTTCCCAACTGCTGCGCATCCCAATGCCTTTCGCAGCCAAGGAGGTACTTTTGAAGTGATGTAATGTGTGAAACACAGCAGCCAATTTGTGCACGCCAATGATAATCTGGTTTTGCGAGGTTGATTGGGGGATAGATATTGGCACCGGGGATAACTCCACTGCCTTTCTTCAGAATAATGCCGTGGGATTCTTTTACATCCGCTTGAAGAGAGAGACAGGGCCTCAGTTTAAGGTCTTGTCTGATTTCTGTGCTCAGGTCCTACGAGTGGAACATGAACCCAGAGACCCGGGTGACCAACTCTTATGTAATAAAATAAGGGACACTTTGACTGTGGGGACAGGAGGGGTGGTGCTGTTGATCATAAGAACGAGGAGGGTGGGTGTAAATGGGTGTGAGAGAGGGTGGGGTGTAAATGGGTGTGAGAGAGGGTCGGGTGTAAATGGGTGTGAGAGAGGGTGGGGTGTAAATGGGTGTGAGAGACTGGGGTGTAAATGGGCGTGAGAGAGGGTGGGGTGTAAATGGGTGTGAGAGAGGGTGGGGTGTAAATGGGCGTGAGAGAGGGTGGGGTGTAAATGGGTGTGAGAGAGTGGGTGTAAATGGGTGTGAGAGAGGGTGGGGTGTAAATGGGTGTGAGACAGGGAGGGGTGTAAATGGGTGTGAGAGAGGGTGGGGTGTAAATGGGTGTGAAAGAGGGTGGGGTGTAAATGGGTGTGAGAGAGTGGGTGTAAATGGGTGTGAGAGAGGGTGGGGTGTAAATGGGTGTGTGAGAGAGTGGGTGTAAATGGGTGTGAGAGAGGGTGGGGTGTAAATGGGTGTGAGAGAGGGTGGGTGTAAATGGGTGTGAGAGAGGGTGGGTGTAAATGGGTGTGAGAGAGTGGGTGTAAATGGGTGTGAGAGAGGGAGGGGTGTAAATGGGTGTGAGAGAGTGGGTGTAAATGGGTGTGAGAGAGGGTGGGGTGTAAATGGGTGTGAGACAGGGAGGGGTGTAAATGGGTGTGAGAGAGGGTGGGGTGTAAATGGGTGTGAAAGAGGGTGGGGTGTAAATGGGTGTGAGAGAGTGGGTGTAAATGGGTGTGAGAGAGGGTGGGGTGTAAATGGGTGTGTGAGAGAGTGGGTGTAAATGGGTGTGAGAGAGGGTGGGGTGTAAATGGGTGTGAGAGAGGGTGGGTGTAAATGGGTGTGAGAGAGGGTGGGTGTAAATGGGTGTGAGAGAGTGGGTGTAAATGGGTGTGAGAGAGGGAGGGGTGTAAATGGGTGTGAGAGAGTGGGCGTAAATGGGTGTGAGAGAGGGTGGGGTGTAAATGGGTGTGTGAGAGAGTGGGTGTTAATGGGTGTGAGAGAGGGTGGGGTGTAAATGGGTGTGAGAGAGGGTGGGGTGTAAATGGGTGTGAGAGAGGGTGGGGTGTAAATGGGTGTGACAGAGGGTGGGGTGTAAATGGGTGTGAGAGAGGGTGGGGTGTAAATGGGTGTGAGAGAGGGTGGGTGTTAATGGGTGTGAGAGAGGGTGGGTGTAAATGGGTGAGAGAGAGGGTGGGTGTAAGTGGATGTGAGAGAGGTTGGGTGTAAATGGGTGTGAGAGAGTGGGTGTAAATGGGTGTGAGAGAGGGTGGGTGTTAATGGGTGTGAGAGAGGGTGGGTGTAAGTGGATGTGAGAGAGGTTGGGTGTAAATGGGTGTGAGAGAGTGGGTGTAAATGGGTGTGAGAGAGGGTGGGTGTAAATGGGTGTGAGAGAGTGGGTGTAAATGGGTGTGAGAGAGGCTGGGTGTAAATGGGTGTGAGAGAGGGTGGGTGTAAATGGATGTGAGAGAGGGTGGGGTGTAAATGGGTGTGAGAGAGGGTGGGGTGTAAATGGGTGTGAGAGAGGGTGGGTGTAAATGGGTGTGAGAGAGGGTGGGTGTAAATGGATGTGAGAGAGGGTGGGGTGTAAATGGGTGTGAGAGAGGGTGGGGTGTAAATGGGTGTGAGAGAGTGGGTGTAAATGGGTGTGAGAGAGGGTGTGGTGCAAATGGGTGTGAGAGAGTGGGTGTTAATGGGTGTGAGAGAGGTGGGGTGTAAATGGGTGTGAGAGAGGGTGGGGTGTAAATGGGTGTGAGAGAGGGTGGGGTGTAAATGGGTGTGAGAGAGGGTGGGGTGTAACTGGGTGTGAGAGAGAGTGGGTGTTAATGGGTGTGAGAGAGGGTGGGGTGTAAATGGGTGTGAGAGAGGGTGGGGTGAAAATGGGTGTGAGAGAGGGTGGGGTGTAAATGGGTGTGAGAGAGGGTGGGGTGTAAATGGGTGTGAGAGAGGGTGGGGTGTAAATGGGTGTGAGAGAGGGTCGGGTGTAAATGGGTTTGAGAGAGGATGGGGTGTAAATGGATGTGAGAGAGGGTGGGGTGTAAATGGGTGTGAGAGAGGGTGGGGTGTAAATGGGTGTGAGAGAGTGGGTGTAAATGGGTGTGAGAGAGGGTGTGGTGCAAATGGGTGTGAGAGAGGGTGGGGTGAAAATATGTGTGAGAGAGGGTGGGGTGTAAATGGGTGTGAGAGAGGGTGGGGTGTAAATGGGTGTGAGAGAGGGTGGGGTGTAAATGGGTGTGAGAGAGGATGGGGTGTAAATGGGTGTGAGAGAGGGTGGGGTGTAAATGGGTGTGAGAGAGGATGGGGTGTGAATGGGTGTGAGAGGGTGGGGTGTTAATGGGTGTGAGAGATGGTGGGTGTTAATGGGTGTGATTAGGGTGGGGTGTAAATGGCTGTGAGAGAGGGTGGGGTGTAAATGGGTGTGAGAGAGGGTGGGGTGTAAATGGGTGTGAGAGAGGGAGGGGTGTAAATGGGTGTGAGAGAGTGTAGGGTGTTAATGGGTGTGAGAGAGGGAGGGGTGTAAATGGGCGTGAGAGGGTGGGTGTAAATGGGTGTGAGAGAGGGTGGGGTGTAAATGGGAGTGATAGAGTGGGTGTAAATGGGTGTGAGAGAGGGTGGGGTGTTAATCGGTGTGAGAGGGTAGAGTCTAAATGGGTGTGAGAGAGTGGGTGTAAATGGGTGTGAGAAAGGGTGGGTGTAAATGGGTGTGAGAGAGGGTGGGGTGTAAATGGGTGTGAGAGAGGGTGTGGTGTAAATGTGTGAGAGAGGGTGTGGTGTTAATGGGTGTGAGAGAGGGTGGGGTGTAAATGGGTGTGAGAGAGGGTGGTGTGTAAATGGGTGTGAGAGCGGGTGGGGTGTTAATGGTGTGAGAGAGGGTGGGGTGTAAATGGGTGTGAGAGAGGGTGGGGTGTAAATGGGTGTGAGAGAGTGGGTGTAAATGGGTGTGAGAGAGGGTGGCGTGTAAATGGGTGTGAGAGAGTGGGTGTAAATGAGTGTGAGAGAGGGTGGGGTGTAAATGGGTGTGAGAGGGTGAGATGTAAATGGGTGTGAGAGAGGGTGGCGTGTAAATGGGTGTGAGAGAGGGTGGGTGTAAATGGATGTGTGAGAGAGTGGGTGTAAATGGGTGTGAGAGAGGGTGGGGTGTTAATGGGTGTGAGAGAGGTTGGGTGTAAATGGGTGTGAGAGAGGGTGGGGTGTAAATGGGTGTGAGAGGGTGGGTGTAAATGGGTGTGAGAGGGTGGGGTGTTAATGGGTGTGAGAGAGGGCGGGTGTAAGTGGGTGTGAGAGAGGTTGGGGTGTAAATGGGTGTGAGAGAGGGTGGGGTGTAAATGGGTGTGAGAGAGGGTGGTGTGTAAATGGGTGTGAGAGAGGGTGGGGTGTTAATGGGTGTGAGAGAGGGTGGGGTGTAAATGGGTGTGAGAGAGGGTGGGTGTAAATGGGTGTGAGAGAGTGGGTGTAAATGGGTGTGAGAGAGGGTGGCGTGTAAATGGGTGTGAGAGAGTGGGTGTAAATGAGTGTGAGAGAGGGTGGGGTGTAAATGGGTGTGAGAGGGTGAGATGTAAATGGGTGTGAGAGAGGGTGGGGTGTTAATGGGTGTGAGAGAGGTTGGGTGTAAATGGGTGTGAGAGAGGGTGGGGTGTAAATGGGTGTGAGAGGGTGGGTGTAAATGGGTGTGAGAGGGTGGGGTGTTAATGGGTGTGAGAGAGGGCGGGTGTAAGTGGGTGTGAGAGAGGTTGGGGTGTAAATGGGTGTGAGAGAGGGTGGGGTGTAAATGGGTGTGAGAGAGGGCGGGTGTAAGTGGGTGTGAGAGAGGTTGGGGTGTAAATGGGTGTGAGAGAGGGTGAGGTGCGGTTCCCCTCCGAGCCGCACACCACCCTGACTTGGGAATACATCGCCGTTCCTTCACTGCCGCTGGGTCAAAATCCTGGATTTCCCTCCCTAACAGCACTGTGGGTGTACCTACACCGCATGGACTGCAGCGGTTCAAGAAGGCGGCTCACCACCACCTTCTGATGGGCAATTAGGTATGGGCAATAAACGCTGGCCTCGCCAACGACGCCCAGATCCGATGAAGGAATGAATTTTTAAAAGTTGCTACTGAATCATGAGCTTCTTAATACATCATACACACACCATTGTGACTTCCTAACTAGAAAATAAGCCATAACAGACCCCCTTGGAAACAATGCACAGTTGGCATAACTTAAATAGAAAGCTTTATAATAGCATCTCCTTTAATTAAATTTGGTGACACACAGAAGTGAGTCAGCATTATTATACTTTTGAATAAGGTCATCTTCAGAGTGTAATAAGGTGGCAAAAGTTTTTTTTTTTAAACAAATAAATCGTGCTGGAATCAGGGGTATATAACTCATGGGTATCCTCTAGCTCATGACTTGCAAATGTCACTTCATCACAATAGGGTATATCTGAGATTGCAATCATTGGGTAATGGTGCTCCCCACGCACACTCTTTGAAAGCCTTCAGTGAATTAGTGCTTATCAAAATAAGAAATGGATTCCATTGCGTCTCCAGTATCAGAATGAGACACACCTGCTCGAAGTCAAATGTAAGCGTAAGATAGTCACTAATAAATTCAATAAAAAAATTCTGGAGAAGCTTCTTTTTCTGGAGAGTGGTTAGAGTGTGGAACCAGGTTCCAAGTAACAGCAGAGAGCATGCTGGGTTAACACTTGACAGAGAAAGGAACACATTGATTGAATCAGATTACGGGCGGCACGGTGGCACAGTGGTTAGCACTGCTGCCTCACAGCTCCAGGGACCTGGGTTCAATTCCGGCCTCGGGTGTCTGTCTGCATATTCTCCCCGTGTCTGCGTGGGTTTCCTCCGGGTGTTCCGGTTTCCTCCCACAGTCCAAAGATGTGCAGGTTAGGTGGATTGGCCATGCTAAATTGCCCCTTGGTGTCCAAAAGGTTAGGTGGGGTTATGGGGATAGGGTGGAGGCGTGGGCTTAAGTTGGGTGCTCGTTTCAAGGGCCAGTGCAGACTCAATGGGCCGAATAGCCTGCTTCTGAACTGTAAATTCCATGATCCTATGAAGTCGGGTAAATAGAGGTCGTGAGCCACAGTGTGTAGAGTCCTCTGGGTCACACACTCTGCGTTTAAGTCCTCCTCTGGGACTTAGTGGCCAAGGAAAGTGTGTGCACAATGTGGCCAAGCAAGTTGATTATCAGCCACTTAACTCGCGTTTAACCCAGCGCGGAACCCCATTTGGTGCTCACGCGCGATTCATCGGTTACACCGAGATCCGCACCGTGCGCAATGGGGTCGCTGAATCTCGACCATTATCTCCCCTTGACAACGCCATGCCAACTATCCTTGATTAATCCTTGCCTCTCCAAGTGGAGATTAATTCTGTCTGGCAGAATTTTTTCCAATAATTTCTCAACCACTGATGTTAGGCCTGTAATTACCTGGTTTATCCTCACTTCCCTTCTTGAATAATGGTACCACATCGGCTATCCTCAAATCCTCTTGCACCTCTCCTGTGGCCAGAGAGGATTTGAAAATTAGCATCAGATCCCCTTTAATCTACTCCCTTCCCTCACACAACAGCTTGAGATACATCCCGTCTGGGCTTGAGGATTTATCTAATTTAAAACCACTAATACCTCCTCCCTCCCAATGCTAATCTGTTCAATTATATCACAGTTCCCCTCCCTGCTGTCTATATCTATATCGTCCATCTCCATCGTGAATACAGATGCAAATAACAAATTTAATGCTGCACCTACTTCTTTCGGTTCCACACATAGATTGCCATTTTGGACCGTAATAGGCCCTACTCGATCCCTGGTTACTTTCTTCCCCTGAATATACTTATGAAACATCTTGGGATTTTCCTTTATTTTAGAATTGTTAGGATTCTTGCCTCTACCACCCTTTCAGGCAATAAGTTCCAGATTCCCACCCCCCCCCCGCTGGGTGGTACAGTGGTTAGCACAAGGGACCCAGGTTTGATTCCAGTCCCGGGTGACTGACTGTGTGGAGTTTGCACATTCCCCGTGTCTGCGTGGGTTTCCTCCGGGTGCTCCGGTTTCCTCCCACAGTCCAAAGATGTGCAGGTTAGCTGGATTGGCCGTGATAAATTGCCCTTAGTGTCCAAAGGTGTGCAGGTTAGGTGGGGCAATGAGGTTACGGGGATAGGGCGGGGGAGTGGACATAGGTAGGGTGCCCTTTCCGAGGGTCAATGCAGACTCAATGGGCCAAATGGCCTCCTTCTGCACTGTAGGGATTCTAAAAAGATTTTCCTCAAATGCCCTCTAAATATCCTGCCCTTTACCTTAAATCTATTTTGTAAGTCGCTGATTTTAATTGCTCCACTATTTGTGGCCGTGCCTTAGATTCCTAGGTCCTAAACTCTGGAATTCCCACCCTAGACCTCCCCTTCCTCCTTTCAAACACCCTTTTAAACCAATCACTTCAACCGTGCTTTTTGTCATCTGACTTAATAACTCCTGACATGACTGGGTGTCACATTGTTTTTACAATGGGGTGAATTCTCTGCTGATGGGTTCCCCCATTCTGCCGGCAGCGCACACCCACCCGTGCGTTTCCCGGTGACGTGGAGCGGCTCCAGTGGGATTAACGGGCAGGGAGAAGGGAGAATCCCACTGCCAGCGACGGCGCGACGCTGAGAAATACGCGGTTCAGGGGGCGGAGAATTCACCCCAACGTCTCCGTGGAGCACCCTGAGACATTTTTGGCCAGATTTCCTTCCCCCGCTGCGGCATTTTCGGCAACGACGCAGGACGATTCGCCAGTAGCCGGCAGCAGCATCTTCTGGTCCCGCCGTTGTCAACGTGGTTTTCCATTGAACGCGCCCCTCGCTGCCACGAAAACCACGGCGTGGGTTATCCATCAGCGGCAGCGTAACATCCCGCCAGCCTGAACTGCCAGAAAATCCCACCCTTTTGTTTTGCTACAGTGGTACATAAACATATTATTATTACAGGCGTGTGTGTTTCCCAGCTATGCGAAAAAGCAGCATCTTATTGCCTGCTCAATCATCCATAGTCTGCCTCCAATTAATTACAATGCGCCGATTACATTCCACCGAACTATGTGGGAGGACGTGAAGGAATATTGATAAATGGTAATTAATGTAGATTTGAGCATGACACTCATCTCTCACTTGAACCCACTAGAGGAAAACAGAGATCAGTACAAGACAATTCCGATCTCATTGAGAGACCGTGGGAAATACAGCTGAGGATTTGATTTAGGTTGGAGGTAATCAAAATATGCAGACAATTCCAGCTATCTTCATTGCAAGCACAGGACACTCAAACTAGAAAAATCGTTACAAATGGAAGCAGAAAATGCTGCATTATCTCAGCTGGTCTGGCAGCAGCTGAGGAGAGAGAAACAGATTTTTCTTTCCAAAAGTACGCTTTATTCGTAAAATATCTGAAAGATCATTACAAAAATTTCAAACTGGCCACCATAAAGTAATTTAATAATCTTTATTGTCACAAGTAGGCTTACATTAACACTGCAATGGAGTTACTGTGAAAAGTCCCTAGTCGCCACATTCCGGCGCCTGTTCAGGTACACCGAGAGAGAATTCAGAATGTCCAATTCACCTAACAGCACGGGCGAGATTCTCTGACCCCCCCCCCCCCCCCACCGGGCCAGAGAATCGCCGGGGGGTGGAGTGAATCCCATCCCCGCCGGCTGCCGAATTCTCTGGTGCCGGGGTTTTGGCGGGGCCCCCCCGCCGATTCTCCGGGCTGCGATGGGCCGAGCGGTCACCCGTTTTAGGCTGGTCCCGCCGGCGTTAATTAGACCGAGTACTTACCGGCGGGGCCTGGCTCTGCGGGCGGCCTCAGAGCGGCGTGGGGGGATCTGGCCCCAGGGGGTGCCCCCACGGTGGCCTGGCCCACGATCGGGGCCCACCAATCCGCGGGTGGGCCTGTGCCGTGGGGGCACTCTTTCCCTCCGCACCGGCTGCTGTGCACCTCCGCCATGGCCGGTGCGGAGACAAACCCCTCCCTGCGCATGTGCTGGGATGACACCAGCACATGCTGGCATTCCTGCGCATGCGCCAACCCCACCAGCGCCGGCCTAGCCCCTGAAGGTGCGGAGGATTCCGCACCTTCCGGGCGGCCCGACACCAGAGTGGTTCACGCCACTCCTCAGCGCCGGGACCGTCTGCCCCACCAGGTAGGGGAGAATACCACCCCACACATTTGTCCCTTTCAAACCCATTGCATTTGTCCCTCTCGTTAGCTAACGAAGAGTCATATGGACTGGAAACATTAACTCAGTTTCTCTCTCCACAGATGCTGTCAGGCCCGCTGTGTTTTTCCAGCAGTTTCTGTTTTATTTTCAGATTTCCAGCATTCGCAGTATTTTGCTTTTATAGAAATGTTACAACTCTGCTTTCTTTTAATTACCCCCATGTAAACTTTGGGTGTCACGCTTTCTGTCTCACACTTAACGGTGTCCCAACCCTGATCTACAAAATCTGTCTTACGCTTATACCTTTTAAAAAATTATCATAGATATCATAGAATTTACAGTGCAGAAGGAGGCCATTCGGCCCATCGAGTCTGCACCGGCTCTTGGAAAGAGCACCCTACCCAAGGTCAACACCTCCACCCTATCCCCATAACCCAGTAACCCCACCCAACACTAAGGGCAATTTTGGACACTAAGGGCAATTTATCATGGTCAGTCCACCTAACCTGCACGTCTTTGGGCTGTGGGAGGAAACCGGAGCACCCGGAGGAAACCCACGCACACACGGGGAGGATGTGCAGACTCCGCACAGACAGTGACCCAAGCCGGAATCGAACCTGGGACCCTGGAGCTGTGAAGCAATTGTGCTATCCACAATGCTACCGTGCTGCCCAGTGCTGTTCATTGCATTTATTGCCCATCCCTAATTGTCCTTGAGAAGATGGAGGTGAGTTGTCTTCTTTAACCGCTGCGGTCTCTCTGGTGTAGGTAACACACAGTGTATATTTTAATTTTCTGATTCAACTAGGGAGGCTAGTTTCCGATCCCTCCATGACCTCGCAACCCCCTCCCCCCATCTCTGTAGACTCCTCCAGCCCTACAATGCTCCAAGGTCTCTGCACTCCTCCGTCCTGAGATTGTGCGCATCTCCGATTTTCTATTGCCCCTGTTTTCAGTCCTCTGGACTCCTAAAACCTCTCTGCTCTTTTACCCCACTTCTTCTTTCACGTATCCTTTAAATCTCCCGCTTTGATCAAACCATAGAACTCCTACAGTGCAGAAGGAGGCCATTTGGCCCATCGAGTCTGCACCGACCTTTTGAAAGACCCTAGGCCCGCTCCCCTGAACTAACCCCATAACCCCATCTAACCTGCACATCTTTGGACACTAAGGGGCAATTTATCATGGCCAAGCCACGTAACCTGCACATCTTTAGACTGTGGGAAGAAACCGGAGCACCCGGAGGAAACACACACAGACACGGGGAGAACGTGCAAACTCCACACTGACAGCCACGGGGGGTTGGAATTGTACCCAGGTCCCTGGAGCTGTGAGGCAGCAGAGCTAACCACTGTGCCACCGTGCTGCCCCTGCTCAAACCTTTGGTCAAAAGTCCTAATATCACATGTTGTCACGGTGACAAATTTTATCAACGCTCCTGTGGAACTTGGAACCTTCTACTATATCACATTTGCTGGGTATATGCAAGTTGTTGTATGCATTAATGGTTCCCAGTCATGATCATTGGTCCTTAATTGTGCTTAATGTTTGTTTCTCAAGGAGATTCTGAGGCCCATTGATTTGATTTGATTTCATTTATTGTCACATGTACTGAAGTACAGTGAAAAGTATTTTTCTGCGGCCGAGGAACGTACACAGTTTGTACACAGTAGACACGAGAATAATCAACAGAGCACATTGACAAATGGTTCATCGACAAACAGTGATTGGTTACAGTGCAGAACAAGGTGCCAAACAAAGCAAATACATGAGCAAGAGCAGCATAGGGCGTCGTGAATAGCGTTCTTACAGGGAACAGATCAGTCCGAGGGGGGAGTCGTTGAGGAGTCTAGTAGCTGTGAGGAAGAAGCTGTTCCTATGTCTGGATGTGCGAGTCTTCAGACCTCTGTACCTTTTGCCTGATGGAAGGGTCTGGAAGAAGGCAAAGCCTGGGTGGGAGGGGTCTCAGATAATGCTGTCTGCCTTCCTGAGGCAGCGAGAGGTGTAGACAGAATCAATGTGTGATGAGTTGTAACATCTTCCAACTAATTCAGCAGCAACTCCAGCCTTACACACATGTGTAGAATATTCCTCCCACCCCTAATCAGTAACAAGATCTTCAGCCACCTCAGCCTTCCCGTCTTCAAGACCCTCTCTCTCTAACTCCCGTCAAAACCCATCTTCATCAGCCAAGTTGCAGTCATGGTGCCCCCACCGACCAGATCACGCGAGACGTCTCCTCTGGAGGCCATTTCAAAGCCTGGTCAGGTTCTCAAAGAAATAAATAAGCCAAATAAAGGGAATAACCATCCCCCAACCCCCTGCAGCAGAACCAAAATTACGGAAATCAAATGAATATTAGCCGTGTTTGGAATGAAAGAATTTGCCTGTTTATTTATACAGCACAACATCCTAACTTTTGCCCAGGCGATCGCCTTCTTTTGAAGCAGTATAATCGCAGGCAGCCTATTAATGAAAGGCCAGATAGTCAGGTTTGTGGACTTAATGTGAGCTGTTACACTTAAGCTGACATGAGTTGGGAGCAGGACTGGACCATTCGGCCCCTCCAACCTACTCCCCCATTCAGTAATGTCAGGGCTGATCTGATTGTGCTCTTAACCTCACTTTCCTACCTGCTCCCCCATAACCTTGACTCCCCTGCAGATCTAAAACCTATCTACCTCAGCCTTGAATACATTCAATGACCCCTGTTCTCTGAGGAAGAGAATTCTGAGAGAATTCCATCCTCATCTGCCTTAAATGGTTTATTTTTCAACTGCTCCCTCTAGTTATAGATTCCCTCATGAGGGGGAAACGCCCTGACAGAATCCACCCCGTCATGTCTCCTACCACGCCCCCCCCCCCCCCACAGAATCTCATCTGCGGGATTTCCCATCGGCGGGATCCTCTGCCCCGCCGGTAGCGCCCAACGTGTTTCCCAGCGGCGTGGGGTGGCCCACAATGGAAAACCCCATTGGCCGGCTGCAGGAACGACGAATACCGCTACCGGCAGGGGCGTGCCGCGCCGGAAAACGGGGCTGGCAGGACAGAGAATCCCGCTTCATATGTTTCCATAAAATCACCTTCCATTCTTCTAAACTTGAATGGGTAAAGGCCCGACCAGTTCAACCTTTCCTCAGAAGACAACCCCTTCATCCCAGGAATAGGAAAGAGACCCTTCTCTGGGCTGCCTCCATTTCCAATGACCTTCTTAAGAAAGGTGACCCGTGTAATGTTCTTGTCGGATGGCCTGATTTATGTTACAAGAACACTTGTAACTGAAGCTAGAAATGATTTATTAACATTGATTGTGGGTAAACTATATACAAAATAACAGATGAATAACAGTATGATCATGCACAAGCAACCTCTCTCTTCCAGCTCTTCAGTTAGTCTGAGGTCACCTGAATCTAACATTAGCCTATTTACTAATGAGACTCCTAGTGGTCAGTCAGCGAATTACAACGCAACCAAGAAATAGCTTACATTTACAACATTTTATTCATTTTCTAACCCTGCCTCTATATAGATATATATTGTTAGGATACCGGAACAGACCGGAACATTTGTCAGGATGGAGTACAAGAACCCCAAGTTTGTAACACTGTGAGGAAAGGATATTTCACGGTGGCATAGTGGTTAGCACTGCTGCCTAACAGCTCCAGGGACCCGGGTTCAATTCCGGCCTCGGGTGAGTGTCTGTGTGGAGTCTGCACGTTCTCCCTGTGTCTGCGTGGGTTTCCTCCGGGTGCTCCGGTTTCCTCCCACAGTCCAAAGATATGCAGGTTGGGTGGATTGGCCATGGTAAATTGCCCTTAGTGTCCAAAAAGGTTGGGTGGGGTTACTGGATTCGAGGATGGGGTGGAGGCTTGGGCTTAAGCTTAAGTAATAATAACAATAATAATCACTTATTGTCACAAGTAGGCTTCAATGAAGTTACTGTGAAAAGCCCCTTGTAGGCTGCTCTTTCCAAGGGTCAGTGTAGACTCGATGGGCCAAATGGCCTCCTTCTGCACGGTAGGGATTCTATGATGACACCACAGCCATAACTATACATCGTACTCTCAGGTGTGCTTTGTAATAGTGTCACTGAATATTTTGTATCCACCAGAAAGGGTAAGCCTCAGTTTTAACATTGTGTTCAAAACGTTCACTAGTGCAGCACTCTCTTAATAATTACCTGAAGAGAAAATATTTGCAGGGCTACAGGGAAAAGGCTGTGGAGGGGGACTGGCTGAGTTGCTGTTGCAGAGAGCCAGCATGGACACAACTGGCCAAATGGCCTCCTTCGGTACTGATACGAATTGGAGACCCCAGGTTTTGATCTCATATATAAACAATACCCTCAGGATAAGAGTGAAATAACGTAGAAAGGACATCGGAACAACTTTGTGCTTCATTCAGTCAGAGGACAAAGTGAAATAGAATTAACGGGAGCAGCTTTGTTGAGTCCCTGCAAAAATCATGCCGGATAGATGGAAAAATTTAAATTTCCACCGTGAGAAATAAGGTTCTGTCTCAATAAACATTTTCAAACATGCGCATTTATTTTGATTCAACCCACCGACAGGCAAGCAGCTACCTGGGAATAAATCTGATAAATCCCAATGGTTTGATACATGCCCCACTGAATTAACACGATCCGTCGGATGAGCCTGGCGTGTAAACATGCCCATGCGTGTAGGATGTCATTTATTTCTAAAGTACACGTGTCAATCTGAGGCTGCGTGTCAACATTTTGCTTCATGTAAGCCGGTCATGTTAAATTCATAGCATGTCACAAGCACTGAGCTTAAGTGCCGGCTGATGAATAAGAGATGCAAATCTCTTGCGCATCTCAGGACGCTGTGCACGGGAGCTCATTCTCAGTATTAATGCATTTGTCAAATTAAAGGCACTGCTGTCCGACATGAGTTGCATTGAAATCTATCGGTTCCATGAAGAACTAATTGAAGGTTGTGGATTTGATCGGGGCCATGGGCACTTTGATCATTCCCTTGTACCGTAATCCACTCGGCAAAACTCTCAATGTGTTCCAGCTCTTTGGACAATGCCCCGCTCAGGTGGGGGATAAGAATAAGCTGCAGCCATATCGAGTAACGAAAAGGGAAAAATAAAACACCACAGACGCTGGAAATCTGAAGGATAAACAGAAAATGCTGGAACCTCTCCGACTCTCTGGCAGTATCTGCGGAGAGAGAGGAGCAGGGGTTAACACGTTTCGGGCCTGTGACCTAACTGGGAAGAGTCAGGAATCCAGCGGGCTTTAAGCAAGTGAGAGAGAGAAGGGTGGGCAGACAGAGCAAAGGGAAGGCCCGGGAGCAGAGTGTGAGAGCCGGAGACATTAAGTGTCCAAAGGTTGCATGGTACAAAGCCAAATAAAAAAACAAAAGATGCATCCGGATGACGGGGTGGATGAAGTAAAGGGATTAAGGAGGAACCAAGAGCGAAAAAAAACAAAAAACAGAGGAACAAAGCAAACCGGAGAAAATGAATTGAAACAAAATTGGGGCGCAGAGACGACGATCTTAAGCCATTGAACTAACAAACCCGAGGAAAGCAGGACCACGGCAGGGCAGTCGAATGTTCTAATAAGGGGTCCTTACAGAGCAGAGGCTCCTTCATTAGAATAGGTTAGGGTCTAACCTCTGAGCTAAATTCAATTTGGGATGTTTTCCTTGTTGAGGTGGCAGGCCCCGAAATTCGGTTTTAGACCTTTTCCCCGCTGATGCGACCATCAATTCACACGAGACGGAGAGTTGAAGTGATCAGTGGTTTTAATCAGCTAGAACTGTGCCTGCCTGCGACTGCCCTGCACTGAGAGTCGCCTGCAGGATAGCAGATCTATATACCTCCCCTGAGGGGGCGGAGCCAGGGGCGGAGCCCACAAGGGCACCAACATGATACAATGCAATGTAATGTAATACAATGGTCCATAGGTGGAGCCCACAATGGCATCAACATAGTACAATGTAATGCTATGTAATACAGTGGTGAATGGTTGCCATAATACACCCACCCATCGATTGAGTTGCTATATATTTGACTCAAGCTTTTTACATTTGTTGTTTGGTCTCTCCGCCACTAAGACATTGCTGCCAGCAGAGGATCTCCCAGTTCAGACAAAAGCAGAGGAGTAATGGAGAAATAATTAGAAACTTTCAGTGGATATTTTTGTTCGGGCCCATGTTGGATAGAATGGATGATTCAATTAGCCGTAACCTTTAGATTCAGGATGAATGTCTAAAGAGATTGAGAAAAGGTCACAGGGATGTTGACTTAAATGTAAGATTCTATTAAAAATCATAATTACTGCTTACTCTCAACAAAATGGAAATCTAGGCTTGTAAGCCTACAGCTCTGGTGATGAAAAATCTCCTTACGACCCCATTATTATTTAATTTGAAGACAATAAGACTGTTCTAGATGCTGACATTCCCTCTGTGGTAGCACGAGTTCTTTAGGGGGTGGGCTTCACCGAGCATGTGACTGGCTCAGGGCCAATTGTGTGGGGGCATGCAACCCCAGCCAATAGGAGGTTTGTGCGGGGCCCTGTGTGGACTCTGGAGCCTAAGTGCTAAGACCAGTTTTATTGTGTTCTGTACCTGTGGGGGTGAGGGTGAAGCCAAGCCCAAATGTGGCAACCTTCGGGATATCAGAGCAGCCAGAGTTACACATGACGAAGAGGACCAACGCCCTTACTTCCCTAATCGCACGCCGGAGAATCCTGCTCGGCTGGCGATCGGCAGCACCACCCAAAGATGCAGACTGGCTCGCTGACCTCTCGCAATTTCTCCACCTGGAGAAGATTAAGTACGCCATCCGAGGGTCAGAGGAAGGCTCCCTAAAAGCATGGGGGCAGTTTGTTGGCCTGTTCCAGAACCTGTTCGAGTCCAGCAACAACGGATAAGATGGGGAAATGGGAAAGATAGAAAGAAAAGGGAGAGGAAAAAGAAAAATAAAGACGGGGGGAACCATAGGAACGCGCAACCCGGAGGGGGGCGGGGGGGGGGGAAGAGGAGAAAAGATTGGAGAGACACAAAACGGACAACGTGGGAGGGAGGGAGCTCCCTCCCCCCCCCAATCACAGGGGAAACACAGCCGAAGTTGATGGCAGAAGAAAAGAAAGGGGGGGAAGGGGAGCGAAAGGGGGGTGAGGGGCGGGAGGAACCACACTCCGAGCCAGAAGGCAGCAGAATGTAAATTGGGGAAATTAAGGGAAGGACAAGACAAACCTTTCTGTATAATACAGTAAATAAACACAGCCAAAAATATACATAACTTTATAAATTTTGAAAATGCCAATAAAAAGACTTTTTAAAAAAAA
Organism: Scyliorhinus torazame; assembly: GCF_047496885.1. Classification (NCBI taxonomy): domain Eukaryota; kingdom Metazoa; phylum Chordata; class Chondrichthyes; order Carcharhiniformes; family Scyliorhinidae; genus Scyliorhinus; species Scyliorhinus torazame. The sequence continues at coordinate 388,903,366 of NC_092707.1, forward strand.
ATTTAATTAAAATGAAACCCCTTTGGTTCGGAATGTCCTACTGCCTTTGCCTCAAGGGCCCTTTCTGAAGCAGAATGAAACAATGCTCAGATTGAGAAGGAGGGTTGAGCGGTTATATTCGGTGTGAAGAAATTCCACCAGTGTGTTTACGGTCGATGGTTCGACATAGTGACTGACCACAAGCCATTACTGGGGCTTTTAGAACATAGAACGATACAGCGCAGTACAGGCCCTTCGGCCCTCGATGTTGCACCGAAACAAAAGCCATCTAACCTACACTATAGAACATATAAGGGAAGATAAGCCTTATGCATCATGGGCCTTGTTGTTGGCGGCCTACAACAATGTTGTCAGCACCGGCCTGGGACACAAATTCCAATGCATTAAGTCACCTGTCCTACCTAAGAGCATTCTGCCACCACCTGTGCCCCAGGAGATTATTATAATTTCAAACTTCTTAGGCATCTTCCTGTGTCCGCAGGGCACATCTTCCGGTTAAGAACCTGATTGGATCTTGTGTTTCCAATTTGGTGCGGCAGATGGAGGCACATCAGGTCCCCCAGAAGAGTCAGCGGCTAGAGCAGAGGAGTGACAGGTTGCTCCGGGCGGGAGACCCAGTTTTGGTCCCTAGTTTCGCCTCAGGTTCGCCTTAGTTAGAAGGATGGGTTGTGGCCCAGTCAGGGCCGGTGTGGGCCCACGAATCATGTCCATATGTTTTTTTTTTTAAATATATATTTGTTAAAGTTTTTTAACACACTTTTTCTCCCTTACAAACAATAACCCCCCCACCCCCCCGCCCGTAACAAAAAAAAACGAGAAATCGCGCAGAGCAAGATATATACATGGCAAAATGATATATTTACACAGCTTTGTACACTGGCCCTCACCCGTACGTGCCAGTTTCCCCAACCCTTCATGTTATCTCTTGCTCATCCACCCTCCCAGGCAGTCCCCCCCCCCCCCCAAGGTTGCTGCTGCTGCTGACCGACCTTCCTCTAACGCTCCGCGAGATAGTCTAGGAACGGTTGCCACCGCCTGTAGAACCCCTGCACAGACCCTCTCAAGGCGAACTTAATCCTCTCCAACTTTATGAACCCAGCCATATCATTTATCCAGGCCTCCAGGCTGGGGGGCTTCGCCTCCTTCCACATTAGCAAGATCCTTCGCCGGGCTACTAGGGACGCAAAGGCCAGAATGCCGGCCTCTTTCGCCTCCTGCACTCCCGGTTCGTCCACTACTCAAAATATTGCTAGCCCCCAGCTTGGCTTGACCCGGTCTTTCAGCACCTGAGATATTGCTCCCGCCACTCCTCTCCAGAACCCCTCCAGTGCCGGGCATGACCAAAACATATGGACATGGTTCGCCAGGCTCCCTGAGCACCTTCCACATCTGTCCTCTACCCCAAAGAACCTACTCAACCTCGCCCCCGTCAAGTGCGCTCTGTGGACAACCTTAAATTGTATCAGGCTGAGCCTGGCACATGAGGAGGAGGAATTAACCCTACCTAGGGCATCAGCCCACAGACCTTCCTCGATCGCCTCCCCCAGCTCCTCCTCCCATTTACCCTTCAACTCTTCTACCAGCGCTTCCCCCTCTTCTTTCAACTCCTGGTGTATTTCCGACACCTTGCCCTCCCCGACCCATACACCCGAGATCACCCTATCTTGAACTTCTTGTGCCGGGAGCAACGGGAATTCCCTCACCTGTCGCCTCACAAAAGCCCTCACCTGCATATATCTAAAGGCATTTCCCGGGGGTAACTTGAACTTCTCCTCCAGTGCCCCTAGGCTCGCAAACGTCCCGTCGATGAACAGGTCCACCATTCTTCCAATCCCTGCCCGATGCCAGCTCTGGAACCCCCCGTCCATCTTCCCCGGGACAAACCGGTGGTTACCCCTGATCGGGGACCACACCGATGATCCCATTGCACCCCGGTGCCGTCTCCACTGGACCCAGATCCTTAGCGTTGCCGCCACCACCGGGCTCGTGGTATACTTTGTCGGCGAGAGCGGCAGCGGTGCCGTCACCAACGCCCCCAGGCTCGTTCCTTTACAGGACGCCATCTCCATCCTCTTCCATGCCGCCCCCTCTCCCTCCATAACCCACTTGCGGATCATCGCCACATTTGCTGCCCAGTAGTAGCTCCCCAGGTTTGGCAGCGCCAACCCTCCTTGGTCCCTACTGCGTTCCAGGAACCCTCGCCTTACTCTCGGGGTCTTATTCGCCCACACAAACCCCATAATACTCCTGCCTACTCTTTTAAAAAAGGTCTTAGTGATCACGATGGGAAGGCACTGAAACACAAACAGAAACCTCGAAAGGACCACCATTTTGACCGACTGCACTCTACCCGCCAGCGAGAGCGGTAACATGTCCCATCTTTTGAAATCCTCCTCCATTTGCTCCACCAACCTCGTCAGATTCAGTTTATGTAGGGTCCCCCAACTCCTGGCTATCTGGATCCCCAGATACCGAAAGCTCCCCTCCGCCCTCCTCAGCGGTAGGTCCCCTATCCCTCTTTCTTGGTCCCCTGCCTGTAATACAAAGAGCTCACTCTTCCCTACATTGAGCTTATAGCCCGAAAACTCCCCAAACTCCCTTAGAGTCTGCATGACCTCCACCATCCCCTCCATTGGATCCGCCACGTACAGCAACAGGTCATCCGCATATAGCGACACCCGATGCTCTTCTCCCCCTCGGACCACCCCCCTCCATTTATTAGACTCCCTCAATGACATGGCCAATGGTTCGATCGCCAATGCGAACAACAGGGGGGACAGGGGGCACCCCTGCCTCGTCCCTCGGTACAGTCGAAAGTACTCTGACCTCCGCCGGTTCATCACTACACTCGCCATCGGGGCTCTGAAAAGGAGCTTAACCCAATTGATAAACCCTACCCCGAACCCAAACCTACGCAGCACCTCCCAGAGGTACTCCCACTCTACTCGGTCAAAGGCCTTCTCCGCGTCCATAGCTGCCACTATCTCCGCCTCTCCCTCCTCCGATGGCATCATTATCACGTTTAAGAGCCGCCGCACATTGGTGTTTAGTTGCCTGCCCTTTACAAATCCCGTCTGGTCCTCGTGGATCACCCCCGGGACACAGTCCTCGATCCTTGTGGCCAGCACTTTTGCCTGCAACTTTGCATCCACATTGAGGAGCGAGATCGGCCTGTACGATCCACATTGCAGTGGGTCCTTGTCCCGCTTTAGGATCAAAGAAATTGTCGCTTCCGACATTGTCGGGGGCAGGGTCCCCCCATCTCTTGCCTCATTAAAGGTCCTCACCAGTAGCGGGGCCAACAGGTCTGCGTACTTCCTGTAGAACTCTACCGGGAATCCATCCGGTCCCGGGGCCTTCCCCGCCTGCATGCTCCCCAAACCCTTGCTCAGCTCCTCCAACCCAATTGGTGCCCCCAAACCAGCCACCTCTTGCTCTTCCACCCTCGGGAATCTCAGCTGATCTAGGAATCGTCTCATCCCCTCTTCCCCCGCTGGGGGCTGGGATCTGTACAGCTCTTCATAAAAGGCCTTGAATACCTCGTTTATTTTCGTCGCACTCCGAACCGTGGCTCCCCTTCCATCTTTGACTCCCCCTATTTCCCTCGCTGCCATCCTCTTACGGAGCTGGTGTGCCAGCATCCGACTAGCCTTTTCCCCATACTCGTAGGTCGCCCCCTGCACTTTCCTCCACTGTGCCTCCGCCTTCCCTGTGGTCAACAGGTCAAACTCCGTCTGGAGCCGTCGTCTTTCCCCAAGTAATCTTTCCTCCGGGGCCTCTGCGTATCTCCTGTCCACTCTCAAAATCTCCCCCACTAACCTCTCCCTTTCCATACATGTTCATATGTTTTGGGCATGCCTGAGGCTTAGGGGATTTGGCAAAGAGGGGGGGGTTGTTAAAATTATAAATGCCTTAATAAAAATGTTTTTAAAGTCAGGGCCGGTGTCTTACGTGGTCAATGTGAACAGGAAGAGCATCAAAGAGCTCGCCGACCACTTAAGGAATCGAGGGGTGATGATCCCCAACTTGGAATCGACCAGTGCAGCGAGCTTCGTAAATACTCCTGTAACTCGGTCCAGCCCAGGAGAGCCAGGGACTCCCGTTTCTGTTCAACCAGCTGCACTTGTTGAGACCGGCGAGGCTAGTTCACTGATTGTTGAAGTGGTGCCTCCGGATGTGGCACCAATTGTTGACCATTCGATCGCCTGAAAGAGTGCCGAGTCTGGCCAGGGCTATGGAGGTCCGGGAGGACCCGGGGGGGGGGGGGGGGGGGGGTCTCCTGACTGACCCTTTCCCCTGTTATCTCTGTTAGCATTTGTAACTTCTGTACATAGTTTTGGGGGCAGTGTAATAGGGGAGGCACAGTGTCACTGTGGGTAGCACTGTTTACTCACAGTACCAGGGACCCAGGTTCGATTCTGAGCTTGGGCGACTGTGTGGAGTCTGCACGTTCTCCCCGTGTCTGCGTGGATTTCCTCCGCACCCGGGCAGTGTGGACCAGGGAGCCCAAGTGTTAAGACCTGTTGTATAGTGTTCTGTGCCTGTTACTTGATTACCTTATCCTTTCATCAATAAACCCCTTTGTTAACCACTGGAGGACCCCAGTGAGTGTCAAGCCTTCACACCCTCAAAGGACGAGTCACATCGAGGCTACAGGAAAATTATTTGCTGAAATAACAAACAATAAAGAAACAAACAACAGTACAGCACAGGAACAGACCCTCCAGACCTGCGGTGACCATGCTGCCCGTCTAAACTAAAACCTTCTGCACTTCCTGGGTCCGTATCCCTCTGTTCCCGTCCTATTCATGTATTTGTCAAGACGCCCCTTAAATATCACTATCGTCCCTGCTTCCGCCACCTCCTCCGGCAGCGAGTTCCAGGCACCCACCACCCTCAGTGTAAAAAACATCCCTCGCACATCTCCTCTAAACTTTGCCCCTCGCACCTTAAACCACTGTCCCCTAGTAATTGACTCTTCCACTCTGGGAAAAAACTTCTGACTATCCACTCTGTCCATGCCCCTCATAATTTTGTAGACCTCTATCAGGTTGCCACTCAATCTCCGTCGTTCCAGTGAAAACAAACCGAGTTTATCCAACCTCTCCTCATAACTAATACCCTCCAGACCAGGCAACATTCTGGTAAACCTCTTCTTTACCTTCTCCAAAGCCTCCACGTCCTTCTGGTAGTGTGGCGGCCAGAATTGTACACAAATCTGTTCCAAGAAGGGGGGGGAAAACAAATCTCCCTCTATCCATTCAGCCCAAAGCTGACTCTCCAATCTGCGTACCATGACCCTCCCGTGTACAAATGCCCAAATCGCTATCCTCACCCTTTTCATTGTTGTCAGATGTATAATTCACCACAACCTACCCTCTAACTATCTTTATTCATTCATAGGATGCGGACATCACTCGCAAGGCCAGTATTTATTACCCATCCTTAATTGCCCCTGTGCTGAGTGGCTTGCTGGGCCATTTCAGAGGACAGATTCAACCGCATTGCATGTGGGTCTGGAGTCACATGTAGGCCAGACCAGGTAAGGTATGGCATATATCCTTCCCTGAAAGACAAGGGTGAACTAGATGGGTTTTTAAGACCAATCGATGATCGTCATGGTCACCATTCACAGTAGCTTTCAATTCCGTATTTTGTTACTGAAATTTAAGTTCCAGCAGTTGCCATGGTGGGATTTGGACCCATTACCCAGGGCATTAGCCTGGATCTCCCTCTGCCCCCCACCCGCAACACTAACACTCTTATTTAATCAATGATCAGCCAGCAGGTCTCTCACATTCTACCCTCCGTAAACTTCAGGCCGTGCAAAATTCTGCTGCCCCATGTCTTAACTCGCAGCGAGTCCCATTCCCCTATCACCCCTGTGCTCACTAACCTACATCGGCACCCGACCAGGTAACAATTAGACATAGACATAGAATTTACAATGCAGAAAGAGGCCATTTGGCCCATCGTGTCTGCACCGGCCCATGGAAACTTCACCCTGCCTAAGCCCACACCACCACCCCATTCCCGTAACCCCATCTAACCTTTTTGGACACTAAGGGCACTTTATCATGGCCAATCCACCTAATCCGCACATCTTTGGACTGTGGGAGGAAACCGGAGCACCCGGAGGAAACCCACGCAGACACGGGGAGGATGTGCGGACTCCGCACAGACAGTGACCCAAGCCGGGAGTTGAACCTGGGACCCTGGAGCCGTGAAGCAACTGTGCTAACCACTGTGCTACCATGCCGATTTGAACATTCTCATGCTTGTTTTCAAATCTCTCCATTGCCTCACACCTCCCTATCTCTGTAACCTCCTTCAGCACCACAGCCCTCCAAGGTATCTAATTCTGGCTGCTCTAACTCTGGAGTTAGCTCCTCTAACTCTGTGGCCCCTTGTGCATCCCCAGGTTTGTCCGCCTCACCATTGTGGGCCGTGTCTTCAGTTGTGTAGGCCCTGAACTAGAATTCCCTCCCTGCAACCCTCTCTGTATCTGCCCTGCTTTTTTCCTCTAAGATGCTGCTAAAAGCCTGCATCTTTTACCCAACTAATACCTCCCTTAGTGGCTCAGTGTCATGTTTTGTTCTATGTTACTCCTGTGAAGGGACTTGGAATGTTTCATTACATTAAAGGCGCTATGTAAGGTGTTGGTATATACATTGGATTTTATTGAAGTGGCTAGCAAGGTCAATAGTAAGGTTCCTACACATTGGTGCATGTTGTAATATGCCCTTAAGGTGATGACATGTTGTTATTGCACAGCACGTTGTGTTGTCATGACATAAAGACACCAACCGTTCATAAGGGATTGTGCAAACAGGTTGTGGGATTATTTATTGTGAGCAGGCACAGGTGAACAGAACATATACATGGACGGAGAGCTTGAGGACATCAGGGATCCAGGCAGAAGTGAGACTGAGGCTGGGTCCCATGACACACTTCCCTTAAAGTGATGGCATGCTGCTATCCCTTCAAGGCAAATTCCAACAGTTCTCTAAAGACTTATTGCACATTGCATTCCTATCTGTTATTTTGGGTGCGCCTTGAGCCATTTGTGTAGTGACAGCTTTAGGATTAAAATACTCCCAACAGTGAAGAGTATGGAGTTTGACTACGATGCCTACCTTTACTGAACAGCTCGCTGATGACTGAATCACCTCAGCTCAGATATGAGGAGCATTGTGTGGCGGTATGTTGTGACTGCTGATAGTCTGATGGTGATGATCCTCGACCGCCACCCCCAAGCTAAGTCACACCGCTTTAAAAGGTTAGGGGATTAAGGATGCATACAAGATCCACTGTGCAATTATTCAGCATAATCTGCATGTTCTCTTCACTATTGCTGCTTTGGTCTTCTTCTGAACAGAGGAGGTAGCGAAGGGGAGGGGGGGGGGGGGGGGGGAGGATGTAGGGCTCCACAAATCAAGGCCACCGATATGTTACAAATTGAACGCAGGCTAGAAGCTGTGGGTCTCTCTGTGTGTAACAAATCGCAGCAGCCAACCTCATTGATTTCAATGCACTTGGACAAAAGCAAATGAACCTCATTTGTTAGGTGCTCCAACACCACAGAGAGACGCCTCTGCAGCGCTGACAATGCTGTGTTACAGCGGCGGTGCACGTGTCACAGATGATAAATGAGGCAGCAGTGAATGAGAAAGTGTGCGTGTCGGAGCTTTTTGTTGTTGTTTTACAACAGACCAGTGATTGTTCTTGTACAAGGTGAAACATGGTGGTAATAGAATCATTGCTGAGAGTTCGAGCACATTCACTCCTCCTTGTTCATTACCATCCATCTGATCTCTTATCCAGTTCAACGCTCTCTAAGTAAGAGTCAATTACAGTTTAAGCATCCCTCTAGCTGACGGAGCTGACTGGCTTCTTCCGCACTGTCTATTCTGATGGGCACTTCAGCAGTGGGCTGAATCTTTACCTGGAGCGATGCACCTCATGTCATCGTTCTGACTGGCCCAGGGTTCTCCCTGTAAATGCCACATTAATGCTGGTTTCAGTAGATGAAAGGGAGGATGCCGTTTATCTCATTGTGCCTTCCAGTGTGTTAGGCTGGACTCTGTGGGTCGCACTTTCAACTGCTGAGTCAGCAGGTTCTAGGATACTTTGCTTCCTAAGGTCAATGACCAACTCTTAAGTTTGCTGACATTGAGAGAGAGATTTTTGGCGTTACACCACTCCACTAGGTTCTCTATCTCCCTCCTGTATTCTGACTCGTCGTTATTCGACATCTGGCCCACTACAATCGTGTTGTCAGCAAACTTGTAGATGGAGCTGGAGCCAGATTTTGCCATACAGTCGTGTGTGTGTATAGGGAGTAGTAGAAGGCTAAGTTCACAGCCTTGCGGGGCCCCGGTATTGAGGACTATCATGGAGGAGGTGTTGTTTGTCATGATATCCAGATCAGCATATCATGGTGCAATCACACACACACTGATGGACAGGCATTTGGACCAACCAGCACACACACAACATCGCAGCCAATCACTAGTAAGAGCACACGCACTATAAAAGGGGGAACACGAGAGTTCCCGCTCATTCTGGTAGGAGACAGCTCGGGACACAGAGCTTGCACCGTGACACTCAGACATAGACCGTGTGCTGAGTGCCTCACCAACATTAGTGATAGGGCTAGGTCCATAGGTTAGCTGGTAGCGAATGTACCCAAGTCTATAGTTAGTTGCATCTGTTACTTAATGTAATAAAATCAAGTTGTACCATCTACAGCCGTGTTGGCTCATTTGTGTATCAGGACACCCAACACAACATTGTTGTTTATTCTTACTGATTGTGGTCTATGGGTCAGAAAGTCGAGGATTCAGTTGCAGAGGGAGGAGCCAAGTCCTAGGTTTTGGAGTTTTAATATGAGTTTGGCTGAGATTATGGTGTTGAAGGCGGAGCTATAGTTAATGAATAGGAATCTGACGTAGGAGTCCTTGTTGTCGAGATGCTCCAGGATGAGTGTAGGGCCAGGGAAATGGCGTCTGCTGTAGACCGGTTGTGGCGGTATGCGAATTGCAGTGGATCTAGGCATTCTGGGAGTGTGGAGTTGATGTGCCTCATGACCAGCCTCTTGAAGTACTTTATTCTGATTGATGTCAAGGCCACCGGATGATAGTCATTGAATTATGTTGCCTGGTTCTTCTTTGGCACCAATATGATGATGATCTTGTTGAAGAAGGTGGGGACATCGGAACAGAGTAGGAAGAGGTTGAAGATGTCCGTGAACACCTCTGCCAGCTGGTCCGCGCAGGCTCTGAGTGCACGATCAGGGATCCCTTCAGGACCCGTCGCTTTCCGAGGGTTCACTTTCAGGAAGGCCGATCTGACTTCGGACGCCGTGACGGTGGGTATGGGTGTGTCCGAGGCTGCTGGGCAGTTGACAATGGTTTGATGGTTTCCTGCTGAAACCGAGCATAGAATACATTGAGTTCATCGGGGAGGGGTGCGCTGCTGCTGGAGATTCCACTCAGCTTCGCTTTGTAGCCCGTGATGTTGTTTAAGCCTTGCCACAACTGACGAGAGTCCATGACGTTAGTCTGTGACTCTAGCTTGGTCTGATATTGGGCTATAATTCAGGGTGACGCTGGGCTTCACATGACTCCATTGACTGGACAGGCTCAAGGGCAGCACGGTAGCACTGTTGCTTCACAGCTCCAGGTTCGATTCCCGGCTTGGGTCACTGTCTGTGTGGAGTCTGCACGTTCTCCCTGTGTCTGCGTGGGTTTCCCCCGGGTGCTCCGGTCCCCCCCCCCCCCCCGCCACAAGTCCCGAAAGACGTGCTTGTTAGGCAATTTGGGCATTCTGAATTCTCCCTCAGTGTACCCGAACAAGCGCTGGAATGTGGAGACTAGGGCTTTCCACAGTAACCTCGCAGTGTTAATGTAAGCCTACTTGTGACAATAAAGATTATTATTATTATAAAGATGCTTCCATTATGGCATGAAAACCCAGGAATGATTGGACATTTCATGTATTCCTACAAATCAACAAGCTTTAATAAAGTGAGAAGTTGAGAAATTGTTTAGGAAACCCATTCCATCCAATAAATTATAAATCAAGATAAAAGGCGCAATTACAAAGTGCTGAGGGAAAGTTAATCTATACAGTGCACGTTCAAGGCATCAATACCACCTTCAAAATTGATACTGGAGCTGCTGTTAACATACTAGCAGATGATAGAAGGATGAGGGGGGATCTTATAGAAACATATAAAATTATGAAGGGAATAGATATGATAGATGCAGGCAGGTTGTTTCCACTGGCGGGTGAAAGCAGAACTAGGGGGCATAGCCTCAAAATAAGGGGAAGTAGATTTAGGACTGAGTTTAGGAGGAACTTGATCACCCAAAGGGTTGTGAATCTATGGAATTCCTTGCCCAGTGAAGCAGTTGAGGCTCCTTCATTAAATGTTTTTAAGATAAAGATAGATAGTTTATGAAGAATAAAGGGATTAAGGATTATGGTGTTCAGGCCGGAAAGTGGAGCTGAGTCCACAAAAGATCAGCCATGATCTCATTGAATGGTGGAGCAGGCTCGAGGGGCCAGATGGCCTACTCCTGCTCCTAGTTCTTATGTTCTTATAGCGACTGGCTTCAGCTAATGACTCTTCCTCCCTCAAACAGCAAGTTACAAGATCTGGGTGACACAGATCTTCTGATAAAAAGTAGGATTATTGCTCCTCTTCGCTACAAGAGGTGTCAGATCATTGAATCCCCCAATGGTTATTCACATTCAACGCACATCCTTATTGAGTGGCCATATAAACATACTTCTGGAAATCCTGGAGAAACTCACTCTCTTTCCTGCAACAACCTTCAACCTTTTATTTAGAACCAGTGGAACTCCAGCCTTCAGAAGCTGAGGAATTTTATTCAATCAGCAGTAAGTTCCTTTCATTCACAATGACATAATCCACTCGACTCCAAGCTGGACACTGACGTTTTGAAACTCTCAGTTGTTCACCCATCTCCTGACCTCATTACAATTAGTCCAAACATGGACAAACGAGCTGAACTCAAGAGATGAGGTGAGAGTGTCTGCCCCTGACATCAATGCAGCATTTGGTTTCAAGGAGCCCTAGCAAAACGGAAGTCCTACCTAGCACAAAGCTAGATGGTTATGGTTGTTGCTGCTTCATCAAAAGTGTTCCCTCCATCATAAAGTCCGAAGTGGGGATGTTTGCTGATGATTCAGCACCATTTGTGACTCCTCAGGTAGTGAGCTAGCCAATGCTCAAATGTAGCAAGACCTGGGCAATATCCAGGCTTGGGCTGACAAATGGCAAGTAACATTTGCGCCACACAAATGCCAGGCAATGACCATCTCCTACAAGAGTGGTTCTAACCATCGCCCCTTGACATTCAATGGCATTACCATCACTGAACCCGCCACAATCAACATCCTGGGAGTTACCATTGATCAAAAACTGGACTGGACTAGCCGTATAAATACTTAAATACATAGAATCACTACAGTGCTGAAAGAGGCCATTCAGCCCATCAAGTCTGCACCTGTGGCTAATACTGTGTCTATAAGAGCAGGTCAGAGGCTGGGAATGCTGCGGCGGGTAACTCACCTCCTGACCCCCTTAAGCAGGTCCACCATCTACAAGGCACGAGTCAGGAGTGTGATGGAATACTCTCCACTTGCCTGGATGGGTGCAGCTTCAACAACACTCAAGATGCTTGACACCAACCAGGACAAAGCAGCCCCGCTCACTTCCTCTACCACTGACACAGAGTAGCAGTCGTGTGTACCATCTACAAGATGCTCTGCAGGTACTCATCAAGGCTCCTTCGGCAGCACCATCCAAACCCACAAACTCTGTCACCTAAAAGGACAAGAGCAGCAGATACCTGGGAACCCCACCACCTGGAGGTTCCCCTCCAAGTCACTCATCATCCTGACTTGGAAATATATCGGCGTTCCTTCACTGTCGCTGGGTCAAAATCCTGGAACTCCCCCCCTAACAGCACTGTCGGTGTACCTACACCACATGGACTGCAGCGATTGAAGAGGCGGCTCACCACCACCTTCTCAAGGGCAATTAGGGATGGGCAACAAATGCTGGCCTAGGCAGCGATACCCAGACCCTGTGAAAGAGTAAATAACAGAAAGGCCAGAGGTGGTGGGGTTCTGTATAGAACCTTAGTTAGGCCACACTTGGAGTATAGTGTTCAATTCTGGTCGCCACACTACCAGAAGGATGTGGAGGCTTTAGAGAGGGTGCAGAAGCGATTTACCAGAATGTTGCCTGGTATGGAGGGCATTAGCTATGAGGAGAGGTTGAATAAACTCGGTTTGTTCTCACTGGAACGAAGGAGGTTGAGGGGCGACCTGATAGAGGTCTACAAAATTATGAGGGGCATAGACAGAGTGGATAGTCAGAGGCTTTTCCCCAGGGTAGAGGGGTCAATTACTAGGGGGCATAGGTTTAAGGTGAGAGGGGCAAGGTTTAGAGTAGATGTACGAGGCAAGTTTTTTACGCAGAGGGTAGTGGGTGCCTGGAACTCACTACCGGAGGAGGTAGTGGAGGCAGGGACGATAGGGACATTTAAGGGGCATCTTGACAAATATATGAATAGGATGGGAATAGAAGGATACGGACCCAGGAAGTGTAGAAGATTGTAGTTTAGTCGGGCAGTATGGTCGGCACGGGCTTGGAGGGCCGAAGGGCCTGTTCCTGTGCTGTACATTTCTTTGTTCTTTGGTGGATACAGGTGGCATTGTGACAGGCGGTGACCATCAGCATGAAGACTTGCTGGACCTGAATTGGTTCTTTCCTGAAGGGAACGATGTGGACGAAGTTCTTGTAGCACTGAGCGATGTGTTGGAGGTTGAGATCCTGGAGGATGATTCATTCTCCAATTGAAGCCTTTGTTGTCTTGTCAGAGGAGTCAGTTGCTAGTGCCTGAGCATCACTCAGATCTTAGTTCCACTAAACCTATCAATCCATTATCTAACCTACCTCTTGTTGTCCATGAAGAGTCTTCCAGAGAGAATGCCTTGCCGGAATCCATGTCAGAGTCCATCGAGAACCACATTGCCAATGAGCTGGCGGTTTCCAGGGGTGGAACTCAAGTGAGGCGCAGACTTCAGTCCGAGATGAAAATCTTCTTCCCTCAGAAGCTGCATCTTTGGCATTTCTGAAGCCGCAGAATCCTGTACAGCAATCTTGTCCCTCAGTTCATTGTCTCCAGGAAGTTTATCTCATTGCAGAAGATGAGTCTGTCCTGTCCCCATCACCTCAGCAATTCTCCCCATTGCCCAGAGCAGAGCAACCTCATACTACTGCCTTCCGAAAGTAGACAGTCCCCGCAAAATATCAGCGGTAAATCATCTCTTCATGAAAGGCTTACAGGAAGTTTGCTGGTTTCTTTTTTTTTTCTTTCCCGTTTAAGTTTATCTTAAGATCTTCAGTACCTTGTCCGTCTCCGATGCAGCAGTGAACAATGCGGCTGTGACTGTCTTTCCTGGAGTTGAAGATCATTCCTCTTCTGAAACCTGTGTGCCTTGAGGAAGCAACATGTTCCTCAGAGAGTCCTGAGTTCTTCTCTTCTCATCCTCGAAACTCCAAATGTCGGTTCTCTTCAGTCTTCTTCCTTGGAAAAGTCTTTCGTTGGAACGCCCTCGGTGTCTTTGCAGTTCAGTCACCCAGAGCCCACCGCTCTGCTTCCCAGCAATGCTGCTAAACTGTGGCTCTGTCCTGCAGATGATGATGGCCGAACAGACGTAGAAGAAGCCTGCACCACGCAAGTGCCAGACAATGATCATCTCCAACAAGAGAGGATCTAACAATTGCTCCTTGACTTCACCAAATGTGCTCCAACTACTAATTAACAGCTACAGAGGATTTCTGCCTCAAGGGGGTGTTGTCTTCTTGAGTGAGTCATCAACCTTTGTCTCTAAATCTATTTACAGATGGCGGGATCCCATAACACGTCTTAATCTGGTCATTTCATCCATCATGACAAAAACAATGCACTGGTCTGTTCCCTGCCCCAGGTGAGTAGAAATCTTTGTCAAACAAGGTGAGGATTGCCTTTTAAGGCTTGTCTGTGACTCCGGATGTTAGCATAGCTAATGGGCGGCACGGTAGCACAGCGGTTAGCACTGTTGCTTCACAGCTCCAGGGTTCCAGGTTCGATTCCCGGCTTGGGTCACTGTCTGTGCGGGGTCTGCGCGTTCTCCCTGGGTCTGTGCGGTTTTTTCCCGGGTGCTCCGGTTTCCTCCCACAAGTCCCGAAAGACGTACTTGTTTGGTAATTTGGGCATTCTGAATTCTCCCTCTGTGTACCCGAACAGGCGCCGGAATGTGGCGACTAGGGGATTTTCACAGTAACCTCGCAGTGTTAATGTAAGCCTACTTGTGACAATAAAGATTATTATTCTATAATTGTTTATGAAACCTAAACAGAAAACACTGGACAATCTCAGCAGGCCTGACAGCATCTGTGGAGAGAGAAAGGAGCTAACGTTTCGAGCCTGGATGTCTGACTCTCTGTCAAAATTGTTTGTGAAGCGGAGGTTTATCTGCGTTGGGTTGTGTATTGGGGATACCTTGCTGGCCTGTGTGTGGGCAATGGGTGCACTTGACACAATGCTCTCCAATGCTGATTTTGAGGTGTTTTGCAGTTCAGCCACAGAATATATCTGTAAGTGCCTAATAATCGGAGGATTCCAGGCCAGGTTATGAGAGGTGTAGCTTACAGCTAAATTTGGCAATACTTGGACCTGTTGATTCCCCACCTCCAGCAAAATGGACTGACATTGTCCAAAGCACTTTCATTTCGAGCTTTTATCAGCCATCAGTCCTGGAGCAGTCATCTGTTTCATATCCTCTTGTGCACAACTATAAGATTTGATTTTTTTTGCCATGGATGGACTGGACTAACTAAACCCCGAGGACTAATTACTCTCCTTCTGCATGAAACCTGAACTCTCCTTTCAGTCTGTGGCTGATCCCTCCTTCCAAAGCATGGCTCTATTTTCCTAAGGAGCTCAGTCAAGAATTTGGGTAATTAAAGATCCCAGGGGACCGTATGAATCCCTAGCCGGTAACTGGTGTCTGGATAGAATGTCAGTCATGCTGTGTGTGGACATAGCAGAAGCTTATGTAAAGATCATTAAAGAGAGTAGTAAAACTCCACTATAAACAGAAAAGGCCTTCAGGGAATTTACAAAGGTACACTCTACTCATTTCATTGGAAAGCATTGGAAGCCATAAAAAGTTCAAGCATTGTGGCTCCTTGGTGGTCTGATGGAGGGGTTGGTGGTGGTGGTGGGGGGGGGGGGGGGGGGCTGGGTGGGTTGGTGTGCTGGTGCGAATGTGCTGTGCCACACGCTGACACGAAGCAAATTTTGTGCCCTCAATTACCCACCAGATTACCCTCCGATCTCAGACCATCAGAAAGATATGGAAGGGCACTGGAGTTCAAGGGCGAAAAGAGAATCTTGCATTTCTATAGGACCTCTTGCTGCTTCAGGACATCACAGTTTATGTTGTATTTTGGAATAGTTACTCATTTTTATAAATTTAGAGTACCCAATTAATTTTTTCCAATTAAGGGGCAATTTAGCGTGGCCAATTCACCTACCCTGCACATCTTTGGGTTGTGGGGGCGAAACCCACGCAGACACGGAGAGAATGCACAAACTCCACATGGACAGTGCCCCAGAGCCGGGATCGAACCTGGGACCTCGGCACCGTGAGGCAGCAGTGCTCACCCACTGCGCCACCGGGCTGCCCTTGGAATAGTTACTCTCGTCATGTAGGAAACAGGGTAATCAATTTTCACACAGTAAGCTCCCACCACAAGATAATGATCAGATCATCCGTTGTTTCGTGATCTTGTTGAGGAATAGAAAGCGGTCTCCTCTTCTTCAAAGCAGTACCATGGGACTTTTTACATCAGGGTTCTCGGGGTCATGAACTCTGAGGCAGCAATGGATGATTTGGAGCTGCAAGGCCCCTATAAATCCTCACGGCTTTTTTTTTATTCGTGGGCGTGGACTAATGGACTGCTCCCTGAGGCCCAATTGCTGCTGCAAAAAAAAAGCCCATAAAAAGGTAGGTGTTTGTTCTTTGTAACGAGTCTATTTATTCTATCATCAACATCAACTACGAGCAATAAGCTTGATCCATAATGCATTAATTATCATGATTCTACTAATTTGTAGTCCTATTGCATCAACAATGAAGATTCCCGTCAATGCCAACGCTTGGAATCATATCACATTAATAATCAGGATAGTATTCCAATTAATAATCTTTGCTCATTGCATCAATGATCAGCATCTTACTGCATAAATAATTAGCATGCTGTTACACTAGTAATGAGGATCTAATTACATTAATTACATGGATCCGATTGCATTAATAATCAGCTGCCTATTGCTTCAATAATCAGGAAATTATTGCATTAATAATCAGGATGCTAACGGATTAATAATCAAAATTATTTCAATCAGGACTCAGAGTCCTCTTGCATCAGTAATCACAGTAAAGTAATTTGCCAATTGTGTCAATAATCATGATCCTGTAGGAATTATCAATATACCAGCTGTGCCCCTCCCACTGTCCTGCTCAGCAACTCTCGCAACGTTACCCCTCGCATTTAACATCAGCGGGGTCCTTAATATCGTTCGCAGGATGTGGGCGCCACTGGCAATGCCTGTCCCTCATTGTCCTTCAGCTGGTGTGGGGCCGGAGTCACATGGGGAGATGGTGGCGTACTGGGAACATCACTGGCCCTGGAATCCATTTCATTCATTATTTTGGAACGGTGATCATGAAACTATCGTTAATTGTTGTAAGAACCCATCTGGTTCACTAATGTCCATTAAGGAAGGAAATCTGCCGTCCTTACCTGGTCTGGCCTACATGTGACTCCAGACCCACAGCCAATGAGGTTGACTCTTATCTGCAGTCTTGGATGCACTCAGTTCAATTACGAATGGGCAACACATTCTGACCTTGCCGGCAATGCCTACCTCCCATCAAATCATGGAAACTAGGTAAGGATATTAATGAGCCAGATAGACTTTTTACAACAATCAATGATAGTTTTATGGTCACCATTATGGAGATCAGCTTTTAATATTCCAGATTTATTAATTGAATTAAAATTCCACCAGCTGCCGTGATGGGACTTCAATCCCTGTCCCCAGAGAATTAGCCTGGCTCTCTGGATTGCGAGCGCAGTGACAGTACCACCGTGCAACCATATTACCTGTAGGTGAGACCACGCAATCCACTATACACAGCAAAGGGCAATGACCCATGCATTACTCTGTTGTTTAACTAGGCAGTAGGGCCGGGATTCTCCGTTCTGGAGTCTAAGTGATCCCGGCATTGCAGAATTGGGACTGGTCTCCGCTGGGGCTGGGAATGGTGCCCAGGTACGAGTCTCTCCCATTTACCACGCAAATATCGGAAACCCGGTATCGGGCCCTCCTCACAAATCCTGCTCCCCCCCCTCCCCCTGTTGGCAAGTAGGGACATTCCCCCCCCTTGGAATAGTTGGGTCACCCCCTCCATAGCTCACACGTATTATCGTGACCCAACCCCCTCCCCATCGACCCCCCCCCATAAGTCACCCCCATCAGACCCACCCCATCAGACCCCCCATCAGTCACCCCCATTGGACCCCCATCAGACCCACCCATCAGACACCCCCATCAGAGACCCACATCAAAGACCCACATCAAATACCCACATCAAATACCCACATCAAAGACCCCATTAGACCCCCCATCAGAGACCCCCTTCAGAGACCCCATCAGTCACCCCTGAAGAGCAGTCCAGGCAGAACATTGAAAGATCACAGCAGTGTCACTTACCCTTCCCTAACATCTGCTGCCGCAGACAAAAGTGTTTAAAGCAGCAGCCGTGACAAGTGTTAGAGGCTTCCTTGAACGCCAAGTTCACTTGAAAGGGTTTCAAAACCCTTGTTCATTCAATTTCACACAGCAATACATTTCACCATCCAGTGATTGACAGTTTTATTAGTCCAGAGACAGGTGCTTTGTGGATTGTTTATCTATCTTTCCCTTCACGCTTCATTGCATCTCAAGTATCCGGCTTTGATGCTGACCACAATGTTTATAAACACTCTTTCTATGATTGACAGCTGCGTACCACATCAAAAGGAGCTAAGTAGTTTCACTTCTTCTTTTTCACAGCAGAAGCATCGCCAAACCCAACCCCTTTTCTGGGGGCGCTCCATTCTCTGCCCGATCGCAACTCCCAATTGTAGTGTTGGGCAATGGAGTATCCACCCCAAGATGGTAAAGGCAAACATCCAATCATTGGGAATGTGAAGGGAGGGAATGGCCTGTGATACTACAGCTTGATCCAGTACAGATCCATCCATGCAATTTACAGTGCTTTATTCTTAATCATAAACTGATTCAGCTCGCTGAGCCCTAATTTTCAAGCAAACAACTTTGAAGTTACTCTTGCACCTCTCATATAGGTGGTTTTGTGTTGCTAGCCCTCACCAACCCTTTCATCAGTCCTTTTTATAATTTCTCAACTGAACGGACAAACACGCAATTCACTGTTGTTCTGTGACCATTCACTATGAGCTGCCTAGAATTAGAGCAAAGGCGACGGGTCACTAACCTTTGACCCATGGGAGGACTGGTGCCTGCACGATGCTTCTTGATGTCCGCCATTTCTCAATGGGTAGCACTCTCACCTCCGCGTCTGCAGGTCATGGGTACTGTAGCCACCTAAAATGGCTGATTCCCTATTAATTTGGCCAAAACCCGATTTAAAATGGCTAACCGAAAAGGCTGATGGCAAAAGCAGCCAACAGGGCACAAACCGACAGCTGCAGACAGAATAGCGTATTCGGCTCTGGGGAAGTCGGCCCAGATCGATACTCAGGACTATTAGCAGCACGTCAACCCAGACATCTGCAGTTTAATCGGCCATCCCCGGGAACAATTGCAACATATTAGCAATTGAATGCCGGGCCAGACCTGTCGGCGCCTGCAGTGGCCAAAACAAAGACAGGTGAACGGCCACCCCCCCGATCGAGGAATCGCCCCATTATTGGAGCATATCAAACCCAGTGATTGGGAACAAGTCCAATCACTTGGGACTCAGGGTCAAGGGCCGCCCCGAGAGGCGGGAAGCCCCTGGGCCCTATAAAGTGAGGGGCCAAGTTCAGATCTCGCTCTCTCTCCCTTCTTCACCTTCACAAGAACCTTCGACAAAGAACCGTAAGTCTGACTCCAGCGATAGAGATTCCTAGCCATCGACCTGTATCAGCCTTTTGAATCCCGCGGGCCAGATCCGATTCGATAAGCCATTCGTTTCCCTGACCTGGTGGGCCCTTCCTAAAGTTAAGTATTGGCTGTTAGTTATAGGTATTAGTCTAGAAGTAGCATTATTGTATAAGTATTAATTGCTGTATATAATAAATGACCGTTGATTTCAATCTTACTAAGCGGTGTGCTGACTTATTAATCATAACTCGAGCTTGAACCACGTGGCGGTATCAGAGAGATACCTGGTGACTCGTGAGCAAAGGTGACATAATCAGAGCTAATAAAACTAAGGCTAAAAAGAGCAACGGTGCTGTCATGATATGCAAACATGCAGCTAATGAACACATAGAATAGGACACGACCAATGAGCAGTCAGGACACTCAGGGGTGGTATCTCACTATAAAAGGGATGAGGCACTCACACCCCACCTCTTTCCACAGACCAACATCTACAGAGTGAGGCAGGGTGTATCCTCAGCATCACACCCCAGCACGTGGCTTAGAGCAAGGCTGGTTCAGCTAGACTGAGTTACTACATTTAGATTAGCAGAGAGTCGAACTCATTGAGAACTGTGCTAATAGTTCAATAAAACACACTGAACTCACTTCAAAGTCTGGAGCATCTTTTACTCAAAACTGCATCAAGTGGCAGCTTGTGTTATTGCAAATTACATAACACAACAGGTGCAAGTCAATCCCACCCCAGAAACTTGAGCGTAAGATCGAGACTGGCACTCCAGTGCACTGCTGAAGTGATGCTGCATTGCTTTTGGGCCTTCTTTCAGGGTGAGGAGTTTAACCAAGGCGCGTGCAGGTGGACATGAGATATTCCATGTCATTATTTCGAAGAAAAGCGGAATTCTGCCTGGTGTCCTGGTTCATATTTATCCTTCAAACAACATCAATAAAAAGGTTGTTATTTTCTGTTATTAAATTGCTGTTTCTGGGACCTAAGTGTGTGCACGTTTCCTATGTTACAGCGATGACTACATATCAAAAGTGCTTCAGTGGCACTTGGGGATAGTCTGAGGTTTGAAAAGGCGCTATATTAATGCAAGTATATATTTCTTACTTTGAGCGGAAGTAGGGAATCCTGAACTCAGCACGGGGAATGAACGGTTGACAACGGATCTCTGTATTTTGCAAATGTTGAAGAGAAAAAGCTGCTGTGGAGGCTCTGTAAGTGGAGCAACCTTGAGATTCTTTCACAGGGAGAGAGAAAAAAACCTGCACTGGTTTCCATAGAAACAACATTTTCCCAATACCATGAACAGTTAACAAAACGAGAACCACACCAGCTGTTATTGAAATACGTTGAATAAAATTGGCTGCATATGCACTTGTAATTCGATTAAGCATTCAGGGATCCGAGAATACCCAAGCTTAACGTCATTTGTATATTTCAAAGTCACTTCCAGTCATCTTTTCTATTTGTCACCTTCTTGCCGCTTGCCCATGTGGTTGAAAATGGGTCCACGACTTGAATGGCGAGGTTGGCGATTCATGTGGAAGAAACGGTACACCGCCTGGGGCGGCGAGCAGGCCGTTTTGACACCCCGTGCCAACTTTTGAAACTAGTGGGAACTGCCCAGCTCTTGAAAAAGGTCTAATAACGTCAAAGCCTGACGATAGCCCCTCGTGACAGAGAGCTAGACGGAAAGTGGAGTGGGACACGGGTGTGCTGTGCCCCTTAAGTTGCGGCTCTACTCCATCATGCATACTGCCGGCAAAGCATCAATGACTTAAGGGAGATCTCTATGAATGGTCGTTTGGTAGCACAGAACCTGACAAAAGAGATGGCAACTTTTTTTGTTAGCGATCCAAACGGTGTATACTTGGTGTATATTAAAGCACCGTTTCACATGCAGACCGGTCACAGAGAATAGAGCATAACCCATGGTACAAGAGCTGAGGGCTCCATCGATGCAAAGAGGGGGAGCTTGATAAGCAGACAGGAGCGAGTTATGCTGAGGTGTTTAGATGAAGAGGGCTACGAGGAGGCTCATGGGAAGCAAAATGTCGACAAGGATCTGCTGGGTGGTATGGCCTGTGTGGGGCATCCTTGCGCAATATTGACGCACTTGTCCTCATTTCAAACAAAAAGGAAAACAGGGCTCTCATTCCAGGAGGCCTTCTGAAGGGCATCTAGGGATGGGCAATGAATGCTGGCCTAGCCAGCGAAACCCACATCTTGTAAATGAATAAAAAGTATATATTTTTATGCAGCAGATATAATGTGCTTGTGGGTCAACAAATAGAGAGGCAAACAGCAAATATACAGGATATAGTGTGATTTGTGCGATCACTGACCGTTGTCAGACTGCCCTCAGGATCCACTCCCTCAACCTCAACACACAGAGTGTCACAGGCCCAGTTGCTAAATCCTTCATTTTCTGTCGATGAACTCATCATCTCATCCTTGGGCCTTGGTGCTTGAACGGACCCAGAGTAGGCTGTCGTGTTCAATTGTTCTATTGATCTGTGCTCAGTGATGTGAGTCTGGTAACTGATCTGAATGAATTGAAACTCCTTTCTCCCACACCATGGCCTAGTTGAGGGGCGGGGTTGTTCTTCGGCAGGTGGCTCCCCGCTCGTTCTTGGTTCGCCTACTGGATGGTTCCATTCTGCGCCGTAATCGACGTGCCCTTCGTCTCGTTCCGCGCTCGCTACGTGATCCTCCGCCAGTGCCACGCCCTCCTGTTGTCCCTGACCTGGACTATGCGGAGATTCCGGTTACTCTGCATCCTCCTCACTCTGACGCAGTCCAGCCCGCTCCTCAGCCGGTGGCTCCGGACCCACCCTTGAGGCGGTCAACCAGAATTCGTCGCCCGCCTCAGAGACTTAATTTGTGAACTTTGCACTAATGGACTCTCTGGCCTGTTCTGTTCTTCCATTTAATCGTTCAAGTGGTTTGTATATAGTGTTCATCTCGTTATTTATGTGACACACTGTTTTTTCTGCACCAGGCACCTTCCTATGTTAATAGCTTAGTTTTATGTCCATAGTCCTGTAAATATTTCGCACACACGTAGTCAGGAACATTCACCACACACTATTTATTGTCACGCAGGCACATTTTTTAATATAAAAGTGGGGATGTCATAATATACACCAGTATATCATGGTACAGACACACACTGATGGACACACAGTGGGACCAATCAACATACACAACACCGCAGCCAATCACCAGTGAGAGCACATGCACTATAAAGACAGGGGGCATCAGAGTTCCCGCTCATTCGAGTAGCAGCTAGCTAGGAGCACAGAGCTCACAGCCTGCAACACAGACATTCACCATGTGCTGAGTGCCTCAACTGGTTAGGACAAGGCAAAGGTCTTTAGTTAAAGCTAGTATCGTATTTACCCACAGTTCAAGTATGTTTAAATAGTTAACCTTTTAATAAAATAGTGTTGCACTACTTCAAGTGTTGGTGACCTGTATGTGATCCAGAACACCCAACACATCAGGGTTATGGGGTTATAGGGATAGAGTGGAGAAGTGGGCCTAGGTAGGGTGCTCTTTCAGAGGGTCGGTGTAGACTCGATGGGCCGAATGGCCTCCTTTCTGCACTGTAGGCTTCCTACGATTCTATGATTAGAGTTTAGTAACCGAGCATTCAGTGAGGAGTTCTCTCAGTTTGATTAGTCCAAAACAGAGCACTCAATCTGAGGACCATTCTTAATTGTGCAATTAGTTTAGCATTTTTAAAATATTAATTTAACACTATATTGATTCAATACAGCCAGAATTCCTGGACTCGGCAGGTGCAGGTCGGGACTGCCTTGACTATAAACAAAATAGCTCCAAAACACTTAAACCCACATTTAGCCGAGTTAATCAGTTCACAATAATATGTGTACACACAGGGATGTGTATCTGCGTTTGCCTCACACATGGTCATTTGGTCCCTGATTATGCTTCACAATAATACTCATTTGCTTCCGATATTCCTCATCTCACCTTGTGTACAATTGTTATTGTTAAAATGAATGGTCTGGCAACACCTCAATTTTAAAGTCCTCTCCCTTTCTTCAATTACCGCCTTAAGTTGCCCTCTCTTGCTCTGCAATCTCTCGGACCCTATAACCCTCCGGGATCTCTGGAATTTTCTCCCTGAACCGCCCGATCTTCCTCTTCTCCTGTGAGACATTCCAAATGTGTGACCACATGTTCTAATGTTTTCTGTGCGTGGCTCAGTATCAATTCTGACCTGATCCACACTCCTTTTTTCAAATGTCATTTTTACAGGATGTGAGCTTTGCTGGCCATTCATTGCCCATCCCTAATTGCCTTGAGAAGGTGGTGGTGAGCTGCTTCTTAAACCACTGCAGTCCCTGAGATGTAGGTATACCCACAATGCTGTTAGGGAGGAAGTTCCAGATTTTTCTATGTAAATGCGAGGTGTTGTTGATATGTTAGCACAATAGCACAATATTATCTCGGTCATGAGGACAGAATAAAATGAAAAGGCGGTGGTGTTGCATTTCTGGTCAAAGAGGAAATGAATGCACTAGTGAGAAAGGATATTAGCTCAATGATGTGGAATCTGTATGGGTAAAGCTGAGAAACACTTTGGGGCAAATATTTTAGTGTGGGTCGTGTATAGACCACTAAACTGTAGTGATGATGTTGGGAATGGCATTAAACAGGAAGTTAGAGACGCATGCGATCAAGGAACATCTGTAATTATGGGTGACTTTAATTTGCATATAGATTGGACAAATCAAATTAGTCACACTATCAGAGGGGAGAAATTCCTGGAGGGTATACGGGATAGTTTTCTGGACCAATACATTGAGGGACCATCTGGAGAACAGATCATCACAGACTGGGTATTGTGTCATGAGAAGGGAATCATTGGCAGTCTTGTTGTGCGAGACCCCCTGAGGATGAGCGAGCATAATATGATAGAATTCTTCATCAGGATGGAGAGAGACTAGGGTGCTGAATCTGTATAAAGGAAACTACGATGGTATGAGGCATGATTTGGCTATTGTGGATTGCGCAACGTTACTTAAAGGGATGCCGGTGGATAGTCAATGGCAAACATTCAAATAGCGCATAGGTGAACTGCAACAATTGTTTATTCCTGTCAGGCGCAAAAATAAGATGGAAAGGTGGCCAAACCATGGCGTACAGGGGAAATTACAGCTAGTATTAGGCCCAAGGAAGAGGCATACAAATTGGCCAAGAAAAACAACAGTTCTGAGGCTTGGGAGCAGTTCAGAGTTCAGTAAAGGAGGACCAAAGGATTGGATAAGAAGAGGAAAATAAAGTACGAGAGTAAGCTTGCGGGGAACATAAAAACTGATCACAAAAGTTTCTACAGTAATGTGAAGAGAAAAAGATTGGTGATGACAAATGTAGGTCCCTTACAGTCAGAAACAGAGGAATTTATAATGGAGAACAAAAAATTGGCTGACCAACTAAATATATATTTATATTTTGTTTCTGTCTTCACAAAGGAGGACACAAATAACATACCAGACGTGTTGGTGAACACAGGGTTCAGTGAGAGGGAAGAACTGAAGGAAATCAGTACAAATAGTAAAGAAATAGTGTTGGGGAAATTGATGGATTGAAGGCTGATAAATCCCCAGGGCCTGATAATCTGCATCCCTGAGTACTTAAGGAAGTGACCCTCGAAATAGAGGATGCATTGGTGGTCATCTTCCAAGATTCTATCGATTCTGGAACTGTTCCTACAGATTGGAGGATAGCTAACAACCCCATTATTTAAAAAGGGAGGTAGAGAGAAAACAGGCAATTATAGACCAGTCAGCCTGACATCGGGAGTGAGGAAAATTCTAGAAGCCATTATTAAAGATTTTATAGCAGGGCACATGGAAAACAATGGCAGGATCGCACAGCATCAGCATGGATTTACGAAAAAGAAATCATACTTGACAAATCTACTGGAATTCTTCGAGAATGTAACTAGTAGAGTGATAAGGGGGAGCCAGTGGATGTGGTGTATTTGGACTTTTAGAAGGCTTTCGACAAGATCCCACATAAGAGATTAGCGTGTAAAATTAAAGTGCATGGGATTGGAGGTAGTGTATTGAAATGGATAGGAAACTGGTTGGCAGACAGTAAACAAAAAGTAAGAATAAACAGGTCTTTTTCCAAATGGCAGGCAGTGACTAGTGGGGTACCGCAGGGATCGGTGCTAGGACTCCAACTATTCACAATATATATGAATGATTTAGATGAGGGAAGTAAATGTAATATCTCCAAATTTGTAAATGACACAAAGCTGGAATGGGAGGGTGAGCTGTGAGGAGGATGTAGAGAATCTTCAGTGTGATTTGGACAAGCTGAGCAAATACAGATGCAGTATAATGTGGATAAATGTGAGGTTATCCACTTTGATAGCAAGAACAGGAAGGCCGATTACTATCTGAATGGCTATAGATTGAAAGAGGGGAATGTGCAATGAGACCTGGGTGTCCTCGTACACCAGTCACTGAAGGTAAACATGCAGGTACAGCAGGTGGTAAAGAAGGCTAATAGTATGTTGGCCTTCTTAGCGGGAGGATTCTTCTTCCCAAGGGATGTCTTGCTGCAATTATACAGGGCCTTGCTGAGACCACACCTGGAATATTGTGCACAGTTTAGTCTCGTTATCTGAAGAAAGATGTTCTTGCTATTGAAGGAGTGCAGCGAAGGTTTACGAGACTGATTCCTGGAATGGCAGGACTGACGAAAGATTGAGTCAGTTAGGATTAAATTCACTGGAGTTCAGAAGAATGAGGGGGATCTCATAGAAACCTATAAAGTTCTAACAGGATGAGACAGGGTAGATGCAGGAAGGACGTTCCCGATAATGGGGGTGTCCAGAGGGCATAGTCCAAGGATACAGGATAAACCATTTAGGACAGAGGTGAGGAGACATTTCTTCACCCAGAGAAGCAATTGAGGCCAAACCATTGTATGTTTTCAAGAGGGAGTTCGATATAGCTTTTGGGGCGAAGGGATCAAAGGATATGGCGGGGGTGGGGGGAAGGTGGGAACTGGTTACTGAGTTGGATGATCAGCCATGATAATGAATGGCGGAGCAGGCTGGAAGGGCCGAATGGCCTCCTACTGCTCTTATTGTCTATGTTCCTATAACCCGAGTGTCAGACTTCATGAGTATTAATTGAAGCGAGTTTCTTCTCCTTCAGTTCCCTGCTCAGAGACAGGTGCAACCCACACCCTGCCATCTCTGCCATGGGTAGGGCAAGGTTATTGGACCTGAATCCACCCGAGCCAGGGCAGAAATCCGACCCTGTGCCACTGGCACCAATCTGAACCACACTGAAACCGCACGGCAGTGGCCGTGGGGACATACACTTTCACATGTGTGTTGCTGCCTGGGTCTACGGATAGTGGGAGTCGAGGTTCTGATTTCTTCCCATCACTCGGCTGACCAGGAATCTCTCGCTCTTACCACCTGCCATTCCCTGATGTTGGAAGGATTTACAGGTTGATACTCAGCCTCTTTGGCCACATTATGAATGCACCTTCTGTGGTGTTTTTTGTGTTGCTTGTTTCAGGATGGTTGGCGTAGTGTTCACAAAGACCACAAAATAATTACGCTACATTTTTTACACTCCTAAAGCTGGGACACTTAGTCTTTAAGCATGCAGAACTGCCAAATGGAGGTGGACTTCAAAAGATGGGACATGTTGCCGCTCTCGTTGGCGGGTAGAGTGCAGTCGGTCAAAATGGTGGTCCTTCCGAGGTTTTTGTTTGTGTTTCAGTGCCTTCCCATCGTGATCACCAAGGGCTTTTTCAAGAGAGTAGGTAGGAGTATTATGGGGTTTGTGTGGGCTAATAAGACCCCGAGGGTAAGGAGAGGGTTCCTGGAACGCAGTAGGGACCGAGGAGGGCTGGCGCTGCCAAACCTAGGGAGCTACTACTGGGCAGCAAATGTGGCGATGATCCGCAAGTGGGTTATGGAGGGAGAGGGGGCGGCATGGAAGAGGATGGAGATGGCATCCTGTAAAGGAGCGAGCTTGGGGGCATTGGTGACGGCACCGATGCCGTTCTCGCCATCAAAGTATACCACGAGCCCGGTGGTGGCGGCAACATTAAGGATCGGGGGCCAGTGGAGACGGCACAGGGGTGCAGTGGGAGTCTCGGTGTGGTCCCCGATCAGGGGTAACCACCGGTTTGTCCCGGGGAAGATGGACGGGGGGTTCCAGGGCTGGCACCGGGTGGGGATTAGAAGAATGGGGGACCTGTTCATTGACGGGATGGGGCACTAGAGGAGAAGTTTGAGCTACCCCTGGGAAATGCATTTAGATATATGCAGGTGAGGGCTTTTGTGAGGCAACAGGTCAGGGAATTCCCGTTGCTCCCGGCACAAGAAATTCAAGACAGGGTGATCTCGGGTGTATGGGTCAGGGAGGGCAAGGTTTCGGCAATACACCAAGAGATGAAAGAAGAGGGGGAAGCGCTAGCAGAAGAGTTGAAGGGTAAATGGGAGGAGGAGCTGGGGGAGGAGATCGAGGAAGGTTTGTGGGCTGAGGCCCTGGGTAGGGTTAATTCCTCCTCCTCGTGTGCCAGGCTCAGCCTGATACAATTTAAGGTGGTTCACAGAGCGCACTTGACGGGGGCGAGGTTGAGCAGGTTCTTTGGGGTAGAGGACAGATGTGGAAGGTGTTCAGGGAGTCCGGCGAACCATGTTCACATGTTTTGGTCATGCCCAGCACTGGAGGGGTTCTGGAGAGGAGTGGCGGGAGCAATATCTCAGGTGGTGAAAGTCCGGGTCAAGCCAAGCTGGGGGCTAGCAATATTCGGAGTAGTGGATAAGCCGGGAGTGCAGGAGGCGAAAGAGGCCGGCATTCTGGCCTTTACGTCCCTAGTAGCCCGGCGAAAATTTGCTAATGTGGAAGGAGGCGAAACCCCCCAACGTGGAGGCCTGGATAAACAACATGGCTGGGTTCATAAAGCTGGAGAGGATTAAGTTTGCCTTGAGAGGGTCTGCGCAGGGGTTCTACAGGCGGTGGCAACCGTTCCTAGACTATCTCGCGGAGCGTTAGAGGAAGATCGGTATTTCCGGGTGCGGCGATGACCAGCTAAGTCGCACGTTTCGGCAGCTCCCGGTGGAACGGACTTTTGGGCTCTTGATAGGAGCCCCAACGGCAATTTTAACGGCTAAAAACACCGTGCGGTAAACCAGAAGGGTGTTCCCCCTGGACACGGATGGAAAAAGGAGAGGAAAGTGGCCGGATTGCAGCGGATCCTTTGGAACAACGGCAAGGAAGGCAAGCAGAAACCAAGATGGCGTCGGAAGGTGGCAGTTTCATATGGGGCCCTGAACAACAAGAGTTTTTGAAACGCTGCGTGGAGGAGATAAAAAAGGAAATGAAGAAAGAGTTGTTGGCCCCGATATTACAGGCGATTGAAGGGCTGAAAGAGGAACAAAAGACCCAGGAGCAGGAGCTTCGGGTCGTGAAGGCGAAAGCAGCAGAGAATGAAAACGATATACAGGGCCTGGTGGTGAAGTCGGAGATACAGGAGGCACACCAGAAACGATCTGTGGAGAGGTTGGAGGCACTGGAAAACAACGCAAGGAGGAACAACTTGAGGATTCTTGGCCTTCCTGAAGGTGTGGAGGGGGCGGACGTCGGGGCATATGTGAGCACGATGCTGCACTCGTTAATGGGAGTGGAGGCCCCGACGGGTCCGTTGGAGGTGGAGGGAGCATACCGAGTTATGGTGCGAGGATCGAGAGCAGGAGAAGCTCCCAGAGCCATAGTGGTGAGATTTCTCCGTTTTAAGGATAGAGAAATGGTCCTTAGATGGGCGAAGAAAACTCGGTGTAGTAAATGGGAGAACGCGGTGATCCGCGTCTATCAAGATTGGAGTGCGGAGGTGGCGAGAAGGAGGGCGAGCTTTAATCGGGCCAAAGCGGTACTTCACAAAAAGAAGATAAAATTTGGAATGCTGCAACCGGCAAGACTGTGGGTCACATATCAAGGGAGGCACCACTACTTTGAGACGGCAGATGAAGCGTGGACTTTTATTGTAGAAGAAAAATTGGAATGATTGGACTACGAAAATGAACGTTTGGACAAAGTGGTGGGACGAGTGGGGGGGGGGGGGGGGCGAAGAGGGATTGTATGATTAATCCTGCGGTATGGTAACTTTTCTTTCTCCCACAGGTGGTGATGGGGGGAGGTGGGGAGGGAGAGGAGATGGGGCGTTGGCCATGGGGGGCGGGGCCAAGGGAGAATCCAAGGGAGTTCCCGCGCTATGATAATTATGGCGGGAATAGAGAAGCAGGAAGGAGGGGGCGCCGCACGGTGCGAGCCGTGGTCACGGGGGGAAGCCGAGGTCAGCCAGAGTTTGCTGACTTCTGGGAGCAACATGGGGGGAGTAATTACGCTAGCGGGGGGTCTAGCGGGGGGGGGGGGGGGGGAGGGGGGAATTACTGGGTTGCTGCTGCTGGGGAAAGGGGGGAGTGGGTACGGGAAAGGATGGGCGGGGGGGGCACCGTCTGGGAGAAATACAGCTGCGTGGGAACTGGGTGAGAAGCTGGAAAAAGATGATGGCTAACCGGCAAGGGGGGGGGGGGGGGGAAGCCCCCCAACTCGGCTGATCACGTGGAACGTGAGGGGGCTTAACGGGCCGATAAAGAGGGCACGAGTACTCGCACACCTTAAGAAACTTAAAGCAGATGTGGTTATGTTACAGGAAACGCACCTGAAACTGATAGACCAGGTTAGGTTGCGCAAAGGATGGGTAGGGCAGGTGTTCCATTCGGGGCTGGATGCGAAAAACAGGGGGGTGGCTATATTAGTGGGGAAGCGGGTAATGTTCGAGGCAAAGACTATAGTGGCGGATAACGGGGGCAGATACGTGATGGTGAGTGGCAAATTACAGGGAGAGATGGTGGTGTTGGTAAACGTGTATGCCCCGAATTGGGACGATGCCAATTTTATGAGGCGAATGCTAGGACGCATCCCAGACCTAGAGACCGGAAAGCTGATAATGGGGGGAGACTTCAACACGGTGTTGGAACCAAGGCTGGATAGGTCGAAGTCCAGGACTGGTAGGAGGCCGGCAGCAGCCAAGGTGCTTAAGGATTTTATGGAGCAGATGGGAGGGGTGGACCCGTGGAGATTCAGTAGACCGAGGAGTAAGGAGTTCTCGTTTTTCTCCTATGTCCATAAAGTCTATTCACGCATAGACTTTTTTGTGTTGGGTAGGGCATTGATCCCGAGGGTGAGGGGAACGGAATATACGGCTATAGCCATTTCGGATCATGCCCCACACTGGGTAGACTTGGAGATAGGGGAGGAAACAAGAGGGTGTCCACCCTGGAGAATGGATATGGGACTAATGGCGGATGAGGGGGTGTGCTTAAGGGTGAGGGGATGCATTGAAAAGTACTTGGAACTCAATGACAATGGGGAGGTTCAGGTGGGAGTGGTCTGGGAGGCGTTGAAGGCGGTGGTTAGGGGGGAGCTGATATCAATAAGGACACATAAAGGGAAGCAGGAGAGTAAGGAACGGGAGCGGTTGTTGCAAGAACTTTTGAGGGTGGACAGACAGTATGCGGAAGCACCGGAGGAGGGACTGTATAGGGAAAGGCAAAGGCTGCATGTGGAATTTGACTTGCTGACCACAGGCACTGCAGAGGCACAATGGAGGAAGGCGCAGGGTGTACAGTATGAATATGGAGAGAAGGCGAGCAGATTGCTGGCACACCAATTGAGGAAAAGGGGAGCAGCGAGGGAGATAGGGGGGGTGAGAGACGAAGATGGAGAGACGGAGCGGGGAGCGGAGAGAGTGAATGAAGTGTTCAAGACATTTTATAAAAAATTGTATGAAGCTCAACCCCCGGATGGGAGGGAGAGAATGATGGATTTTTTGGATCGGCTGGAAATTCCCAAGGTGGAAGAGCAGGAAAGGATGGGATTGGGAGCACAGATCACGGTAGAAGAAGTGGTGAAAGGAATTAGGAACATGCAGACGGGAAAGGCCCCGGGACCGGACAGATTCCCAGTTGAATTTTACAGAAAATATTTAGATTTGCTCGCCCCGCTACTGACGAGGACCTTTAACGAGGCAAAGGAAAGGGGACAACTGCCCCCGACTATGTCAGAAACAACGATATCGCTTCTGTTAAAGAAGGAAAAGGATCCGCTACAATGCGGGTCCTACAGACCAATTTCCCTCCTTAATGTGGATGCCAAGGTCCTGGCCAAGGTAATGGCAATGAGAATAGAGGAATGTGTCCCGGGGTGGTTCATGAGGACCAAACTGGGTTTGTGAAGGGGAGACAGCTGAACACGAACATACGGAGGTTGTTAGGGGTAATGATGATGGCCCCACCAGAGGGTGAAACGGAGATAGTAGTGGCGATGGATGCCGAGAAAGCATTTGATAGAGTGGAATGGGATTATCTGTGGGAGGTGTTGAGGAGATTTGGGTTCGGAGAGGGGTATGTTAGATGGGTGCAGCTGTTGTATAGGGCCCCAGTGGCGAGTGTGGTCACGAATGGACGGGGATCGGCATATTTTCGGCTCCATAGAGGGACAAGGCAGGGATGTCCTCTGTCCCCATTACTGTTTGCACTGGCGATTGAGCCCCTGGCGATAGCGCTGAGAGGTTCCAAGAGATGGAGGGGAATACTTAGGGGAGGAGAAGAACACCGGGTATCTTTATATGCGGATGATCTGCTACTATATGTGGCGGATCCAGCGGAGGGGATGCCAGAAATAATGCGGATACTTGGGGAATTTGGGGATTTTTCAGGGTATAAATTGAACATGGGGAAGAGTGAGCTGTTTGTGGTGCATCCAGGGAAGCAGAGTAGAGAAATAGAAGACCTACCGTTGAAGAAGGTAACAAGAGACTTTTGTTACCTGGGGATCCAGATAGCTAAGAATTGGGGCACATTGCACAGGCTAAATTTGACGCGGTTGGTGGAACAGATGGAGGAAGATTTCAAGAGATGGGATATGGTAGCATTGTCAATGGCAGGGAGGGTGCAGGCGGTTAAGATGGTGGTCCTCCCGAGATTCCTCTTTGTGTTTCAGTGCCTCCCGGTGGTGATCACGAAGGCTTTTTTCAAAAGGATAGAAAAGAGTATCATGGGTTTTGTTTGGGCCGGGAAGACTCCGAGAGTGAGGAAGGGATTCTTACAGCGTAGTAGGGATAGGGGGGGGCTGGCACTACCGAGCCTAAGTGAATATTATTGGGCCGCTAATATTTCAATGGTGAGTAAGTGGATGGGAGAGGAGGAAGGAGCGGCGTGGAAGAGATTAGAGAGGGCGTCCTGTAGGGGGACCAGCCTGCAGGCTATGGTGACAGCCCCATTGCCGTTCTCACCAAGGAACTATACCACGAGTCCGGTGGTGGTAGCTACACTGAAGATTTGGGGACAGTGGAGACGACATAGGGGAAAGACCGGAGCACTGGGGGGGTCCCCGATAAGAAACAACCATAGGTTTGCCCCGGGGGGAATGGATGGGGGATATGGAATGTGGCAAAGAGCAGGTATAACGCAATTGAAAGATCTATTTGTGGATGGGAAGTTTGCGAGTCTGGGAGCGCTGACCGAGAAATATGGGTTGCCCCAAGGGAATGCATTCAGGTATATGCAACTGAGGGCTTTTGCGAGGCAACAGGTGAGGGAATTCCCGCAGCTCCCGACACAAGAGGTGCAGGACAGAGTCATCTCAAAGAAATGGGTGGGGGACGGTAAGGTGTCGGATATATATAGGGAAATGAGAGACGAAGGGGAGACTATGATGGACGAACTAAAAGGGAAATGGGAGGAAGAGCTAGGGGAGGAGATCGAGGAGGGGATGTGGGCAGATGCCCTAAACAGGGTAAACTCGTCGTCCTCGTGCGCCAGGCTAAGCCTGATTCAGTTTAAGGTATTACACAGGGCACATATGACTGGAACACGGCTCAGTAAATTTTTTAGGGTGGAGGATAGGTGTGCGAGGTGCTCGAGAAGCCCAGCGAATCATACCCATATGTTTTGGTCATGCCCGGCACTACAGGGGTTTTGGATGGGGGTGACAAAGGTGCTTTCGAAAGTAGTAGGAGTCCGGGTTGAACCAAGCTGGGGGTTGGCTATATTTGGGGTTGCACAAGAGCCGGGAGTGCAGGAGGCGAAAGAGGCCGATGTTTTGGCCTTTGCGTCCCTAGTAGCCCGGCGCAGAATATTACTAATGTGGAAAGAAGCCAAGCCCCCGGGGGTGGAGACCTGGATAAATGATATGGCGGGGTTTATAAAGTTAGAGCGGATCAAGTTCGTCCTAAGGGGGTCGGCTCAAGGGTTTACTAGGCGGTGGCAACCGTTCGTCGAATATCTTGCGGAAAGATAGATGGGGGAAAACAAAGAAGGCAGCAGCAGCGGCCCAGGATTTGGGGGGGGGGGGAGGGATGGGGGGGGATGGGGGGGGGGGGGGGTGTGGGGGTGTGGCCTGAGACAAGGCAGTTGCCAATTAGGGCTAGTTTCTATTTTTTGTTATTTAATATTTATTTATTTGTTGTTGTTTTTGTTTAAATAAAAAAGGTCATTATTATCTGTATTGTTACAATGTTGTGTAAAGGATGCACAATGTACTGTGTTGGTTGACCAAAAATTTTCAATAAAATATTATTTTAAAAAAAAAGAGGAAGATCGGTCAGCAGCAGCAGCAACCCTGGGGGGACCGGGGGGGAACGAGAGATCGTTTGAGGGGATGGAGGAGCAGGAGATAACATGGAGGTTGAGGGAAACTGGCACGTGCGGGCGAGAGCCAGTGTGTAAAGCTATGTAAATATACCATTTTGCCATGTATATATCTTGCTCAGTGCGATTTTGTGTTATTTTGTTACGGGGGGGGGGGGGGTTATTGTTTGTAAGGGGAAAAAATTGTGTTGTTAAAAAACTTTAATAAATATATATTTCTTAAAAAAGAATGCAGAACTGATCAATAACATCTAACTACACTCATCTACTGCTAATCTCACTATTAATCTGATATAAACTATAGTCTAATCTTCTCACAATATCTGCTCTTATGACCTTCACTATCTCCTCCCCTAAGGTCCAGCATCACTGCCTTATATAGGTGTATCTGCAGCATCCTCTAGTGGCTCCTCTCGACATTACATTAACCCTTGTAATGCTGATAGTTATGATAATACCACACCTTCCTCAGACATCACCCTAGGGTGGGTCTCAAACTCAAAGCTTCTAGATCAAAGGCAGGGGCCTACCCATTGTGAGACCCAAGATCGCCCGAAGGGACTTTAACAGTTAGTGAGAAGTCATCTGAACTAAGAATGGAATCGAGGGGTTTGCTCTGGGGATGGGTCGTTGAATGAATTGGTACTCATTTAAACTGAGGTGGTGGTAAACGCACAGCTACGGCTGTTGTGGTGCAAGAAGCACGAAAGGTAAAGAGCTCGTCAAGGCCAAATTGCAATTCCACTGGCAATGCAGATTGAATAAGAAGCCAGCACCGTGTTCGCTGTCAGCAGTACGCTGCAGGATGCCGGCAGTTCAGAATTCTGGCTGCCTTTAAGAGTTGAGGGTTAATTATCTGATATGGGCCCTTTCATCTGTCAGTTCCCTTGTTCCTTTTATGCTCGATCAGATGCTTGCTGCAGTCAAAACAGTCCCGCTGTAGCTGCTTCAACCTGATATGAAGCAAAACTGACAACAGGGGAAAATATGCAAACTGCACCTCGAAAGATAATTCTTCGAGTCAAACATCTGAGACATTTTAACGTGTTTGCGGCAGGCGGGGAGCTGCGGTGGGGTGGGGGGGCCTTGGTTGGCGATGAAAATATAGGTACTGAGGGCCAGCTAAGAGTGTTAGGCCTCTTGGTGAACCTTTAGCCTTTGTTCTCCGCCCCACAATTACATTTGGAAAAGGAATATTGTGTATTAGTATGAATAAAAATTCTGCCTTTGTAACTGTAAATTTATTTTGCATGGGAAGAAGAATATTAAGATACTGAGGGCACATTCTCATTTTTCTATGTTTTTCATAGGACATACGTTGGAAGAAATATGCTTGACTCACATGATGTAATATTATGTGTTGCTGCAACAGTTGCTGGATGATCAATAATCATTATGATGGAGTGGGATAGATTACACTACATTCTTTCATATTATTTACTGGCTCACAGTTTTAGAATAGTCATGTAGTTATACGAATATGTAAAACTGTCACAAGTAGGCTTATATTAACACTGCAATGAAGTTACTGTGAGAATCCCCGAGTCGCCACACTCCAGTTCGGGTACACAGAGGGAGAATTCAGAAAGTCCAATTCACCTCACAAGCACGATGTTTGGGACTTGTGGGAGGAAACTCGGGAGCACCCGGAGGAAACCCACACAGACACGGGGAGAATGTGCAGCCTCCGCACAGCCAGTGACCCAAGCCGGGAATCGAACCCAGGTCACTGACGCTGTGAAGCAAGTGCTAACCACTGTGCTACCGTGAATGTGTATCAGTTAATCTAGACCTTTCATTTCGAATGCTGAAGCCTGTTTGTTTACTTAAGTAGTTTTATGAATAGTTCATTCTGTTTTTGTTGTGTCATACTTGCCAAAAAGGAAGATGGTTCTTGATGTTGGAGGTTAGTCATCTCAGTCCCAGGATATCACTGTAGGCGCAACCATCTTCAGCTATTTCATAAATGACCT
Organism: Scyliorhinus torazame; assembly: GCF_047496885.1. NCBI lineage: Eukaryota > Metazoa > Chordata > Chondrichthyes > Carcharhiniformes > Scyliorhinidae > Scyliorhinus > Scyliorhinus torazame. The sequence goes on from NC_092707.1 coordinate 388,939,333, forward strand.
TCCTTCCAACATAAGGTCGCTGATGATTGCACAATATTCAACACCATTCATGACTCCTCAGATGATGCAGCAATCCATGTCCAAATGCAGCAGGACCTGGACTATATCCAGGCTTGGCCCATCGCCCCTTGATATTCAATGGCATTACCATCACTGAATCCCCACTATCAACATCCTGGGGGCTTACCCTCAACCAGAAACTGAATTTGACCAGCCATATAATTACTGTGACTACCAGAGCAGGTCAGAGACAAGGAATCCTGCGGCAAGTAACTCACCTCCTGGCACCCCCAAGACTGTCCACCACCAACAAGGCACAAGTCAGGAGTGTGATGGAATACTCTCCATTTGCCTGGATGAGTGCAGCTCCAACAACACTCAAGAAGCTCGATATCATCCAGTATAAAGCAGCCCGCTTGATTGGGACCCCTTCAGCAAACATTTACTCCCTCCACCACCAACGAATAGTAACAGCCATGTGTACTATCAACAGGATGCCCTGAAGGAACTCACCAAGGTTCCTTAGACAGCACATTCAAAATACACGACCTCTACCATCTGGAAGGACAAGGGTGGCAGACACATGGGAAGTCCACCACCTGGAAGCTCCCAAGTCACTCACCAGCCTGACTTGGAAATATGTCATCGTTCTTTCACTGTCGCTGGGTCAAAACCCTGGAACCCCCTCCCTAACAGCACTGTGGATGCACCGACAGCTCATGGACTGTGACGGTTCAAGAAGGCAGCTCACCACCTCCTTCTCAAGGGCAATTAGGGATGGGCAGTGAACGCTGCCCTAGCCAGCGAGGCCCACGTCCCATGAATGAATTAAGAAAATAAAATTTGCCCCCCTCCCTCCAAATTCTGCTGCTTCAAATGACAACTTAGTTTGTGAACACACACACTGAAGAGAGTTTATCAGGTCTCATTGTTGTAGTCATTACCTTTGGGAAAATTTTGAGTTTTACCGAATGTTCAGAATATTCCCCGATTTCGAAGTGAGGAATGTTGCAAGCTATTTGCTTTGTGTGTTATTCCTTCTCTTCCCAGTTACTCCTTTTCTGACCTGAAGGTGCTGACCTGCACTGGCATCAGGTTAGGGTGTCAACTCCTGGGCGGGGGTGGGCGGGGGGAGAGAGAGACGATGTGTTATTGGAGGTTTCATCACGTTGCTTCACAGCGCCAGGGACTCGGGTTCGATTCCCGGCTTGGGTCACTGTCTGCGGAGTCTGCATGTTCTCCCGTGTCTGCATGGGTTTCCTCCCACAAGTTCCGAAAGACATGTTTGTTAGGTGAATTGGACATTCTGAATTCGTCCTCTGTGTCCCCGAACAGGCGCCAGAGTGTGGCGACTGGGGGCTTTTCACAGTAACTTCATTGCTGTGTTAATGTAAGCCTACTTGTGGGATAGGGTGGAGGTGTAGGTATGGGCTTAGGTAGGGTGCTCTTACCAAGGGCCGGTGCAGACCCGATGGGCTGAATGGCCTCCTTCTGCACTGTAAGTTCCATGATTCTACTAAAGATTATTATTATGTCCTGCCACATCTCCTCAAACTGCCTTTTTGCAACCATTTCCAATATTTTTATAACTGGTAAATGTTCAATGAAAATTGATCTATTTTAATATCCAGATGATTTTTCACCTCCAGATTTACACACGGCAATGTCCAAAATATTGATCTTCAATTCCTGAAGACTCCAGGGCAGTGCTGGAGAGTTGGAACCCTACTCCAATCCTTTGGGAGCCACCAGTCTTCTTTCACTTTGCTTCAGGGCTGTTCCAGTGTAAGGCGAGAGTGTGGAAGACGTCAGTTAAGTCAGGTGCTGTCCTCCCCTCATTCCACACACTCTCTTCCAGCAGGAACGAAACCAAGTGCAATGGGTGTCCTCTGGCCTAGATTGTTCATTGCTACACTGGCCAGTTGCATTGAGCACAGCTGGAGGGTCAAGGTCTTCAAGCAGGAGACCACCAATGTTTAAAAAGGGATAAAACATGGCAAATGAGAAAATTGTGGATTTTAACACAGCAAATGTGCAGCGGGATGGTTGCACTGATAAATTACTGCGGATGCTGGAATCTGAAACCAAAGAGAAAATGCTGGAAAATCTCAGCAGGTCCGGCAGCATCTGTAGGGAGAGAAAAGTGCTCACGTTTCGAGTCCAGGTGACCCTTTCTCAAAGCTATAATACAGAGAAAGTGGGAAATATTTATACTGTGGAATGAGAACGAAAGCCTTTAACATCTTTTGTTCTCTCTGGGGACTGCCATTAGCACTCTTTCTCCGTGGTTTCTCTGGCTATTAGCACCCTGTTTCCCTAGGGTTCTGTGGCTATGACCCATCTTTCATTCTCACTCCACAACTCCTGGGGGGTTTGGGGCACTCGAATCTGGAGCTTCTCGTTCAGAGGCAGGGACGCTACCCACTCCGCCACAAGACCCTCAGTACATTGACCAGCGCTGCATTAGAAAATTTACACCATTGGTACAGGGAAATCAGAAACTAGGTGATTAACAGTTTTCTTTCACAACTGTTGGATCTCCTAGGTATCAAAGTAATGAAACATGGTGGCAGCGAGCTAGTCATTAGACAACATTCTTTTGTTACATTCACTGCTGTATGTGAAGGAGTTTGTATTCAATATCAGTTATAGACATTGATGTCCAGTGAGGGTCAGTGCCAGTAGACACTGCCCCAAAATCTCCTGTACACTGTGTCACCTGGCCCAAAGTTCCAGGTAATTCTAGACACCCCATAATTTCCAGAGGCTTTTCCTGTTTTCCTCATTGCCCCACACCAACAGCTCATTATAACAGCCCTGCCAACGGTGATTGTGCATTTACCGACTATTGCTTGTTTTCATATTGTTGCCAATGGGAGTAAAAGTCAATGCTGCCTAAGGACTGACAATCGAGCTGTTTATCGCCTACAAGTTGTTTCCTTAATAATGTGCCCGTACGTTTGCAGCGAACCATGAGCCCTGCACTAAAACCCACGACAGCCTACCTGAGCAGAGGCAGTCTGATCCACTCCACCAGGAGGAGCTCAGCCTGGGGTTGGCGGTGCTATGGGGGAGTGCCTTATTGCGACTTGCAGCCAGTTCAAGTTACATTGCCTCCCTGCAGAATATAGTCACTGAAGAACAAAGAAAATTACAGCACAGGAACAGGCCCTTCGGCCCTCCCAGCCTGCGCCGATCAGATCCTTTATCTAAACCTGTCTTCTATTTTCCAAGGATCTACTTCCCTCTGTTCCCCGCCCGTTCATATATCTGTCTAGATGCATCTTAAATGATGCTATCGTGCACGCCTCTACCACCCCGCTGGCAAAGCGTTCCAGGCACACACCACACCCTGCGTAAAGAACTTTCCACGCACATCTCCCTTAAACTTTCCCCCTCTCACCTTGAAATCGTGACCCCTTGTAATTGACATCCCCACTCTTGGAAAAAGCTTGTTGCTATCCACCCTGTCCATACCTCTCATAATTTCGAACAAGGCCATTCGGCCTATCCTGCCTGTGCTGGCTCTTTGAAAGAGCGATCAAATTAGGCTCGCTCCCTCTCCCCTCCCCCACAGTCCTGCATTTTCCTCCTTTTGAAGCGTTTATCCTGCTCCCTCTGAAATGTTCTTCCAGCAGCACCCATTCACCCAGTGCAATCCAGGTGGCAACAACTCATTGAGTGGAAGAACTCCTCCTCATCTCATCTCTGCTTCTTTGATCAATTACCTTCGATATGAATCACTGGTCACCAACAAATGGAAAGACCAATTGGCCGTGGTGTGACTGTAGCACAGTGGTAACGTCACTGGTCTAGTAATCCAGCAATCCAAGTGCAAACTCTGGAAACCAAGGTTCGTATCCCACCTCAGCAGAATTTAAATTTGGTTAATGAATCGGGGATTGAAAGCTAGTCTCAGTATTGTAATCAGTGAGATATTGTGATCAGTGAGACAGGGGCACTCGACAGGGGTGCCAGAGGTGAGACGGATGAGCCCAGACCACAAAGCGGGTGTGTCAGACATTGTGGTGGGCGCGCCAGGCAGGCACTTCAGACAGCGAATGGGGTATGCCAGACAGCAAGAGGGTCAATAAAGTGGATGCACCGGTCCGCAACATTTACAGCGTTCTCACTGCATGTCGACAACTGTCTTGTTTCAACAAGCCAGTGACTCTTTATTTAACAGGATGTAAAATATAATGTTTATTCACAATACCAGGCTACAATATTTGACTATGGTACACATTTTATACAATGGAGTTAAGGTAAACAGCAAGCCTCAATTGTTCTGACATGTGAAGTCCAAGATTACAATGCAAAGGAAACCAAGCTGGGACAAAGGAAGAGCAATGTGAAATGAGGTGACTGTACAAAACAATGCATAGTTAGCACTGGTTAGCTTCTTATCATGATGTGAAAATAAATTACAAAATACAAGCAACTTTATAAAACAAGAGCATCCTGAGTTCATAAATAAATTATGTCCTTCATACATAACATGACATAGATGTGTTAGTTGGCAGCAGCTCCAAGTGGGGGATTAATTTCAGTCAAGAGAGAGAGAGAGACGATGTATAAACATTCAGAGCTAAAACTGCCTCAAGCACCATTAAAGAGATAAATATCCGCAAAATATAATGGACGACTTTGGGAAAGACCACACAGAGGCAATGTGCTTCCCGGGCAGACAAACAGCGAGCTCAGTCTCGCTCTTTATTTGGATACGTGAATGCCCAGGGGAGATTGGGAGTCCCCGGGAGAAACCCTCGTCACGTCCAGGAACAGGTGTGAAAGGCTTTGACCCCGGCAGCCAAGTCTGGCAATGATTAGCTTCCTGCAGAGCCTCATTCGCTCTTTTAATTGCATCCTTTGCGGAACAGAAGGGCAATAAAATAATCACCCACAATAAAACTGATGAACCCAGATTGGATGGAATGGTGTTGCCACCTCACTGGCCTGTTTGGCATATTAGGTTAGGCCTAATGTTCAGGCTGGGGAGCGGGAGGGGGGGGGGGGGTGGGCATGATGTTGGGGAGGAGGTGGGCTTGTAACCTTTTACCTCCGTCGAGCAATCTTCATCACCGGCGACCATTGTCTGAATTTGCTTTATTGTATAACAAAAACATTTAAAAAAATAATCTTTATTAATGTCACAAGTGGGCTTACAATAACACTGCAATGAAGTTACTGTGAAAAGCCCCTAGTCGCCACATTCCGGCACCTGTTCGGGTACAGGGAGAATTCAGAATGTCCGATTCACCTAACAGGCACGTCTTTCGGGACTTGTGGGAGGAAACCGGAGCACCCGGAGGAAACCCACGCGGACACGGGGAGAACGTGCAGACTCCGCACAGACAGTGACCCAAGCCGGGAATCGAACCTGGGACCCTGGCGCTGTGACGCAACAGTGCTAACCACTGTGCTACCGTGCCGCCCCTCATATTCGATCATCGCATTATAGTGAAAAGGGCAAAGACATCCTTAAATACAAGGATTAATTCCCTGCTGCCTCTCATACGCTGCCTGTTTCAGGCAGTGACTGAAGCATAACCAGCATGAACTGGCAGCTGCCAGGGTGGCACAGGCTGTACTCTACAATTTTGGTACACAGTGACGAACATAGAGCATGCAGTGCAGAAGGAGGCCATTCGGCCCATCGAGTCTGCACCAACCCACTTAAGCCTCTCTTCCACCCTATCCCCGTAACCCCTCCTAACCTTTTTGAACGCTCAGGGGCAATGTATCGTGGCCAATCTACCTAACCTGCACGTCTTTGGACTGTGGCAGGAAACCGATGTTTTCCTCAAGTCAATAACTCGGTGGAAGTTGGTCATCGTGGGTATGGAGCTGAATGGGAATGGATTTGAAGATGGAGATAAGATTGGTGATTTGAATTGTGGTCTGAATGTTGATGTGCGCTTTACCCATGGTTAAAAAAAAAGAATTCCTTTAAAACGTCAATAATTCACACTGAGGAATCTTTTGAGTGTATGGAGAATAGACTGCGACTTTTATTTTGGGAACAGTCCTCGTGGTTTTGAATTTAATTCAGATATTTAAGAGGCCGCCCAGTTAAATGTCAGAGTTTCCAGTCCAGAATTAGACCGATGCCAACTACAGATTAATCAGGCACTCTGAACCCCTCACTTCCACACATTCCATCAGGATTTAAATAGGCAGAATTGCGTCCAAACCTCTACTCTTACCCCAGCATGTGAATTGCCCCACGCAGAATTTCATCATGGGAAGGGATTTGTTTTGAGCTGGTCATTTGCCTACGTGAGCAGGGACTAGGCAAAAGTTGGGAGTTACAGCCTCTTCCAACAGAAGGCTGAGTTGTGTTTTCGCCAAATGGCAGACACCCAGGAGAGATTGTGGGATGCACAGTGTTATTAGCGTTTGATGTCGGTCATCAAGAGATCTGGAGCTACGGCAAGTGAATAAAGCTAAGGTACAGAATGGCCAGGAGTGGCATAGCAGGCCCGAGGGGCTGAGTGGCCTGCAAAGGAGACAGAGTGGCTAACCATGTCGCATTACAAAACATGCATTGCTTGCTAGTTAAATGCACATGTACGACCGTGCATATGGAAGTACAAGCAGAGTAATATTCTTTGTGCGTGTGTGTATGGATTTGTCGTACGATTATCTCACTGACTCCCATCAGTAGGAAAGGTATGCATGTGCTTTCAAACTGGACTGTACAAACATTGCAGGGAAAATCTGCCTGAGAGGCACCATTGTGATTCTGAGTGGTCCATTCACTGTTAGTAAAAGACAATCACTTTAATAATGTGCTGCTTCCCGACTACTGACCTACTCTATAGATACAAGTTACTTAAAAACAGCAAGTAGTTAAAACACCTAGTAAAACAATCTTGAGTTCATCCTTTACTGAAACATGAGCTTTTTTATTTTTGTTCAATGTATCTCCACTGGATTTTTTTTTTTTAAAAACTCAACTCCACACAACAATGTCCTTTACAATCAGCCAAACCTTTATATAAAAAGAAGCGTACCGTGTCAAGTCATTCAAAATTGATTCGAAACGTGAACAAATATTCTTCCGTGGTCCCAGGAGGAAAGCGAGATCGCCGGCATTCTCCCCTCCCGCCCACTCCCACCCGGTTTTTAATCAACTCCCGTTTTACCCCCACCCCTCCCCCGCCCAAACGCCGGTGCACATGATGAGGAAATGGAGTGTAGGTTCAAAGTTTAGTTTACAAAATGGATACTGCCTCTATCACTGCACGGTGACACATTCATCATCTAGCACCAACTGGACAATGACGAGTCCATGTAAGATTTTGGATAATATAATATAATAAAGTTTACAAGGCACTAGTAGTCCTTCTGTATATCATTCTGAATATCTCGGTAACAGCCCTTCATTTCCCACCCTACTGAACACTGCAGCCCCCCCCCCCCCCCCAATCCATCCACCCATCCGCAACCACCCACCCCACCCACTGAATAAAGGGGTTCTGGAGCAAGCAATTCATATTTACAACATGACAAAAGTTCCTCAAAGTGCTTTGACAATCTGATGAAAGAATGAACATTCTCACGTTCCAATATTCATCCCCCCCCCCCCTCCCCCCCCCCCCCCCCCCTCCCGCCCGCCCATTCGTTTCCGTCTCTCTCTTGTATACATTCTGCCGTTGAAAGAAAATAAAACACTCCTTTCGCGTACGAGCTGCACACTTCACGCCTCCGTCCTCATCTTCCTGATATCTTTGGATGTTCTTTTGTGTTTCCTTCTCCTCCGCCGTGCGCTTGTTCGACCCCCCCCCACCTTAGCGCCTCCCGCAGGCGATGTCGAAGCACGTGATCATCATGAGGTGGGCTTTGCAGAAGTTGACCCGGTGCTCCAGCCGCTCGGTGACGCACTCCAGGGCCTCCAGGTATTCCAGCGAGTCCACCTCGAAGCCCTGATCCAGATCAACTGTGGGGGAGGGACACACACACACATATAGAGGTCAGGTCATGTGTTCAGCAGAGCCGAGAGTTGGAGGAGGCCGCCTAGTATGCTTGATTACAAAATTAGTAAATGGCAGTCTGTACCATTTCATACAACAATACGTGTGTCTATATGTTGTTGTGGGCGTCCAGTTGTGATAACCATAGGTTTGTACCGGCGAGATTGGATGTGAGGTTCCCGGGGTGGCGGAAGGTGGGATTGAGTACTTCAGCGACTTGTTTATTGGAGGCACATTTGCGGGTCTGGCGGAGTTGGAGGAATTGTATGAGTTGCCTAAGGGGAATGGGTTTAGGTATCTGTAGGTTCGGGATTTGGTGAGGAAAGAGATGCCGTCTTTCCCGGGGCTGCCGCCTCCGGTGCTGCTAGATGAACTCCTGTCGGACGCCGAAATAGGGGAGGAGAAGGTGTCGGATATTTATAAGGAACTGATGGTGTGAGGGGGCGGATGTTATGCGCAAATGGGAGGAAGAGCTAGGGGAGGAGGTGGGGGCTGGGACATGGGCTGAGGCTTTGAGGAGGGTGAAGGCGTCCTCGTCGTGTGCAGGGTTAGACTTCATCCAGTCTAAAGTGGTGCATAGGACCCACATGACGGTGGCGAGGATGAGCAGGTTTTTTGAGGGGGTAGAGAATAGGGGGGGGGGGGGGGAATGTTTTGGCCTTTGCCTCCCTCAAAGCACGGAGGTGGGTTTTGTCATGTCGGAGGGCCTCGGAGCTGCTGAAGGAAGGGGTGTGGGTGAGCCACCTGGCAGAATTCCTGCGGTTGGAGAAGATCAACTTCGCTCTGCTGGGGTCAGTAGAAGGGTTCACTCGGAGGTGGAAACCGCTCATCGACTTCTTCAAATGAAAATGAAATGAAAATGAAAATCGCTTATCGTCACAAGTAGGCTTCAAATGAAGTTACTGTGAAAAGCCCCTAGTCGCCACATTCCCGCGCCTGTTCGGGGAGGCTGGTACGGGAATTGAACCCGTGCTGCTGGACTGCCTTGGTCTGCTTTCAAAGCCAGCGACTTAGCCCTGTGCTAAACCATCTTCAAGGAGGATTGAGGGGTCAGCAAGGGGGGGGGCCTTCAGATGTAGAGCAAGGGGATTAAAATAGGGAAGGCGGGATTGGATCAAGGTGGTTGGGGTTGGTGTCGGTGGGGCTGGGGCTTTTGGGTTGTTTCTTGGGTTGAGGTGTTGTTCTTCTGATGCTCTTTGGTTGTTCTTTTGATTCTTTGTACATTTATATTTTTGTTGAAAAGCCTTGAATAAAAATATATTTTAAAAAATCAGTATGTGTATCTTTATCATGGGGATGTATATGTAACGTAGCGGGAACCACACTGTGTACTATTGAGCTATCTGCTCTACAGAATTGACTTTCACAATTCATGATTAGATTGGAGGGTTAGGGTGGGGAATAAAATGAAATGAAATGAAAATCGCTATTGTCACAAGTAGGCTTCAAATGAAGTTACTGTGAAAAGCCCCTAGTCGCCACATTCCGGCACCTGTTCGGGAATTGAACCGTGCTGCTGGCCTGCCTTGGTCTGCTTTCAAAGCCAGTGAATTAGCCCTGCGCTAAGCCAGCCCTAAACCAGTCCCAGCGCTAAATGCTGAAACAGACTGGTTGGACCGAATGATTCTCCATTAATATAACGAGCCCTATGTTCAATCCCCTGTATGTGCTAATATAATTGATGCCAGTCACTCCCTCAACCACTGGCGCACAGTGTGTACCATCCACGAGATGCATTGCAGCAAATCGCCAAGGCTCTTTCCAGCCCCACGACCTCTACCAGCTAGAAGGGCAAGGGCATGGAACCCTGGAACTCCCTAACAGCACGTTGGGTATGCCTACACCACATGGCCCGCAGCGGCTGAAGAAGGTGGCGGAAGGGCAAATCGGGTTGGGCAATAAAGACTGGTCTAGCCAGGGGCGCCCACATCCCGCCAACCAATAAAAGAAGTCGGGTGGAGAAGCAGTGAGGTCGGTCAGCATTTCTGGATAATGGTGAGCAGACAGAATCCCTGGGGTTGCAGAACCTCACTACTTTAATGACAAGAACTCGGAGAAACACTCGAGCGCAGCGCTGAAGGAGAGCTGAAAGTCGCTAACTTTCGGTAAATCACACCTGACCTACCCTCCCAGGCAGATGTAAAAGATCCCACCCGATTCAAAGATGAGCATGGGAGGATTTCCCCTGGGGTCCTGGTCAATATTTATCCCTCATCCAACATCCCTAAAAACAGACCATCTGACCATTATCACATTGCACCATGTGGGATCCTGCTGTGCAAAGACTGGCTGCCACACTTCCCACATTACAACAGTGACTACACTTCAACAAAAAAAAAGATATGTGCAAATATAGTCAACAAAATATTTTTTTAAAATAAATTTAGAGTATCATTGTGGTAGTATGGTAGCATTGTGGTTAGCACAATTGCTTCACAGCTCCAGGGTCCCAGGTTCGATTCCCGGCTTGGGTCACCTTATGTGCGGAGTCTGCATGTTCTCCCCGTGTGTGTGTGGGTTTCCTCCGGTGCTCCGGTTTCCTCCCACAGTCCAAAGATGTGCAGGTTAGGTAGATTGGCCATGATAAATTGTCCTTAGTGTCCAAAATTGCCCTAATGTTGGGTGGGGTTACTGGATAATGGGGATAGGGTGTAAGTGTGGGTTTGGGTAGGGTGCTCTTTCCAAGAGCCGGTGCAGACTCGATGGGCCGAATGGCCTCCTTCAGCACTGTAAATTCTACCCAATTCATTTTTTAGCGTGGCCAATCCACCTAACCTGCACATCTTTTGGGCTGTGGGGGCGAAACCCACGCAAACACGGGGAGAATGTGCAAACTCTACACAGATAGTGGCCCAGAGCCAGGATCGAACCTGAGACCCCGGCACCGTGAGGCAGAAGTGCTAACCACTGCAACACCATGCTGCCCTCACAAAATATTTTTAAAAGACCCTGGGCCTCACCAAGTGGCCATTAACAGATGCATGCAGCGGGCAATATAGGGGTCAACCGGCCCGACAGTCTGTCCCTCTACCATGGCTACATTTGTGGCCAGGTGGCCTTAGGGAGAGAGCATGCGGCGTCCATGGGTACACCTCAGGCCTTCCATGACTGGTGGGCACAACGGGGGCTGGGATGCACATCACCCCCGAGAATGACATTTTGATTGGGTGTGTTAAGTTTCCTTGCGATGCTTGATTTCAGTTACAGTACCCCACCAGGGGTCACCCCTGCCATTTTAATTTACTTTATTGATATTGTTTTAGTGAAAGAATTTAGCACTTTGGGCAGCCCGGTAGCACAAGTGGCTAGCACTGTGGCTTCAGGGTTCCAGGTTCGATTCCCCGCTGGGTCACTGTCTGTGCAGAGCCTGCACGTCCTCCCCGTGTCTGCGTGGGTTTCCTCCGGGTGCTCCGGTTTCCTCCCACAGTCCAAAGACGTGCAGGTTAGGTGGATTGGCCGTGCTAAATTGCCCTTCGTGTCCAAAAAGGTTCAGAAGGGTTATTGGGTTACGGCGAAAGGGTGGAAGTGAGGTCAGTGCAGACTCGATGGGCCGAATGGCCTCCTTCTGTATTGTATGTTCTATGCTCTTTTCACAATGCCCGGACTTCCCAAAGTGCTCTACAGCCGTTGAAATGCTTTCAAAGAGTAAGTCACTGATGTAATGTTGGATACTTGCAAAGTTTGCCCTAAAAAGGCCCCATGTTCTTTTTGATGCCTCATGGTCTATTTATCTTTAGTAACATCCTGTAAATGGGGGGGGGGCTCCACCCATAATCCCAGCCTTTCCAACCCTATGGCAGGAACATGCTAACTGGAAGATCAGAGGCCGGGGTGGGGATACTTACACTCACTGATCCACTTAGTGGGATGCAGCATCAGCCGCTGTTTGGTGGCCTCCAGTTCCTTCTTCAGTATGTCGTATTTGGTCTTGACCTCTGAGATCCTCTGCTGCCGATGCTCCAGTATCTTCAGCTTCGCGTTGAAGCACACAAACCCTCGCAACTGAAATTCAAAATGTTAAAAGTGATTCTTCAATTCTGTTTCCTTCCTCCTCCAGTTTCGGTCACGGGAGGGCAGTGCAAGTTCGTGGGGCCAAGTGCAAGGTACATTAGAACGTAAGTACGACTTAAGGAGGACAGGATTATGATAGGTTTAGATGAAGTAGGCAAAAAAAAAAATGTTCCTCTTGACTGACGGTGCACAGACTAAGGGGACACAGATCTGAGATTTGGGAAAGGTGTTTTGGGCGGTGCGGTGATTAGCACTGCTGCCTCATAGCACCAGGGTCCCAGGTTCGATTCCCGGCTTGGGTCACTGTCTGTGCGGAGTCCGCACGTTCTCCCCGTGTCTGCGTGGGTTTCCTCCGGGTGCTCCGGTTTCCTCCCACAGTCACAAAGATGTGGATTGGCCTTGATAAATTGCCCCTTAGTGTGTCCAAAGGTTAGGTGGGGTTATGGAGTTAAGGCGGGGGAATGGGCCTAGGTAGGGTGCTCTTTCGGAGGGTTGGTGCAGATTTGACGGGCTGAATGGCCTCCTTCTGTAGGGATTCTACGAGATGCCCGGGGGGGGGATGAATTTTTCTTTGCACGGTGAGTGGTAACTGGCCTTGATCGCACTGGCTACAAGGATGATTGAGGTGGAGATGATGAATAATTTCTATAGGATAGTTGATGGGCAGTTGAGGGAAATAAACTGGCAAGGACGATGGGGATAGAGGGACTGACTGGCTTTCTCCACAGACAGCTGGCTTGGAGCCGATGGGCTGAATGGTTATTCGATGACTCTTAGGAACATTCAGCCATTTGCTTTCCCTCAATTCGTCCCGATTCAGCCCAAGCGGGACACTCCCATCTCCATCTTGTGGTATGCGCAACGTTCCGGGATAAAGGATGGAATAATGTCCTGAAATGGGAATTTCACAAATTGGATGATTGATTGGAGAGCTGGCCATCGACAGCAGTGATCTGAAGAGTTCTCCTGGTACCATATGCTAGTTAGTATGGGAAGAGTTGGGCCACACGGTGGCTCAGTGGTTAGCACGGCTGCCTCACAGTGCCAGAGACCCGGGTTCAATTCCGGCCTCGGGTGACTGTCTGTGTGGGGCTTACACTTTCTCCCCGTGTCTGCGTGGGTTTCCTCCGGGTGCTCCGGTTTCCTCCCACAGTCCAAAGATGTGCAGGTTAGGTGAACTGGCCATGCTAAATTGCTCCTTAGTGTAAAAAAGGTTGGGTGGAGTTACTAGGTTCAAGGGATAGGATGGTGCCTGACCCTGGGTAGGGTGCTCTTTCAGAGGGCCGTTGCACGCTCAATGGGCCGAATGGCCTCTTTCTGCACTGTAGGGATTCTATGATTCTATAAAAGATGTAAATGGGTGGTGGTGAGATGGTCAAGGGTTCACTGGGACAGTGAAACTATTTTGGAGAGGAAGAAAAATACCTGAAAAAGGGCAGGGAGGGCAATACTGGGGTGGGGTTGGGGTGTGGCGGGTAGATGGAGCAGGGGTCGGTCCATTAACATATTGTAGCCTGGAGGAAGAGAAAACACAATGAACAAGCAAGGTAGGGAACATTAAAAAAGAGACAGGAGGCCAAAGGACAGATCACAAGAAGGGGGAATTATAATAAAAACAGAAAATGCTGGATAAACTCAGCAGGTCTGGCAGCGTCGGTGGAGAGAGAAACACTGACTTAACGTTTCGAGCCTTACGACCCTTGGACAGATCAGTTCTGAAGAAGAGTCATGCTGGATTCGGAACGTTAACTCTGTTTCTCTCTCCACAGACGCTGCCAGACCTGCTGAGTTTATCCAGCATTTTCTGTTTTTATCTCAGATTTCCGGCATCTGCAGTGTTTTGCTTTTATTTAAGGAGGAATTATGATTGCCCTTAAAATTTGGAGTTAGGATTGCTTGGTACGTATTTGAACGCATAGAGCATTCAAGACAAATACTGAAAAGAGACACACTGTCGAAGCTTTTCTTCTTGGACCTATCAGGACAGATACCAAAATGCCAAATTTGAACGGGAGCAACAATTTATACCGCATGAGAAAAGGGTGCTGCTGATTGGTTGGCAAGTCGAATCTGATTGATAAGAGTCGACATATCAACCAATCAGCACCTTTTTCTCATGCAGTATAAATTGTTGCTCACTTAAAAAATTTGGCATTCTTGTATCCGTCCTGATCAGTGCAAGATGAAAAGCTTCAACAGCATGTCTCTTTTTTCAGCAATACTCAATCCCTGTACCACCAAGTGACAATGCAAGAGATCGTTGCAGAACTGAGGGTACGCTATTGCAGCCGTCACAGAGACCATACTTGAGTTCACCTTTAGAAAGTCTACCAACCTTGCTGTCTGCCGCCCGTCTCCTCTGCAGACGTTCCACATCATCGATCTCATAGACCTTGATCTCGAACGGTTCGGCCATACCTCTCTGCACAGGTCGAAGGTCAACCCAGCGGACCCCAGAGCTGTTGGCCGGTTTTCGGGCTGGAGGTGCTGCATCGGGGGACAGGCTCGGGAGGACACGCCGCCTCTGGGAACCTGCAAACGGGAGGTAGACAGGCAAAGTGAGGTCTGCTGGGAGATGAGCATTGCTACAATCATCACTACTGTGTCTTTTCGCACAGCGTCTCGGCGTAAAGCTCACGTCACCAACATCATGCTCACAAAGCAAATAAGAAAGGTGCTAATATACAGCCTGATGTAATGATGGCAAAGCTAAATGCTGCAATTTTAACATGGACATGTGCCTGGATTTCTGCCTTGACAATCTGCATGCAGCAATGATGATGCTGCGAGGGCCATGAACATTACATTCGATACATATCACAGCCTCAAGATGATAGATACGTGATATTCCCGGGCAAACATTGAGTACGTTGTTCCACCTGCTACGTACGGACCAACCCATGTCAATCATAATGGTCCTGAGATTGGCTAAATAAATCTCATGTAAATTCAGGCTCACAGCCACTTAAGAAATATCATCAGCGGGAAAGCTTAGCTCTTGTTTCAATCTCCACAGATGAAGCCTGACTTCGGAGTCTTTGCGGCACTCTCTGTTTCTGAATTATACAAGAACGGCAGAGCTTTCTGGACTGTTTGGCTGCAGTTGCAGAGGGCTATTAATCTCTGTCATGTGCCTGCCCTGCTCGCTCCCCATACCTTGCTTGACTGTGTTAAGTCCACTTCCCCGGCCTTCGAATCTCTCAATGCAAAGTTGTTTGATCTTTAACCCTTGAGAAGTAAATGCAGCCGCAGCCCATGCAAGCCCTCATCATGCATCAGCGCAGATGTGTTTGGTTGGGGTCGGGGAATGGGTTGGTGAGTGAGGGGCAGCACAGGGGGTTCTAATGGGTCATGTGATAACATATTTGAGTTTTATTTAAAAGCAAACTAAAAAAAAAATGCTGGAAATATTCAGCGGCCGTGGTCGCATCCGTGGCGAGAGAGAAACAGAGTTAACCGGCTGGATTACCCCAGGTGGGTCTCGATCCTGACCTTCTGGGTCAGGAGCCTGCAAACGGCCGGGGTGGGATGTCACAAGTTATTTTCCAAGAAACGGCCAATCGAGAAGTTGCTTCCGGAATCCCGGTGAAAATAAGGACAGTGGGTGGACCAGGGATGTAGGAGGACCCAGTCGGAGGGTCCGCAACCATGTCTGGCGCTGCCAAGGGAGACAGGAGACCCTCAAAATGGAGGTACTCTCTGCAGGATTGCGAAACATTACAGCTCACACATAGCCTTCCATCCGGAGGGGGCAGATCCCTCCTTCCAAAGGAAGGCTTGAAACTTGAGTTGTGGCCATCACATCCCAGCAAGTCTGTGTTGGGACGTTGGGGGATGGAGGCACCACGCCCCCTGTCATGTGACTGGGAGGCCACCTCCAACTCAATCTCAGGCCCCAGCCAAAGTGATGGGCCCGTCCGCCATTGGGAAGAGCCCAGAAGTGGCATCCCTAGTAACTGGATTATGGGGAGGTAGACTCTGCCGGGTTGGCCCTGCCTCAGGCAGTAACACTTCCCACGAAATTCCACTGCTTTCAACATCGCGTTTTGAAAGGCGTTTCGTCAACCGAAGAGTTAGCAGAGATAATTTAAAAAACCCTCAAAGGGAATAATATATGGGCTCAGGACCCAATCGGTAAGCGGGTTTAGAGCAGGGCGGGTTTCAGCGCTGGACCTTTCCAGCATTCTGCCTAGTACACAGCGATGTGGGGAGATGTAAGGAGTCCCGTGCACTTGAGTTAAATCACCTCAAGGGGCAAAGGTCATAGGTTTACCAAGCTTACCTTTCGATGGACCACAGGTTGGCTCCAAAAAAGCAAAAAGATGAGAACACAATGGGATTTCTTTCAGTGATGCCCAGATAGTTCACATAGCCCTCATAAACTGACCAGGTGAGCCTGCTGTCAGCAGGCCCCAAGTCACGGCCGGAAACACCTTCTCAGCTTCGGTGCAGCTAATTCGGTACCAAGTTAGTGAGCGGCAATCGGCCTGATTCTTCTATTTGGCGCGCCACAATGTGAACGTCACAGTGCCGCCCCACATCCATTCTGAACGGTGATGGACACACAACCCTCCTTCCAAACGCAGAACCTTCTAGGTTGTTCAGCCCCTCGGGCCTACTCTGCCTTTGATCAGACCAAGCCTCATCTGCACCTCAATGCCATCTCCCCATCCCCATATACCTTATTGCACAA